>NW_006408713.1:4315662-4320654 GCF_000296735.1 Chrysochloris asiatica
TGTGGGTTGGAACTAATTCAACAGCACTTATCAGCAACAGTATATATAGCCAAGTGCCATCCAGTCAGTTCTAACTCATAGACACTCTGTATAGGGTTTCCAAGGAGTGATTGATGGGTATGAATTACCGACTTGTGATAGCAGTCCAGTGCTTATCCTATAGCATCACACCAGAACTCCATGTATACACACATGTATACTATATATGCATATAGAATTAAACATTTTCCAATTGGAAGTTATTACACATATAATTCAGCCACATTGATGACATACATCAAGTTGTACAACTATCACCACTGTCCTTTCCCAAATTGTTCTACCACAAAGTACAGAAAATTATTCCCCTCGCAGCTGTGAGTCACTCTTCCCTCCTTCTTCCAACCCCTGATAACCACTAATACAGCTAGGGGTTTTCAAGTTCATTCCCCCAGTGCTAATAAAGAGAAACAAAATTTTAGAATAAATGATTGTTTGGCTCTCCTATGCAAGTTCTGATATACTTTATCATCCTTGAGGTCTCCAAAGTTGGCATAAGAGAGATAACAAAAGGCAAAGATAGCTGGTAAGACATCCATTTTCATTCTGTATTGGTTGGAAGACATCCATTTTCATTCTGTATTTCCCCATCACTGCTTCTAATTCCAGTAAACACCCTTGCTTTAGCTAATCTTTGAGCAATATGTGTCAAAACTTGAAAAGTAGACTATAGTTTACAATAGGTGATTCAGCCATGTCTGCAAAATTTCCTTATTATTTTAGTGAGGGTGGTTAATTAAAAAATGGCAACGCTGACTATATTTTTATGCTCTGGTCAAATCAAATTCTGTTAATACTTAGTTTAAATTCTTTTATGACTTTAGTTGATGGTACGGACAATTAAAGTAGCTCTGAGATGAGTAGACACACTCCCTGGCCAGAAAACACAATTTCCCTCCCTGAGAGGACAGAGGCAAGGGGGAGGAAGCTGGTGTAGATCAGAGAAATGCTAGCCTTGCTTTTTAGAACTGAAAACACTCTTGATGACTGTCATTTGTCTACAGGGAAGAGAGATGCTGTTATAATCATAATGGTAATTGCATTAAACTATGGAATGCATACTTGCAGTGGCCACTGTAAAAGTTTGCTCATCTTCAGAGATTCATAAAGATAAGTAGCAGCTTCCTCAGGGAAGAACTTCTGAGCAGACATGGTCACTTTACTGTGACAACAAGGGAGAAACCATTCCCCCCTCCAATGTAGGTGCTTCTGAGCACCTGCCCCAAGAAATATCCCTTATTGGCTCAGTTGTTGTAGTTGTTAAGTGCCATGGAATTGGTTCTGACTCATAAGACACTGAAATCCTAGGAGAGTTTTTACAGAGAGTGGGAGACAAATGCAAAATAAAATTCAGAATCATAAAAAAAAAAAAAAAAAAAAAGATTAGACTTACTCACCTGATAGAAACTGGAGGGAACTCCAAGACAACTAGACAACCTTTAAACCTGGAATGGAACCTCATCACCAGGGATCACCTTAAAACCAAACAACAGACAGGCTTTAAAGGTGCTAATGGTACCATATTCTATTAGGACAAGCAATGATTTGTTGGAAGAAGTACAATCAGAATGCTCGTCAGAAGCCAAGATGATTAGACTTCATCTCTCATAGTTCGGATATATTACCAGGAGAGACTAGTCCCTGGAGAGACTGCAAAATTGGAGGGTCTGCAAATAAAGGAGACCCCAAGAAGATGGATGGCACAGTGTCAACAGCAATGGACTCAAGAAGAGCAGCCAATGTGAGGATGGCACATGACCAGAAGGTGTTTCATTCTTTTGTACATAGGGTCGATGTGGGTGGAAACAGACTTGACAGCACCTAACAACAACAAAGCAAAGTGAACAAACTACACCAATGAGGAACACATTCTCAGAACCATTTGCAATAGGAGACCAAAAGGGCAACATTTGTCCATAAACAAAGTTAGGAAGACAGGAAGGAACAGGCGCAAAGGGTAAATAGAAATGAGAACTACAAAGAGGAAATGGGAAAGGGTTATTCTACTGAAGGGGTTAAAACCAAAGTCATAAAGCAAAATTTACATATACTTTTGGATGAAAAATGAATTTGTTCCATAAACTTTCATCCAACCTGTAGTAAAACATAAAAAAGGGAGTCTTTACAGATTAAGTTATTAAAATGAAATCGTCTTCAATGATCTAAGTACAGATTGTCTAAGTACAGTCACAAATAATTTTATAAATGATAAACAGGAGAGAAGGAGACAAAGTGACCACAGAGGCAGCAATTGGAGTGATACCACTACAACCTAAGGAGTAGCAGGAACCACCAGAAACTAGAAGAGGCAAGGAAGAATCTTCCTAAAACCTTCCAAGAACACAACTCCGCTGGCTCCTTGGTTTCAGATTTCTGGCCTCCAGAACTGTGGGACAGTAACTGTGTGTCGTTTTAAGTCATGGATTTGTCATACATTAGTACAGCGATCTTAGGGAGCTAAAGTGGGCTAGAAAGAAAGATGACCCAAAGGCTAAATGCAGCCCTTGGACACCAAGGAGATGGCACAGTTATTAATATTTGTGAGACATGGCAGTGGGAACTTAAACATGAAAGAGTAGTATGATGGCCAAAGAGAAGTCAGGGTCCTCTGCGACTTGCAGCTGTGAAATCTGGGGAAATTTGGTGAAGCTATCTGTGCCTTGAAGTCCTGGTGTGCTACTGTGGGTTAATACACTAGATTGCAAAGTCAGATTGAACTGCAAGATCGGCAGTTCAAGAGAACCATCTGCCCCTCAGAAAACCTATACAGGGTCGTTATGGGTTGGAACTGACTCAACGGCACTTAACAACGATCTCTGCCTTGTAGTCCTGGTGTGATGCTGTCGGATAAGCACTGGACTGCATAAGGTCAGTAGTTGAAACCCACCAACTGCTCCTTGGAAATTCTATACATGGTCACTATGAGTTGGAACCAACTCAACGGCACTTAATGACAACAACAACCTATGCCTTAGTTTCCTGGCTGTAACTGTTGCTAAGTATTGTTGAGTCACTTCTGACTCATAGTGACCCTGTTTAGGATTTCCAAGAAGCTACTTGGATTTGAACAATCAACCTTGCAGTTAGTGGTCCAGTGATTATCCTACAACACTCCAAAAAGGACTAATATATATGTCTGCACCATCCAGAATCTCTGAGGTTTAAATGCATTAGTAAATGTAAAGCTCTTCAAAACTTTAAATATAAATGCTGCCATGATTATATTCTCCATTCCTGGAATTAGCCAAGGCTGAGAATCTATTTTCAGGGAAGTTTTAAAGGATCTCTTTTGCTAAGAAGCCTTGTGGTTAAGCATTGGTTTGCTAATGGCAAGGGTGATTGTTCAAACACATCACCAAATCAAAGGAGAAAGATGAGGTTGTTTGCTTTCATAGAGATTTATGAAACCCTATTTAGGGTCTCTGTGAGTTGGAACCACACTCATAGCGACCCTATAAAGCATTCAACTACACCAACTACATTAAGCAGTTCTACCCTGTCCTAGTCGGAAACCCTGTACAGGGTTGCTATGGGTCAGAACCGACTCGATGGCACTTAACAACAACAACAACCCTGTCCTAGAGGTCAGTATGAGACAGAATGGGTGCCATGGCAGTGATTTTGTTTGCTTTATTTTCCAATTGGCTGTAGAAAAGTCACACCTTACTTTACATTCTGAACACTATCTAAGTATATATTCATTAGAGGAATTGGCTGGACTTTGAGAATGCCTTTGGTCTCCTTGTGGTAATGAATTCCATACGTTTACATTTCTGGAGTGTATTTGTCAAGTTTGCTTTGTCATTTTCTCATTCCAAAAGCTCAGTGTGGCAGGTAGCTGTTAGTTTTCTAGTGGAAAACCTCAAGGAGAGAAGAGTTCTGTGTCTCCAGGGACGACCCATACTCAAGGCTGCAGAGCTGAGTGGAATTTGAATACAAGAAAAAATATATATTTTTTGACTTCCAGAGAGAATTCAAGTTACTTGAAAACACCTTTTCATTTCATTTGACTGGAAAATAGATTTCAGCAGGTACCAGATTTCACAGTGAAGGTTGAAGAAAAAGAGCTCCCCTAGTAAAATGTAGCCAAGAAATCGAGACATGACCTATGTCAAATCAACACTTCATTACGAGAAACACACACTCTGGTTAATTAGTCATCCACTAGGCAGCTTGATGGTAGACACAAATCATGGTGGCCAAACAAGTTGACCCCATCTTCAGAGGAGGCCAGACAAAAATTCAGTGGGTTTCAAAAATTATAGTCATGAGCAGGCTGATTTACAAGAGAGATACAAATTCTCCTGGAAGATTGGATGTAAATTACTGCTCAATGTTTCTGTTTTTCAGCAGTCTTGTCATTAATACCAATAAGACTCAGAAGTCTAATTCCAGAGCAGGTCACCCCTAGTTTTAAATAATCACAATAACCAGTGTCTTTATATCCTATAATTGTTAACAAAATCATGAATTCACAAATGACTATTAAAATATCCTTATTCAATGGACATGCAAGGTCATTAACAAAATCAGAATATAGCAGGCATCTAATGACCCCTGCCCACCCCCCCCCACCCCCCAGTATCTTTCTATAATGAACACAAGTTCTTGGTATGTAAATTTGTTCTCCATGTCATGGTTATTCCCCTGTGTGATCTCACCTTTAGAAAGTTCTTTAAAAATGTGATCTTCTTACTCATTTGAATAAGTTTGTAAAATAAAAGCCTCAAGGGAAATGTCTCACCTTTGTATTTTCTAGCCACCATGGTCACTCCTTGAAGCTGAAGAAAATGAAAACAAGTCCATGAGAGCCAAAATATGACCTTGAATTTATACGACCTGAATTTAGAGACCACTTGAAGAACAGATTTAATGCATTAAACACTAAAGACCAAAGACCAGAAGAGTTGTGGGATGGCATCAAGAACATCATAGATGAAGAGAGCAAAAAGT
>NW_006408713.1:4324472-4327072 GCF_000296735.1 Chrysochloris asiatica
ATTTTTGTTTTTTTGACATTGGGATGTAATCCATATCGAAGGCTGTGCTCTTTGATCTTCATCAGCAAATGTTTCAAGTCCTCTTCACTTTCAGCAAGCAAGGTTGTATCATCGGCATATCGCAGGTTGTTAATGAGTCTTCCTCCAATCCTGACGCCACTTGGCATATGGAGTTTAATAAATACTTTTGAATAAGAAATGCATGCCTGGTGGCCGATTAATGTAACTGCATGAAGGTTCATTCAGGATAAAGATAAGTACATCTCTTTTGGCTTAAGAAGGTAGTTATAATGGTTATTTTCTATAAAAATTATCTATTCCCCCGATGATCCTGCATAACAAACAACCACAAACCTGGGCTGCATGTCACAGGAATAGCCCTTTAGACCCTAAGCTTGAGGAACATACTTGATGAACTTGACTGAACTTGACTGGACTGCGTCACACACCTGTAGGCAGAAGTAATGCTGAAGGCAGCTCTGCAGACCCTTTCTAGGCTCTTGTATTTGGAATTTGGCTAGGATGCCTGGTTCCCTCAAGGTGCTCATACCACAAAGACCAAAGCAGGAATGTTTGCATGACAAGCCTGAGCAAAAAAGCAGCCATCAGAAACACACAAGCACTGGCCAACTTCTGCTGATTTCACATTTGCTACCATCATGCTGTGGTGCTGTGGGTTAATGAGCTGGACTGAAAGGTCAGTTTGAGCAGCTCCTCAGAACTCTATACAGGGTCGCTATGAGTTAGAACTGAAACAGGGTTGGTATGAGTTGGAACTGACTGCTTAACAGTAACAACAACAATGATACCATAGGCTTCATCCCAGTGGGAATTCCCTGCAAAGGGTATGGGTGTAAGAAGTGTTGAAGAATTTGAGTCAGTAAAGCAATGAATATGCTGCAATGTCCACTACTTACTTGTGGGTTCAGTCTCAAATGATTCTCCCTATCCATGGCACTGATCTAAATTCACAAGAGGCCATATCATGAAGGAAGTGGGGTGAAGACAAGGAACTTTCAAGGAATAGTGTCATTCCAATGTATGGAATGGATGCATTTGAACTTGGTCTTGGCAAAAATACACCATGGATCACAAGAACAGACAAACCAGTCTTAGAAGAAAATGCAACCAGAATGCTCCTTAGGATTGAGACTGGCAGGATTTCAAGTCCCTTATCAACAACTAGAAAAATAATACATCATGTTTGATAAGCAGAGAGTCAGCCAAAATGAAGAAACTATTCCAAGAAATGGATTGACACAATAGCCGAAACAATGGACTCAAGTATACTGACTATGAAGATGGTGCAAAAACGACCAATATTCTGTTCTGTCACATTATGAGTGTAGTCAAGGCAATGACAACTAACATCAACAACTATCAAGGAATTCAATTTTCCCAAGTCAATGTACAGCAAATTACAAATTATAACATCCATGGTTCTGATACTACTTTCAGACCAATGTTTTCCCAATAATGGGTGTCTTGTCTTCTTGGGTAGAGCTAAGGGAAGCACTCTGCCCTCCCAGTTCCTGTGGTCTTGACTTGGTCATCGGCTGGCCCTCCTCTGTGGCCTGTATATTACCATTGAGCATGAACTTTGTCTTGTTTGAGGGCATCCGTGATGAGTGTGAAATATTCGCAGGCTCTTACAGAAGGTGCTTGAAGTTTTCTTGCAAGAAGATTTGACTGAAAGCGTACGTAAGAGTCTAGCTCTCTGATGACCACACCTCCCTTCCTGGTAAGTGCACAACAGAAGCAGTCATGCCCACCCACTCATCCTCTAAGCCGTACCACACCTGGAGCCACCACTATGTTGAGTTGAGCATATGGTAGCCAAGAAGACAAGCATGAGTTTTCCTTCACTTTGCTCACGATGCAGCTATATGCATGCAGAATCCAGGTCTGACAAAGCACACCAGATAAACACATCACATGGCAAGACAACCCACCCAGATCTAGACAATAGGAATATGGGGAGGAGCCTCCAGTCCTGCTGCATAGACTGACAAAGAGATCGACTTGCCCTGAGTTACAACTGAAATAGACCACACTCAAAGTGCTATAGCAAAGTGTGGTGCCGTAGGATAAACACTAGACTGTGAGCCACAAGGCCAGAAGTTCAAACCCACCAGCTGTTCCTGGAAAACCCTGTACAGGGTCACTATGAGTCAGAATTGAGCAGAAGGCACACAACAAAAACAAAGCCGAGCTTAAAGCAAAACAATAGACAGGTAATGAGACCCTCAGGAGCTGGTTAAGGCAATGACTTAGAAGAGCAAATAGGTTGGTTTGGGGAACTCAGGGGCCTAGTCTCAGGACATGATTGGAGGTAAGGGTGAGTCCCTTGGATAACATGGGGGTGTGAGCTGACCCTCCCCCTTTGTGTTCTTTGTCATTCAAATACTTTCCCTTGGATTGAACCCTGTGGTAACAATGGGAAATACAGGGATGAAGCAGCATAGGTAAATAAAATTGTGAATGCCTGAATTTGGACATTTGGTAACACTGTAGCATATGCATTTTTGTTGTTGTTGTCAGGTGCCATCGAGTTGGAACCGACTCATAGCGACGACATACACAGAAGAATGAAACAATGT
>NW_006408713.1:4327837-4341798 GCF_000296735.1 Chrysochloris asiatica
CATGTGGTTGTCAGATTCAAAATGGCCAATACCAGTCCATTTCAGCTCACTAATGCCTAAGATATCGATGTTGATGTGTTCCATTTAATTTTTGACAACTTGCAATTTTCCCAGATTCCTACTTCGTACATTCTATGCATTCTAGTGATCCCCATATCTGGCAGTCTTCTTGGAACCAGATATGAATAACCTTCATTCCCAGGTGTGCACATCTCCTGACTTGTCAGGTACTGTCAGATGACCAATGACCTCTGGAGTATCTTTCCATCCACCATTCTTTGTATCATAATAAGAAACTTTGTTATTAACTGCTGATGGGTTGGCCTCCAATTCCTAGGAATCCCATGCAAAACAGGCTGTGGTCTGTAGGGTTTACACTGGCTAATTTTCAGATGTCTCATTCGAGATCATTTTCCTAGTCTGTCTTAGTCTGCAAGTGCCAGTGAAACTAGGTCAGCATCACAGCAAAACGTAAGAGTAAGCTGAAGAACAGGTGATGGGTGAGCATGATGTGCTGTGACTGGGAGTTAAACCTGGGTATCCTACATGCTGTTGTTGTTGCTGTTGTGGTTAAGTGCCATTGAGGAGGTTCTGACTCACAGTGAGTTGTTTAGGGTTTCTGAGAGAGGCTGGTGGGTATGAACTGCCGACCTTGCAGTTACCAGTCCAGTGCTTATCCTACAATGACACAGTAAGGTTCAAAGATTGTGGTTCTCAAGTGTCATTGAAAGGGTTCTAACTCACAAAGACCCTACATAGGATTTTTGTGACTATAAATCTTTGCAGTAACAGAAAGCCTGATCTTTCTCCTGGAGAATGGCTGGTGGGCTCGGATCTTTAACCTTGTGGCTAGCAGTCCAATGTTTATGCTACACTGTCACCAAATCTCCTTGAAATATCCCAAGATTCCAGAAAACAAAGGATTATCAACATAATTTCAGGAAGAAGTGTTAACCTGTGGTAAAGATGGGTATGGCTCCCTGGGCCCACCAGATTCTTCCAGGCAGACTCCTGGGCTCCATGGCCACCTGAGAGAGCTCCAGTGTGTGAGAGCATGGCCCAGTCCCAGGGACCACCGGCTTGATAGGAGGCAAGACTGGAGGTTGTACCTAGAATTCGTTGGCACTGAGGAAACTGCAACATTGGGGACATGGTGGGTGGCTACAGGGAATGTGCCATCTCCTTCAAATATGAAACATGTGCTGATGATATTATTGTTAATGTCCCACGAGCTGACTGGGGAGTGGAACATGGGCAGAGTTAAGACAGTACAGACCTCACTAAGATTGTTTACCCAAACAGCAAGGCTCTCTTCCTCAGAGCAGAACAGTGTTTGAAAATGGGAGTCTAGAAGCCAGAAATTCTTCTCTTTCTGGGATTCAGAGTCCTATTGCTCACACTCCAAAATGCAAATGACAATATTGAATTCTTATCTTCAACCTGCTTGGAATGGCTTGAAAGGTATTATGTAATCTCCAGTCCTCATTCTTCTATCTGGTGCTTGCTAGCTGTAGTGACATAGTCATACACACAGATGTACAACAGATGATTTAAATCATGCACTTGAAGACTGTATTTCATTCATATTCAAATTCATATTATTTGAAATGAATTTCCTTTCAAATAAATCATACATCGCATGCGTTACAAATCACAGTAATTATGATGAAGGGAAATGACAGGCACTAACTTAAAAATAAATCAGGTCCTTTCACAGCAAATGATCAAATGATCAAGTTGCCAATGATGCTCTGACTCCATTTTTTTTTTTTTTTTTTTTTTTTTAAATTCAGAATTCCATCTACAATTCTCAACCTGCATTCAAAGGTCTGAGTTATGCCACATGCCTTTTCTACTTGCTCAGGCAGAAGTAGCTCCAGCTCAGAATGAAGCCAGAGCATGGAATTCAATATTTCTTTAATTCCCTGCCCAGTTTATTTACTTGTTCCAAGGAACAAAGATGAAAGATGGATAGCTATTAACATCACTTAGCATGATGGTATTCTCCAGGAGCTGATCCTTCCTAATAACATGTCCAAAGTATGTGAGATGAAATCACATCAGCCTCACTTCTAAGGACATTCTGGTTGCACTTCTTCCAAGGCAGATTTGTTCATTCTTCTGACAGTCCATGGTATCTAGTTTTCTTTTTTTAATCCAAACGGAGCAAATATTCATTTCCTACAGTTGTACTAATGATGTTGAATGCTGGACTCTTGCTTTGCTGAGTGAAAGCTATTCAATAATGGGCTGTAGAGCAAAGGAGATTTGAAAGTAAACAAATGGAAAATGCAAATTCATTGCTATCAAGTTAGTTCAACTCATAGCAACTGCATAGGACAGGGTAGAACTGCTGCCATCGGGTTACCAAGGCTGTACTGTTTATGGAATCAGACCCTCACATCTTTCTCCCACTGATCTTTCAGTTACTAGCCAAACACATTAGCCACCATGCCACCAGAGTACCTGAAAGAAAACAGAATCCACCTAAATGCCATTGAGTTCAAAATTAATTTCAAAAGATAAGCCATTTACAATAAAAATTTCAAGGGGTGTTTTTAAATAATCTGATAAAGTTATTTTAATATTGGTATGGAAGAATACATGTGTAAAAACAGCAGGAATTTTTTTGGGAAAAATAATGAAGGGAATCTTTGGGACACTATTGTTGCCATCCAGTCAGCTCTGACTCATAGCAGCCTTATACATAGGGAAACAAAACATGGGACCGTCTGTGCCACCTTCATGTTCATTGGTATGGATGATGCAGCGTTGTGTAAATTCATCTCATGTTCATTGGTATGGATGATGCAGGTGTTGTGTAAGTTCATCTCATAGAGCGTTTTCTCATTTCTCCTGACCATCTGTTGTACCAAGCATGATATCCTTCGGTAGTGATTGATTTTTCCTGAGTACATGTCCAAGGTAAGAAGTCCCAAGTTTCATCATCCTTACTTCTAAGGATTATTCTGGTTTGACTTCCTCAACACTTATTCACTCATTCTTCTGGAAAGACATAAGATATCAATATTCTATGACAACATCACAATTTGAATGCGTCCGTTCTTTTGTGGTCTTCCCTTTTCATTTTTCGGTTTCTGCATGCCGATGAAGCTATTAAAATGACCACTGCTGCAGTCAGGTATACTTTGTCATAAAAGTGGCATCTCTGCTTTTTTCAAACTTTCAACACTTTGGGACAATACACTGCTTTAAAGTCACAAGAATTCCATCCATATGCTTCCAGTACAGGGTCAGATGACCAAGGACTTCATGAGAACCCTGACCAGAAAGGTAGTAAAATCCCACTTGGAATACTCGCATTGACAGTATCTCTCTCCTCCACAGTCATGTGGCTGGTGGTCCCTTAGTCATCACTGTGAAAGTGAGGAATCTCAGTGGAATCAACACAAAACACATAGCCTTCCCCTTGGGTGGGGGGGAGGGCCAACGTAGAGCACCCCACACACCACCAGGTAAATTTGTGAGTTCCCATCTCACACATCACACACCTGTATCAAATTCTCATCAAGCAATTTTGTTTCAAATGTAATCAAATGAGAACATAAAATACTAGAAAAATGTCTGGGAAGATTTATATGAATTTAAGAAGCCCTGGTAGAGTAGTGGTCAGTAGTTCAAATCTACCAGTCACTCCACAGAAGACAGATGACATTTACAGCACCTGTAATGATTTTCAGTCTCAGAAACCCTATGCAGGGAAACTACTAGTCAGAACTGACTCTACAGTACACAACCACCACCAGCATGTGACTTTAGGATGGGGGCAAGATTTCTAAGCAAATGCAGCAACTGTGAAAAAAAAAAAAAAAAAAAATCAATGGATGGTTTAACTAAATGAAAATAGAAAGCTATGGATTACATAGAAAAACACTTTGTTGCTTTTGCTGTTGCTAGCTGCCATCAAGTTGGTACCAACACATAGGGACCATGTGCATAACAGAAAGAAATAACACCTAGTCCTGTACCATCCTCATAATTGCTGCTACATTTGAACCCACTGCTGCTGCCACTGTGCCAATCCATCCCACTTGGGGTCTTCCTCTTTTTCTCTAACCCTCCACTTTACCAAGCATCATATCCTTCTCCAGGGACTGATCCCTCCTGATAATATGTCCAAAGTCTGGCTGTTCTGGCTTTCAAGAGCTTTCTGGTTCTACTTCTTCCAAAATAGAATTGTTTGTTCTTTTAGCAGTCCATGGTACTTTTAATACTCTCCTCTAACACCATAACTCAAATGCATCAATTCTTCTATGGTCTTCCTTATTCACTGTCCAGCTTTCACAAGCATGTGAGGTTATTGAAAATACCATGGCACCAGTTCTGAAACTGACCTCTTTACTTTTGATCATTTTAAAAAGGTCTTGTACAGTAGATTGCCAATTGTAATACATAGTTCAATTTCTTGACTGCTGCTTCCATAAGTGTTAATGGCTGATCCAAGCAAAATGAAACAAACTGAAACTTTTCTCCATTTATCTTGATGCCATTTATTGATCCAGTGAGGAGGATTTTTGTTTTCTTTACATTGAGGTACAAACCATAATAATTGATCTTCATTAGTAAGTATTTTAAGTTCTCTTCATTTTCAGCAAGCAAGGCTGTCATCTACACATTGTAGTTTGCTAAAGAATCTTTCTCCAATCCCGATGCCAAATTCTTCAAATAATCCAGTTTCTTGAAGTATGTGCTCAGCATACAGATTGAAAGAATACAACCATAGTGCACACCTTTCCTAATTTTAAACCATTCAGTGTCCCCTTGTTCTGTTCAAACAACTGCCTCCAGGTCTATGTACAAGTTCCTCATGAGCACAATTAAGGGTTCCAGAATACTCATGCTCTGCAATATTGTCCCTAGCCTGTCATGATCCATACAGCCAAAAACATGTGCATACTCAAAACTAGAAGTTAAATGCAGATGGCAAAACTGTAAGGGGCACTCTCTTTATGAATGATAAGAAAAGGCTAATATTCTTGTTACCAATTTCATTACCACAGTGAAAAAAACTTGCAACATAGAAGCCATCAAGTGTATGAAACATTCAACTCACAAGAAGGAAAGGAGAAAAGGAAAAGCCCAGCAACCACCAGTAGACCATGAATGAAGACTGGATCAGATGGAGGGAAAAGACACCGGCTTGGCCTACCATGCTGATACAGAGAGAACTGATGGTGCCTAGGTATGGTGGCCAGAAGCAGAGTAACCGCTCCCACCTCTGTGTGGAGAGTGTAATACTGATTTTTAGCAAACCAATTCACGTCTCAGACTGGTCCAAAGATCATCATAAGTAAACTCATCAATCTCAACTCCAGCAATATTAATAGCAGGGTGTTTGAAGTAAAAATGAGAAAGTTCTAAGTGCATCAATTTAGGAGAAAAAAAAAAAAAGCAAAAAAACAAAATACAACCAAAGCACTTATATACAGTTTGCAATCACAAAAAAAATAGCATAACATTATTCTCATATAAGAGATACGTTCAATCTATAGTTCCTCATGTAAAACTTTATAAAACAACGCAAAAAACATTTTTTGTTATTATACATCTGAAAACATTTATAGAACTTATCCCTAGTAATTATATCTATGAGATAAGATAAATGGATTTTTTTTTAATTTTCCACCTGTGATAGTTAATTTTATGTGTCATCCTGACTAGACACTGTCGCCTGGTTGTTTGATCAAACACTAAATGCTTCTTTGAAGGTTTTTTTGTAGATGAACATTTACCATCAGTCAACTTGAAGCGATGATTATCCTCAGTAATACAGGTGGGCCTCATCCCAGCAGGTGAACAGCCTTAAGAAAAAATCCTGTGGTTTCCCAGAGAAGAATCCTTCTTGAGTTTCCAGCCTGCTGGCCAGTCTAACTAATCTCAAATCTACCCACACTGAGCCAATTCCTTAAATATCTGTCCTTCTCTTTCTCTGTCTCTTTATAGCTGATTTCTATATGACACATGTTTATAGTTACCTTATTATATGTTTGTTGTTGTTACTCAATGCCATAGAGTCAGTTATGACTCATGTCAACCTTGTATAGGATTTCCAAGGAGAAGCTGGTGGTTTTGAACTGCCGATCTTGTGGTTCACAGTCCAGTGCTGATCCTACAGTGTCACACCAGGAGTCCTATTACATATATACTACAAACAAAATGGAGTCCTGGTATGGCACTGTAGTATAATCACTGCACTGTTAGCCGCAAGGTAGGTGGTTCAAACCCACCAGCTGCTCCAGAAAGATGAGTCTTTCTGCTCTCGTAATGCTTTACAACAGAAGTAGCCCTGTACAGAACCACTATGAGTAGAAACCAGACTTCATGACATGTAACAACACATAGGATGATGGTGCCATAGAAATGAATCTCAGCTTCAGTGAACATCAGAAACAAAATAAAAACAAAATCAAAAAGCTGCCTGGAAACTCAACTTCTTTTCCCCAAAACAGATTTTAAATGGTGGAAAGAAGTAACCCTGCTCTATCTACTGTTCAGTGGAATTTTGTGGATAAAATGATATAAGAAATCCCCTGATGCCTTGAAAATTAATGTGAATATTCAGGCATAAAGTGTTTTTGTTATTATGTGGCAGATAAAATTTATAAAAAGTGCCAAGACAGATTTTGTGTTTCAGCTGTTTGTTCACTATTGTCTGGAAGATGAGGTTTTCTGCTTCTGTAAAGATTTATAGCCTCGGAAACCCTATACAGGGTAGCTATGAGTCGGAACCGACTCGACGGCACACAACCACCACCACCAAGCACCTCTCGAAGTGAACCTCAGAGGACTTCTAAGCATCTTGATGCGTCTCAGGTGGCTCTTTAAACGTGCACTCATGTAGAGGAATCTGCATCATCACTTTGGTGGTTGTAGCTCTCTGTCTCCTCAAGCCATCTAAATCTTCCACTTGTCAGAAAGTCGGCTGCACCATAAATAACCCAGCCTTCCACGTCTAGGCTATTCCATAATTTCTCTTTTTCTCTCCCCCTAGGGCCAAATGCTCCTTCTACAAATAGTAGCAGAAAACCATATGAAGCTCTTTTT
Source organism: Chrysochloris asiatica (assembly GCF_000296735.1). Lineage (NCBI taxonomy): Eukaryota > Metazoa > Chordata > Mammalia > Afrosoricida > Chrysochloridae > Chrysochloris > Chrysochloris asiatica. The sequence continues at coordinate 4,334,903 of NW_006408713.1, forward strand.
CCAGAGTCCCCAGACCATACCAAGCCTTTAAGAGCACAGATAAGATGAATAATTTCATGCGCAGTTCTTCCATGACATGGCCTCCTAATTCAGTTGAGTCTGGAGCTCAGCTGAAACCCAAGCACAATTGCCAACAGGCCCCATGGAAATGAAAACATCATTTTCCTTCCGTCCATCTCAGGGAAGTCTGAAACTGCCTCTGATAATTAATCCGCTGAGAGAAATCAATATTACAACTGGTTGAAGATGAAACAACCCGTAGCAAAATAAACGTTTCACTGATTCTTCAGCAGTTTGTGCAAGCACACAGTATCTGCTGCAGATGTGGAATCTAGATAAATGTTGCTTTCTCTCCAAAAAATAATCCCACCCAAAGAGTCAATTACCCCAAACCATTTTATGTTGTACAACACTTCTGCTATAAATACAGCCTTTGTACTCCAAATGTTCAGCAGTTGGTTTTCTTTTTCCCATTAGGTACAGCAAATAAGTCTTCAATTTGATAGTTGCAAATAGACTGAAAGAAATGGTTTCAGATGGGAGTGATTTATGAATGATGGGGAAAATTCAGGTTTGTCCTATGGGCCCTTCATAAATCTAGGTGGATTTTTTTCTTAATTAAAAAAAAAAAAAAAATTCCTTTATAAAACCAACTTGAGCCAGCAACATAAACAGACAGTGCATTATAGTTTAGCTTATTACTCATTACACGAGTGTTATAGCATTATGAGTTTTTAAAAAATGAAAGCTGTTTAGATCATTGTGTTCAGAAGAGAGTAATAGACCATTCAGTGCTTTGACACGCTGCAATCCATGGAGGAATGGAATTTAAACTCTAATAAGTCAATCCAAAATGGTGCACTGATGGGACAAACATTGTCATGGCAAATATCACTTAGTGGTCTTTGGAAACACCTGTTGTCTCATTTAACTTAGACCAGTTGGGCTACTGGAATGCCTGTGTGGCACAAATGGTTAAGCACGGCATTGTTAGCCAAAAGTTTAGCAGTTAAATCCACCCAGATATTCCTCAGAAAACAGGTCTACAATCTACCTCCAAAAGTTCACATCCCTGAAGAACCTATAGAGCACAGCTGTGCTCTGCATCCACTGAGTTGAAATCGAATTGATACTATCTATCAGCAAGAAGATGAGCTACCTGATTTTCTACAAGCAAAGGAAAAGAGAAAAGAGGCCAAAATGTATCTGGTGTGGCATGACCTCGTAGTTTTCTTAGTCAATTCTCACAGCAAGCTTAGCAGTAGAGCCTTGTTACTCACTTATGGAGTTGGACTGCCTGCTGCTGCTTCTTGACAGCTGTGCACTGCTAGGCAAGTCACTTGCCCTCTCTGGGCCTCTGCTTCTTCTTCTATAACAATAGTGTCCCTCTCATGAGGTTTCTATGAGGATTAATGCAATATTTTATGCAATAGGGCTTAGAACATGTCTAGTAGGTGCCAAGAGCTGGAAAAAACATTAGTTATTATAGCCATTATCCCTAAAGACCAGATAACATGCTGAGTTTTCACAGGGAGGATATGGCAAAAATGAATTTCGCTGTGTCTTTGTAACTCCAAACTTTATACTCTTTCCATTGTTTCAAAAAGGAAAAAGAGCATGAATGAAGCTTTAGGGTGAAACTTTGATTTATGAGGCAGATGAACAAACATAAATATATATATTTTTTCAAATTCTTTTGAAAAATGAAGGTAGTTTCTCAGAGAAGAGGGAAACACATGTAGTTTTTAGTTTTCCTTCTTTTCTTCTAAAGACACTATGTCAAAGTAAATGGCCATTTAAGCCCAGCTTTATATAAAAAACGAGGAAACACAAAGAAAAGATCTTAAGAAGTGTATTGAAAATCATAATTAAAGAGAAAGTAGCAGCAAACCTCCAGTGAGAGTAATTGCTGACACCCTATTCTGACCCTTCCTACATATTCCAAGGCAATCAGAATGAAAGATTTTGTAATTGAATGAAAGGAAAATGCTTATAGGCATTCTGAGTCACAAATAAAGCACCATTCTGAAGCTATAGTCTATTCTTCTAACTTAAAAAAAAAAAACCAGAACACAAGCTGAAAACATATCTGCTCTCGGGAGAAGGAGCAGCATCTTACATGGAGCGGGACCTTCATGTTTACTCACTTTTACTTTACTGAAAACACATTTTGCATAAGTAATATTCGTCTGGAGATCTCCTTCAGTCTATTTCTTCAGTGTTGAGTTCTGTGATGACGTTCATAACCCACCTTCCAAACCTCTCCCTTAACAAACTGTGATTTGAGGGTTATACGTTAGTGTTTTGCAAAAGGCAACAGCCACCGGGATGCTCAAAACAAAGCACTAGTAATGATCCATCAGTATCCCGCATTACAGGATAATCCATGAGGTGCACCTCCTCTCCTTGCAGACAGGCATTTGAGGAAGATATTACGCACCTCAGAGCAAAGTACTCAGTTCATTATAACTGACACTCTGAGAGTCTGTCTTTGAGATTTCTCTTCCACTCCTTCCTCCTTTAGACACACTGAAGTTTTCCCTGGAGTTCAGAACAGATTGAAATTATTTTGGAATTGCCTCTGGGGAGACGTGAGAACTCTCTTCAGAGTAGAAGTTGGTTTTCCGCTATTGATCTGCTTACAGCACACCTACACTGCAGTGCCTGGGTCTCCACATTTATTTATGAGTCCTGAGCAGCAACGAATGCAATTATAACCATTAACTTGACAAATACTGTAATCACGGGCCAGAGAGAGTCCCCAGACAGTGTAGATGCTGAGCTGCCCACTCACTGTCCCCATGAAGGAATGTTCTCCCTGTCTGGGGGAAGGGGCTGTTGGCTAGAGAGCTGAAGGAAGGGCTTCTAGATGAGGCTAGGCTAAGGTTTGGAACAAAGGAGAAAGTCCTTCCTGGGTTTGTGCCCCATCCTTTCTGCCCTGATCTCTAGGAATTAAATTGCTTTTTATAGACAATTTCACTTTCAGCTCAGACTAATGGTACAATATTAGTAGGACCCCCAGAACGTGGGTGAGGGAGCTCATGAACAAAACTCGGTTATAATTCCTTAGATACCACCCAAGGTCCACAGAGCAGCTCTGGGAATTATGATTTGAGACCAAAGTTTAGGCAAAGTGCCCAGATAACCAAGTCCATTGCATGAGTCTCAAGTTCTAGCAGAAAAGAGACCCTTGAAAAAGGAGTAGGGCCTGACCAAGCTGCCTTCTGACCCTGGCCACAGTTCCCAAAATTAGCCCTGAGTTTGCAAGAGAGATGCCTCCCTCCTTCCTACATGTTCCATTTTTTTTTTTTTTTTTTTAAATGCCTTGCTGCAGATGCTGACCGAGGAAGCTTTGGTCAGAGGACTAGTGTCAAAAATGGGTGGACTCCAGAGTTGATTGATTTCCACTGCTTGAAAGCTGTCTTGATTACCTTCCTCCAAAGCCGGCTATTCTTCTGCTACAAGTGGTAGTCATGTCTGAGTGGCCCGATTTGTGAGGCTTTGGCCTGCCTTGTCCACTTAAAAGATCATTAATCACCACCCCAGTTTATAAATCAAGGAGGCCAACTCGCTGCACGCGATGATGAGGTCGAAGCGCCCAGAAGTACTTAGCCAATTCCCAGACCCAGGCCCAGCGTTCCTTTCTCTCCGCCTCCAGCCGCCAGCCCATCCATCATCCCCCACCCACCAAGGCCCGGTGACAGGAACAGAAGAATGCCTGGAAGCCAAACAATATGATCCGTTAAAACTTGGGGACGGGGAGCTCTTTAAAATTTCCAAGCAGTTCCTTAGCCTTTTGTGTTAACAAAACCTATTCATTTCAGGATTTGGCAGTTCAAATTATTTCAGACAAGACCTCGAGACAAATGGTTATATGATAGAGTCACACAGGCACAAGTGGCAGCAGTGGGAAAAATGGATGCTGTGGCTGCCAGGAGATGCAGGGGTGAGTCTAGGGCACGCAGGCCTTGCAGGAAGGCGGGTGCAAGGCTGGGCATCCTGTGCTCTGCTTCCCAAGCAGTAGTGGCTCACAGAGATGCTGGTGGCTACGCCTCCCAGAGATGAGGGGAGGGAGAGCTTTCTAGACATATTAAATGTTTCCTCCACATTATGTCTACTTGAACTCTAAGAGACTTTGGGGACACACATTTTTTACATAGTTATCTGTGACAAGAAAATATGAAGAAGACAGCCAAGAGCTATTTCTTCCTATTTTTTTAAAATTTATATATATAGCTGCTAAGTTGTTTTTCCTTATTTTGAACAGGATTTTTTTTTTTTTTTGACTTACAAAGAGAAAACATAAATGGACTGTTTTCCAGAAGAAAGTGTGAAAGCCCAGAGTAAGTGAAGCAGATGATGTCTATGCCCTCACACTTGGGGGAGTGTGATTTGCCAGGGCTAAGAAGTGGTGTTTGAAGAACTGTTGTGGGGAATAAGGCTGGCCTCATTCATGTCAATGACAAGCTGGGGGGGGGGGCAGTTATTCTTGTGGCTCATTGTTGGAGACATGAGGTGGGAATGAGGGAGGACACGAAGAAGGCACGGGAAGGTCTTTTGTAGGATCTTTAGATTCAGAAACTAATGAAAGATAATTGTAAGAAACAGGTGGAGGGTCCGATAAAAGCCAGCTCCAGGGAGCAGTCCACCCCAATGCTAATTTCCGTTTGCTTCCCCATTAATCTTGCATAAAGATCCCAGGTCACAGGTCCAACCACAGGGAGTATTAAGCAATTTACTTGGATGGGAAACAGCTCAGAAGCTGGACAAAGTAAGATCAGGACAATGTTTATCTCAGGCTCAGTGAAAACCATGCACCATCAGGACACACACAAAGATATTTTTATACTCTTATGCCTCAATGAACAAATAAAGAATAAAAAGACACAACAAATTTATATCAAGTTTAAACGTGCTTAACTATCTATCTTTGTGTCACAGAAGGTGCTAGGTCCTAAAGTCCGGTTAATAAGAGGATAAAATACAACAATCACAGGCTCACTAACTTACCATTCAACAGAAACCTCGGGGTGTCATTGCATAACGCAAAATCAACTCTGGCCTGCTAACAGTATCCAGAAAATACTGCGCCCTTCTCCATTTCAGAGCCTGAGGTCCCTTTCCATCTCCATGGAACATACCCCTATCTTCTTTTCTTCTTTTACCTCCTGTAAACCTTTCAGGAAGTCTTTGAACTTTATGCATTTTGAAGATCAGATTGTCTTCTTCCTTTCTGGGTCTCTTTGACAATCCTGGTGTGGCATTGTAGGTTAAGTACTGGACTGCAAGGTTGGTTTGAACCACAAGGTCAGTGGTTCAAACTCACCATCTACTCACTGGAAACCCTATACAGGGTCCCTGTGAGTTGTAACCTACTCAGCAGCACTAAACAACAACATGATAACAGACAAAAGGCCGTTGTTAGAAGAGAACAAGAGGATTCTGAATGGTTTATAATCAAGAAAGGTGCACACCAGGGTTGATCCTTTCACCACACTTACTCAATGTGTAGGCTGAGCAAATAATTGCAAAACTGGAATATATGAAGAAGAATGTGGTATCAGGACTGGAGGAAGAATCATTGACAACCTGAGATATGCAGATTTTACAGTCTTGCTTGCTAAAAGTGAAGAAGACTTGAAATGTTTACTGATAAAGATCAAAGACCATAGTCTTAAGTATGGATTGCACCCCACTATAAAGAAAACAAAAATCCTCACAACTGGACCAATAGATAACATTATGATAAATGAAGGAGGAAAAACTTAAGTTGTCAAAGACTTCATTTTATTTTGTCCCACAATTAACACTCATGAAAGCAGCAGTCAAGAAATGAAGCCCTGCATTTATTGTATTAGGAAAATCTGCTGCACAAGATCTCCTTAAAGTGTTAAAGAGATAACAGATCATATTGAGGACTATGCACTTGACCCAAGCCATGGTATTTTCAACCACTTTATATACATGTGAAAGTTGCACAATGAATAAGGAAGACCAGAGAAGAATCAATGTATTTGAATTATGGTGTTGGATAGGAAATGAAAAGTGTAACGCATGACCATAAGAATAAGCAAGTCTGTGTTGGAAGAAGTACAACCAGGAAGCTACTTAGAAGCTAGGATGGTGAGCATTCATCTCATACTTCAACCATGTTATCAGGAGGAATCAGTCCCTGGAGCGCATCATGCTTGGTAAGTTGTAGAGTCAGTAAAAAAGAGGAAAACTGTCAGTGAATTGGATTGACACCATGATGGCAGCAAAGAGCTCAGTGGTAAAAACAATTGTGAGGCTGACACAGGACTGTGCAGTGTTTTGTTCTGTTGTGCATAGAGTCACTGTGTTGGAACCGACTTTAAGGCACCTAGCAATGATATAGGGGGTGGGTCACCCAGTCGTGGCTTTTCTGGTAAATGAAACAATGTGCTTCACTGTTGTTCATTGTGGCTACCCTCTTGGGCCTGGGGAAATTTTGCAGAATATATTTGTGCTAAAGGGAAAAGAAAGCCATGTGTGTGTGTACGTGCATATGTGTTAATATATGATTTGTGCATATGTGTGTGCAAGTGACAAATGTGCACAAGCATGACTGTGTGTGGAAATATGAATGTGTGCATGACTGTGAGTGTGTATGTTGGAATGCTTGTGCATGAAAGGGGGTGGATCCATGAATCCATGTGCATGCATATAATTATGTGTATTTGAGTGCGTATATGAGATATTGGACATGAATATATGATTGTGCATGCATGAATATGAGTGTGATGTGAGTGTATATGTGTGCATGACAGAGGGGGTGAGTATATAACTGTGTGCATGAGTTTGAGTGTGTGTATGTAAGAGTGGAGGGTTATTTACATGCATGTGTGTATTTTGTTGTTGTTGTTGTCAGGTGCCAT
>NW_006408713.1:4343203-4349667 GCF_000296735.1 Chrysochloris asiatica
CCTCACTTTCCTGAAAGATTTCAATTTTTTTCCATCAATTCCTGGTGCCTTGTTCTTTGCCACTTCTTTCAATGCACTTTGGACTTCCTCTCTGAATATCATTGGCTCTTGTTCATATGGTATCTCTTGAAATGTTTGAACATTAACCATTTCCTTTTGGTACATGTGTGTATATAAGTGTATATTTAACTATGTGTGCATGAAAGGGAGAGGATGAATATATGAGATTGTACAAGCATATGAGTATCTGTATTTGCATTTCTAGATATGAGAGACAAGAGAATGTATCCATTTCTTACTTATAGACATAGTTAGTTTCCAAAGACCAGGTCATTATGTAAAAATTGGTGTTATGAAAAAATGAAGGACAGCCATTCCAAATTACAAAACTGAGAATGACTACATCATTATATAACTTCCAAATTGCATCATTACATTAATGCCAAAATGAAACATTACAAAAGTTCCAAAGCACGGAAAATGATGGTTCAGCTAAGCATTATACCTGCCTTGTACCTCAGTCTTCATTACTACAAGATATATGCCATTAATGTGCAAAGTGATTGGAGAGTAGATTACTTACTATTGTAAATGCAAAAAGTAGGCTAATAAGATGGTCATGAAGTTAGGAGTAGGAGTCCTGGTGGAGTGGTGTACAATTGCTAACTAGACTGCTAATCATAGGTCTGTTGTTCTAACTAGCTACTCCTCAGAATCCCTACACAAGGTTTGCTATGAATCAGAACCAGCTGGACAGCCCTAAACAAGAACAACAAAGGGTAGCATATGATTGTGTTTGGTTCATTGTATGTGAATGAGTATGAGTGTATGTGTGCATGAGAGAAAGGAAGTGTGTTTCTGATGTGTATATATGCAAATTAGAATGTGTATTTGAGTGTATGAGTGTGCGAGAGAATGGTGTATATGTGCATAAGTATGAGTGTAAGAATGTACGTGCACATGAGAGAGAGATGATCAGTATATGAGTGGGTGTGCGTGAGTGTGTATGTTTGAGTGTCTGCAGAAGAGGAGATTACCATATGAGTATGTGCATGAGTTTGTATGCACATGCAAGAGTGGGTGTGAGAGTACATGAGTTGTGGGTGTGAGAGGATGGGTATATAAGTGTGTGTGCATGCATATGATCTTGTATACCATGTATTTGTGTGAGAGTAAGTGTATAAGTGTGAGTGTTTACCAATGTGTGCAGAGTGAGCAGAAGGTGCAACTAACTCCCTTTTACACTCTATGTTTCTTTGACAATGTGCTTTAATATTTCCAATGTAACTGGACCCAACAAGAACAGAATTAGATACAGCAGGTGTGAGCACTGGAGTTGGGCCCCAAGGAATATGTGCAAACTGAGAAGAGGTAACCTTCAGAGTATAGATATTCAGAACCTGAGTGTCTATTTTAAGGTCAGAGTATATTTCTTCCATAATGTCTAGGGAAATTAATAATGTGGTGAATTTATCCAATTACTGTGAGTACTGTAACAAGTAGTTCACAGTGCAGACACCTTCATCTAGCACTTTCAACTTCTTAAGCTCTCACTCAATGCTTTCTCAACTAACACCTCCTGGAGGGAGCAGGTGGAAACCATCTTATCCAATTTTGTTAATAATAAACAAAAACTTAGGTTTCATGTAGAACTGTGGTTCTTTATGATCAATAGATCAGTCTGCAGACATCTGGAAACTTGTTATAAATGCAGATTTGGAGCCCCACCATGACCCTATTGACTTGGAACTTAGAGATGGTACCAGGCAACTGAGATTTAGCCATCCTTCTAGGTAAATCTTAAGGAGCTCTGGTAGCATAGTGGTTATGAATCGGGCTGCGAACCTCAAGGTCAGCAGTTCAAAATTACCAGCTGTTCTGCAGGAGAAAGATAAGGTTTTCAGCTTCTGTAAGGATTTATAGCCTCAGAAACCCTGTACAGGGTCACTATGAGTTGGAACTGACTCTACGGCACATAACCACAGGTAAATTTTATACTCATATTTATGAACTGTTGGCAGAGATCACTAACCAAACATGCTCAATTCCAAGTCTCAGCCTTGTTTCACACACACTCTGACACAGTGACACAGACTGACACATACACACATGAACATGTACTCATAAACATGCGTTCAAAGCAAATGTAATACCTTTCAGGGGACAGTCTCCTTACTAAGTCAACCACACAGAAAGATTTATATTCTATTTTACGTTTTCATTTTTACTGGCATTTAATGCTTGCATGGTGTGTGCCAGGGTTGTATCTTTTCACCATATTTACTCAGTCTGTATTCTGAGCAAATAATCCAAGAAGCTAGATTATCTGAAGAAAAATGTAGCATCATGATTGGAGGAAGACTCACTAACAACTTGTAATATGTAGATGATACAACCTTGCTTGCTAAAAGTGAAGAAGATTTAAAATACTTACTGATGAAGAAAGATCAAAGAGCACAGCCTTCGGTATGGATTGCACCTTAATGTAAAGAAAACAAAAATCCTCATCATTGGGACCAATAACTAACATCTAGATAAACAGAGAAAGGATTAAAGTTGTCAAAGACTTCATTTTGCTCAGATTAATCAACAAAACTCATAAAAGTAACAGCCAAGAAATCAAACGACGTATTGCATTAGGCAAATCTGTACAAGACATCTTTAAAGTGCTCAAGAGCAAAAATGTCAGCTTGAGGACTAAGGTACACCTGATCAAAACCATGGTATTTTCAATAACCACTTATGCACATGATCAGCTTGCCCTTGGATGAAAACAGAATTTAGACATTTCCTCCTGTTGTCATGGGCTTTACAAATGATTGAATTTTAATTTTCATCCTTCTATGGATTAATTTCAAAAAGTTTTTTATAGAGTTAATTCTGACTAATAGCGTTTGTTGTTGTTTTTATTCCTCTTCTTTCTTCCTCTAGTCGAGTTCTGATCATCCATCCATTGAAGCCAGGTCAAACAGGTACTATCTGCAAGTGTGGGTGTTCTTGTGCATCTCCCTTCATTTCATATCATCTGGACGCTTCACTCTCCTCTACAGTCCTCTGTGGCCATGTCCCTGAATCCCCAGGTCTTGCCATACTGCTGACCAATCAGGTCTCAACCCAGGTTGACAGGAGTCTATTGAATGTGGTTGTCGGACTTAGCTCACAACTTCATTGCTATTTTCCTCCACTTCCTCTTATTGGTAGACCAATGTGATCAGCAGCAAGACCACATGCCTGCTTGTGTAGTCTCCTTGAGTCACAGTTTTGGAAGAGGGTTTGCCCTGAGAGGACCCATACAACAAAAGACACATAGATCAATGAACAGAATTGAGAACTCAGAAGTAAATCTATCCATCTACAACGATACCATCTTCAACAACCTTTCAAAATGCATTTACTGGGGGAAAAATAGGGTCTCCAACAAATTGTATTAGCAAAATTGGAAATCCATTTGCAGAAAAATGGAACAGGACCCATATATCACACCATCTCGTATATGAACTCAATGTAGATTAGAGATCTAAATATAAAAAAAAACTAGAACTATGATGATCATCAATGAAAAATAGAGATCAACTTAGGGACTCATATACTCTCTCAAGCATAACTGAAAACACACAAACAGAAAACAAAATAGATGACTGAGACCTCCTAAAAGTTAGATAGTTATATGCATCAAACAATTTCACCAAAATAATAAAAAGAGAACCTACAGACTGGGAAGAAATGTTTGGCAATGACATACCAGAAAAAGGACAACTCTCCAAAATGTATAGAACATGTCAACAAGAACATAAATAACCCAATTTAAAAATGGGTACAGGATATCAATAGACACTTGACCAAAGAAGACATTTAGGCAGCCAACAAACATGAAGAAATGCTCATAATCATGAACAGTGTTTTTGTTTTTAAGTGCCATCGAGTTAGTTCTGACCCATAGCGACCCTTTATAGGGTTTCCAAGGAGTGGCTGATAAGCTCGAACCACCGACCTTGTGGTTCAAACCTACCTTGCAGTCCAATCCTGCAGTGCCACAGCAAGACATTAGAGAGATGCAAATAAAAAACAACAATGAGATACCATTTTACTCCAAATGAAAATAAAGGTCACAGCAAAAAAGAAAGAAAGAACCAAAACTCAATGGGCCAGTTCTGTTCTGTCAAACAGTCACTATGAGTCAGAATAAAGTCAGTAGTATCTAACAACATGTATAATATAATTCATTTGTACATTAAAAGAGGCGGGAAGATATAGTAATATCCTAAATCTGTCTTAACAAACAACCACAAACTAAGAGATTTAAAACAACAGAAATAGAATCTCGCTGTTATAGAGATTAAAAACAACAAAGCCACTGCTAATGAGTTGGTTCCTACTTACAGTGACCCTATATAGGGTTTCTGAAGCTACAAGTCTTTCCAGGAGCAGAAAGCCTCATCTTTCACCTAAGGAGCAACTAATGGGTTTAAGCAGACAAACTTGCAGTTAGAAGTCCTACAGCACCACCAGAGGTCCTTGTAATAAACTTAACAAGTCTGAGATCAATGTGTTACCTGTGAACATTCTAGTGAGAATTAGGTCTTGTGTCTCTTACCTTCTGGTGGCTGTCGGCATTCCCTGACATGTGTTCACATCATACCTCTCTGTTTTCATATGACCACCTCTTCTGTGTGTCTTTTCCTCTATCTCACACAATATCCCTATGCCTTCCTCTTAGAAGAATAGTAATTATTAGATTTAAGGTCACTTGGGTTATCCAGAATTATCTCATTGAAATATTTTTAAATTATTTTCTCCTGAAAACCCCAGTTTTCAAATATGGTAACATTCATAGGCTCTAGAAATTTAAGGTAATAATATTTGGGGAGCCACTTTTCATCCTGTCACAGACGGATAGATGAATAACTAGTGACACAGATTACAAAGAGATGTATTTCTATATATGCAAAAAAATATGTAGCCATATGCTAAGGGGGAGTCCTGGTGGCTTAGTAGTTAAGACTTTCAGTTGCTAACCAAAATATCAGTGGTTTGAATCCATTAGCTACTCCACCAGAGATAAATGAAACGAACAAGTTCCATATAGATGCACAGCCTTAGAAACCTCATGGGACAGCTCTACACTGTTGTAGAGAGTCACTGCGAGTTGGAACTGACTGGACAACAGTGAGTTTTATTGGTTTGTTAGTTTTACCAAGGAAACTATTAATAGTTATAACTAAGAAAAGGAAGGAGGATGTTTATTCTTCTTATATCCTTTTGTAGTGTTTAGTGTGTATATAATGACCAAATACTTCCCTATAGTTACAAGGAAAAAAGATAGAACTGATCTAAAAGTAACAGCCTTGTCCTCAGCTCACTCAAAATTCCAGCATAGGAAGGGTTTCGTGTTCAATCGTACTGTGTCTGACAGTCCACTGGGGATCAAGTAACATTCCTTACATAGACTCATCCTGAACTTCCTTCTAAGAATCCACACAGGGCTCTCATCCAGGCTGTAGTTTCACCAAGTATGAGATGAGTCTGATCAACTTTTCAGCTTCAGGCGCTTTGGTCATGTAACAAGTGTGCAGAATGATTTCTAAATGCAGCAAAAATTATTAAAGCTCAATTATTCATAGTGGCACTGATTATTTTCTCCACCCTTGCCTCCCATCTGTCAAATATGGGCTCTGTTTTCAAATGAAATACAGAGCTCAGTCCACAGACAGCCCTAGAGGTGACAATTAATAATTAAAGACCAGTTGATGATAATTACATGATAACTTTATTGACCAAGCTCATACTGAAGTTGTGATATTCTTGGAGTTTGTGGAGGAAGAGGAACATCAAAGTACCATTCAATATTTGCGAGTATGAGTTGCTATTTATAAACTAGATCTGCCCAATTTTCATCACTTGCCACCAACAATAAGACTTTGAATTAGGGTTTTACTCATTAATAATAATAATAATAAAAAGTTTAGGATCTGAAGATTACTTTGCCAGATTCTCAGATATTTCAGGCAAAATCTACTTCCTGTTCTGTATCAGGCATCCTTTGAAGTAATTTTTAAGAATAGAAGCATGAACTATCTGAGCAGCACTGCTACGTAGCAAAGAAAGTTAAAAGGTAGTAGGCATTAGAGTAAGGAGCTCTGGTAACGTAGTGGTTATGAATCGGGTTGCTAATCTCATGGTCAGAAGTTCAACACTACCAGCTGTTCCGTGGAAAAAAGATGAGGCTTTCTGCTCCCGTAAAGATTTGAAGTCTCAGAAACCCTGTGCAGGGTCACCATGAGTTGGAACCGACTCCACAGTACTGAACAACAACAAAAACAACGCATTCTAGTATGGAGGCTGGGTTGTGCAGCAAATTATGAGGTGGCCTGCCAACTGCAAGATCAGCAGTTTGAACCTACAAGTGGTTCCGAAGGGGAAAGATGAGGTTTTCTGCTCCTGTAAATATTTACAGCCTCAGAAAC
>NW_006408713.1:4349872-4352939 GCF_000296735.1 Chrysochloris asiatica
GATATCCTTCTCCAGTGACTGATCCTGCCTGACAATATGTCCGAAGTATGAGAGACAAAGTGTGGCCATCTTGGTCTACAGGGAGCACTATGGCTGCACTTCTTCCAAAATGGATTTATTGATTCTGTTGGAAGCCCATGGCACTTTCAATATTCTCTTCCAACAGCATAATTCAAAAGCATCAGTTCTTCTATAGTCTTCCTAATTCACTGTCCAGCTTTCACATGCATACGAGGATATTGAAATTACCATGGCTTGGGTAAGGTGTACCTTAGTTCTCAAACTGACATCTTTGCTTTTCAACACTTTGAAAAAATCTTGTGCATCAGATTGCCTAATTCAATACGTCATTTGATTTCTTGACTGCTGTTTCCATGCGTGTTGATAGTTGATCCAACAAGAAAGAAGTCCTTGACGACTTCGATCTTTTTGCTGTTGATAATAATGTTGTTTATTAGTACAGTGGTAAGGATTTTGTTTTTTTACAATGAGATGTAATCCATATAGAAGGTTGTGCTCTTTGATTTTCATGAGTAAATGTTTAAAGTCGTCTTCATTTTCAGTAAGCAAGGTTGTATCATCTGCATATCGCAGGTTGTTAATGAGTCTTCCTCCAATCCTGATTCCACGTTTTTCTTCATAGAACCCAGCTTCATGGATTATTTCCTCAGCATACAGGTTGAATAAGTATCGTGAAATATTACAACCTTGTAGCACAACTTTTCTTTTTAAAAACATTCAGTGTTTCCATGTTCTGTTCAAACAACTGCTTCTTGGTCCAGGTACAGATTCCTCATGAGCACAATTAAGTGTTCTGGAATACTCATACTTCTCAATGTTGTCATGATCCACACAAAAGTCTTTACGTAGTCAATAAAGCACAGGTAAACATCTTTCTGAAACTCTCTGCTTTCAGCCAATATTCATCAGGCATCAGCAATGATATCTCTTATTCCACCGCCTCTTCTGAATCCAGCTTGAACTTCTGGAAGTTCTCTGTCAATGTATGATTGTAGCTGTTTCTGTATTACCTTTAGCAAAACTTTACTGGCATGGGATATCAAAGAGGTTGTCTGATGATTTCCTGATTCCATTGTGTCATCTGTCTTTGGAATGGGCACAAATATGGATCTCATCCAATCAGTCGGCCATATAGTTGTCTTCCAAATTTCTTGGCAGAAATGAGTAAGTGCCTACTGTGCCACCTCACTTTCTTGAAATATTTCAACTTTTATTCCATCAATTCCTGGTGCCTTGTTCTTTGCCAATTCCATCAATGCACCGTGGACTTCATCCTTCAGTAGCATTGGCTCTTAATCACATTCTACCTCTTAAAACAGTTGAACATTAACCATTTCGTTTTGGTACAATGACTCTATATATTCTTTCTGTCTTCTCTTGATGCTTTCAGCATCATTCAATAATTTGCCCAGAGAATCTTTCAGTAACGAAAGTCGAGGCTTGAATTTTTTCTTCAGTTCCCCCAGCTTGAGAAATGCTGAGCGTGTTCTTCCTTTTTGGTTTTCTGATTCCACATCTTTGCACATTTTGTTGTAATATCTGGCTTTATCTTCTCGAGCTGATCTTTGAAATTTTCTGTTCAGCTCTTGGACCTTCTCATTTCTGCAATTTGCTTTAGCATCTCTATGCTATATAGCAAGTTTCAGGGTCATTTCTGACATTTATTTTGACCTTTTCCTTCTTTCTTGGCTACTCAATGACTTTCAAAACTCATCGAAGCAGCAGTCAAGAGATCAGATGACGTATTGCATTAGGCAAATCCGCTGCACAAGACCTTTTTAAAGTATTGAAGAGCAAAGATGTCAGCTTGAGGACTAAGGTGCACCTGACCCAAGCTATTGTATTTTCAATAACCTCATATGCATGTGAAAGCTGGACAGTGAATAAGGAAGACCATAGAAGAATTGATGTCTTTGAGTTATAGTGTTAGAGGAGAATATTGAAAGTGCCATGGGCTTCCAAAAGAACCAATAGATCCGTTTTGGAAGAAGTACAGCCAGAGTGCTCCTTAGAGGCCAAGATGGCCAAACTTCGTCTCTCATACTTAGGACATATTGTCAGTGAAGACCAGCAGCTGGAGAAAGATATCATGTTTGCTAAAGTGGAGGAAAAGAGGAAGACCCCCAGTGAGATGGCTTGGCCAAGTGGCAGCGTCAATGGACTCAAGCGTGGCAACAATAGTGAGGTTGGCCCAGGATCAGGCCATGTTTTATTTTGCTGTGCATAAGGTCACTATGGGTTGGTACCAACTCGATGGCACCTAACAACAACATGAAAGTCAGTTGACTAAAATTGACTAGCTTTGGATGTAAAGGTGGTCTTCAATGAATGACTCTGAGATTCAAGAACCTGGTCAACAATCAAGAGTTTTAATGGGAATGGTGTTTTTCTCACTATAACCCTGAGCAACTAATTAGATAAACAAACATTGTTTCCTCTTCCTGAAACATTGGGATATGTTGGTTGAGAGATCTGAATTCCTAAGGAAGGAATGTTCCCATTAGGGGAACACAACAAAAGATATAATGAATTAGAGGCAAAAAGTGCCACCCAGACCTACACCTATAACTGCAGTAGCTCAAAAGAGGAAACAATTACCGGCTCCAAGAATTATTCCCACCCCCTCCACACAAAGAGTGGAAAGGGATGGGCATCTTGAACATTGGCTACCCAAAATAAAGGGAGAGATACAAAGGTAAGAAGTGACTGGCTTACAAGCTTTCAAGAGGGAACCTAGATCCAGAGGGCAGGGAGGATAGTGGAGTCACCAGTGAATAGTACCCAACCTGTCTAGGAAGGGCTGATGTAAAGAAATGCAGATGGGTCTCATGTGATGCAATGGTGAAAATTGTTACCAGAACTGATTGTGAGGACTGGAAATGTAAAGGTGGATATTTTATAGGAAGGAGGGGAGAGACTAACCTTTCAGTCTAGGAGCGGAGGACTCTGGGACCATCAACGGAGAAGAGCAGACAGCAGTTCCCCACCCAGAGAAGTAATGAGGCCTGAGATGGAGACAGAGAAGATGGTGTGAGGAGATGGAGTG
>NW_006408713.1:4353273-4364370 GCF_000296735.1 Chrysochloris asiatica
TATGGTGGTTGCATGTTGCTGTGATGCTGGAAATTATGTCATGGGTATTTCAAATGCCAGCAGGACCTCCCATGGTGGAAAGAAATCAGCTGAGCTGTTAGACTAAAATAGACTAGAGAGAAGGAGAGACGGACTACTTCTGAATGTTTAGCCACTGAAAACCTTATGAATAGCATTGAAGCATGCCAAATAGTGCCTGAACATTGAATATTGAAACATTATGAATATTGTCAACTGTAGGGCCAGAAGATAAGCTCCTCAGGTTGGCAGTCACTGAAAATATGACTGAGGAAGAGTTGCCTCCTCAAAATACAGTTGACCATGATGACACGAATGGAATAAAGCCTTTAGGACATTAATTTGCTGGTTAGGAACTATTTTAAATGAATAGAAATAGCTGTAAACATCCATTAATAATAGCAA
This sequence comes from Chrysochloris asiatica, assembly GCF_000296735.1. NCBI lineage: Eukaryota > Metazoa > Chordata > Mammalia > Afrosoricida > Chrysochloridae > Chrysochloris > Chrysochloris asiatica. The sequence continues at coordinate 4,353,697 of NW_006408713.1, forward strand.
CATAAAATATAAAAAGTATGAATGTAGGAAAATTGCAATGTGTCAAAAATTAAATGGAATGCATTAACATCAATATTCTTGGCATCAGTGAGCTAAAATGCACTAGTACTGGCCATTTTGAATCTGATACTCATATAGTTTGAGAAATTTAAGAGTAATGATATTACATTCCTCAGCAAAAAGAACATTTCAAGATGTATCTGGTTGCATAATGGTTACGAGTTGGGCTACTAATCTCAAGGTCAGAAGTTCAAAACTACCAGCGGTCCCATGGGAGAAAGATAAAGATTTCTGCTCCCGTAATTATTTACAGCCTTGGAAACCCTATACAAGGTCACTATGAGCCAGAACCGACTGCATGGCACATAACCACCACCACTATCTTGAAGTATAATACTCTCGGTATTGGATAATATCCATACACATACAAGAAAGACCAATTAATATCATTGGAATTGAAATGTACCCATCAACCACTTAGCCAGTGATGATGAAATTGAAGAATTCTACAAACTTCTTCAGGGAGCACAGTAGCTCCATACAATAATCATTGGACTTGTGAACCACAAGATCCATGGTTTAAACCATGGGGAAAAGATATGGCTTTCAGTTCCTCCCAAAATGTAAAAGCCTTGGAAACACTATACAATGTTGTTATGAGTCACAACTTCCTCCAGGACACTTAACAAAAACAACCAACTTCTCCAATCTGAAATTGATCAAACATACAATTAAGATGTATTAATAATTACTGATGATTGAAATGCAAAGATTGGAAACTAAGAGGAAGTATCATTAGTTGGAAAGTATGACCTGGTAATGGAAATTATGCTGGAGAGCACATGAGAGATTTTGCAAGACCAGGGTCTTGATAATTGCAAATATCTTTCTAAAAACAACATAAAAGACTATTATGCACATATACTTCACCAGATGGAATATGCAGAAATCAAACTGACTGCGTATGTGGCAAGAGATGGTGGGAAAACTCTATATCATCAGTTAAAACAAAACTGTGTAACAGACCATCAATTTCTCATATGGTAGTACAGGCTGAAGAGCATTCAAACAAATCCATGAGAGCTAAAGTATGACCTTGAACATACCCTACCTGAATTTAGATATCAGCTCAAGAACAGATTTGATTCATTTGACATTCATAACCAAATTTGATTCATTTGACACTGAAGAGTTGTAGGATGACATTAAGAACATCATACATTAAGAAAGAAAGCAAAATGTCAATAAGAAGACAAGACAGGAATAAAAGACAATAATGGCTGTCATAAAAGACTCTGAAACTTGCACTCCAGTATTCAAGAGGTAAAGCAAGTGGAAGAAGTGAGATTAAAAAAAAAAAAAAAAAAAAGCTGAGCAGAAAATTCCAAAGGACGGCTCAGGAAGACAAAGTCAAGTATTATAATAAAATGTACAAAACCTGGAGATTGAAAACCAAAAGGTAAGAACATGCTCAGCATATCTCAAACCAAAAGAACTGAAGAAAATAGCCAAGCCTTGACTTGCAGAATTGATTAATTCTATGGACATAATATGGAATGATGTAGAAAGTAACAAAGATGAAGAGAATACACACAATCACAGTACCAAAAAGGAATGGTTGTTGTTCAACCATTTCAAGATTTTGCATATGATAAAGAGTCAATGATACCGAAAGAAGAAGTCTAAGGTGCATTAAAGTATTAGCATGGAACAAGACTCCAGACATTAATGGAAAACAAATTGAAATCTTTCAACAAACTGATACAGAACTGGTTGTTGCTGTTGTCAGGTGCCATCGAGTCAGAACCGACTTATAGCGACCCCATGCATAGCAGTATGAAACAATGTCTGATCCTGGGCCAACCTCACTACCGCTGCCACACTTGACGCCATCAATGATGCCACCTGGCCGATCCATCTCGTTGGGGGTCTTCCTCTTTTTCTCTGACCCTCCATCTTACCCAGCATGACATCCTTCTCCAGTGACTATTCCCTCCTGACAATATGTCCAAAGTATGAGAGACAAAGTTTAGCCATATTGGCCTCCAAGGAGAACTCTAGCTGCACTTCTTCCAAAACAGATCTATTGGTTCTTTTGACAGTCCATGACACTTTTAGTATTTTCCTCCAACACCACAATCCAAAGGCATCAATTTTTCTATGATCTTCCTTATTCACTGTCCAGCTTTCGCATCCATATGAGGTTATTGAAAATACCATGGCTTGGGTCAGGCACACCTTAGTCCTGAAGCTGACATCTTTGCTCTTCAACACTTTAAAAAGTTCCTGTGCAGCAGATTTGCCTAATGCAATACGTCGTCTGATTTCTTGACTGCTGCCTCTGTGAATGTTGATAGTTGATCCAAGAAGAATGAAGTCCTTGACAACTTCAATCTTTTCTCTGTTGATAAGAATGATGTTTATTGGTCCAGTGATGAAGATTTTTGTTTTCTGGACATTGAGATGCAATTCATACCGAAGGCTGTGTTCTTTGATCTTCATCAATAAATGTTTCAAGTCCTCTTCACTTTCAGCAAGCAAGGTTGTATCATCTGCAAGAAATGTAGAAGAAAGCTATCTGACCAACTTATTGGAAGAGATCCATACTGAGCCAACAGAATATAGAAATTATCAGACAATATCATTAATATCATATGCAAATAAATTTTTATGAAAGATAACTTGTAAATGGCTGCAACAGTACATTGATAAGGAATTGACAGTGGTTCAAGCCAGATTCAGAAGAGGACACGGAATGAGGGTTATCATTGCTGATGTCCGGAGAATCTTGGCTGAAAGCAGAGAATATCAGACAGATGTTTACCTGTGCTTTATTAACTATGCAAAGGCTTTTAACTATGTGGATCATGGCATGCTATAGATAACATTGAGAAGAATGGGCATTCCAAAGTAGTGATTGTACTCATGTGGAACCTGTACATAGACCAAGAGACAGGGGTTTGTCAAACAGAAAGGAATACTGAATGGTTTTATATCAGAAAAGCTACGTACCAGGGTTATATTCTTTCACCATATTTCTTCCGTCTGTATTACTGTTGTTGTGTGTCATGGAGTTGGTTCTGTCTCACAGCGACCCTGCATAGGGTTTCCAAGGCTGTAAATCTTTACGGGAGCAGAAAGCCTCATCTTTCTCCTATGGAACAGCTGGTAGTTTCGAACTGCTGACCGTGAGATTAGTAGCCCGACTCTGTCTGTATGCTGAGTAAATATTCTGAGAAACTAGAGTTTCTCAGAATATTTCTCAGAAACTGGGATATATGAAGAAGAGTGTGATATCAGGATTGAAGGAAGACTCATTAACAACCTGTGATATGGAGATGATACAACCTTGCTTGCTGAAAGTGAAAAGGACTTAAAATACTGATGAAGGTCAAAGATCAAAGCCTTTGGAATGCCCTTGCACCTCAATGTAAAGAAAACAAATATCCTTGCCAATGGACTAAAAAAAATAAAAATTAAAATAACATCAAGATAAATGGATAAAAGATTGAAGTTATCAAAACTTAATTTTTTTCAGATAACCATCAACACTCATTCATGGAAGCAGCAGTCAAGAAATCAAATGACATATTGCATTAGGCAAATCTGCTTCACAAGACCACTTTAAACATTTCAAGAGCAAAGATATCAGCTCAAGGACTAAAGTGTGCCTGAGCCAAGTAATGATATTTTCAGTAGTCTCCTGGCATGTGAAATTTGGACCATGAATAAGGAAGAGCATAGAAGAATTGATATATCTGAGTTCTGATGTTGGATAATATTTAGAAACCATGGGATGCCAGAAGAACAAATAAATCTGTGTTAGAAGAAGTGCAGCTAGAATTCTCCTTAGAAGCCAGGATGATGAGACTTCACTTCTTATACTTCAAACATATTACTAGGAGGGACCAGTCCCTGTAGAAGGACATCATGCTTGGTAAAGTGGAGGATCAGGGGGGAAAAAAAAGAGGAAGACCCCAACAAGTGGTAGTAGTAATGGGCTCAAACAGCTAGGATGTGAGGATGTTGCAGAACTGGGTACAAATGCAAGATTTCAACTCTGTGGGTTAATGCGCTGGCCTGCATGGTTGATTTGAATCACAAGAATGGCAGTTCAAACTCATCAGCTGCTCCTTGGAAACTCTATATAGGGTCACTATGGATCAGAACTGACCTGATGGCACCCTAACAGCAACCAGTATGAGTGGTGCAGAAAACTTTATCTTGACCTGTCATCAAAACCTTGCCCAACTCGAACCCCCACTTCAGAGAACGCTCTCCCTTCCAACATCTGCAAAGGCATACCCTACAAATTATCTGCTGCTTCAAATGACTACATCTTGCCAATTGGAATTCCCCAATGGGCACTCCAGTTCAATCCACAGAGGGGAACCCTAATATAAGCATTTCTGAATGCCGTTGCCAAACTCCATAAGCTATGGAACCCTTTCCTGAACCCACTACTAACAGCCTCACTAGTAGCTCAGGGAGTCCCGTGGTAGAGCGCTGAATTTAAGGAGAGAGGGAATCATGTAACTGCAGAGAGTTTCCTTACCAAATGTAACTGGAGGAAATCATGTATCTGGAGAGAGTTTCCTTACCTAGGAAGGGAAACATAGACCTCCAAAAGGAGTATATTGGATATGCAGGTCCAGAGCCTACTGGTCCTTACCCTCTAAGTAAAGAAGAGTTAGCTTCTTAGGATATAGTTTCCAAATATCTCTCTGTCCTGGAGGGATTCTTCCATTCCCTTACCTCTAATGGCATCTGGAAAACTGCATTACCTTGTGTGACCCCCCAGTGACTCTCATTGCCTTAGTTAGCCCCTTTCATACTGCTGGGACCACCACTGAGGGCACATTTGGAGTGCAGCAAACCTTAGCCCAAAACACTGCCAAAGCCTTATTAAGATAGGAGAAACATTAGAATTGTTGCAGGAACAAGTAGATTCATTGGCAGTGCTGTCGAGTCAGCTCCGACTCATAGTAACTCTGTATAGGATTTCTGAGGAGCAGCTGGTGGGTTTGAACCACTGACCTCATGGTTCAAACTGACCTTACAGTCCAGTGCTTATCTACAATGCCACACCAGGACTCCTGTTGGCAGGTACTGCTCTATAAAATGCAAGAGCTTAAGACTTATTTACTGCCTTTGAATATGTTTGTACCTAAAAGAGGAATACTGCTTTTATGTTAACAAATCAGGACAAATGCAAGACAATATCAATAGTACACTGGAATTGGTCACCAAGATCTAGAAATCCTAGTTTATGGTTAAGTTATCTCTTGGCTATTATTCCTTTTGTTACTGTTTGGAGTTCCATTATTACTCCTAGTACTATCCCCAGTTTTTATCCAATTGTGTCCTAACACAATTCATCTCTTCCAGATTCGAGACCATGCAAATGCTATTCACCCAAGGGGTTACCCCACACTCCTTAAATACAACAGACCAATATGTTGTTGTTGTTGTCATTAAATGCCATTGAATCCGTTTTTACTCATAGCAACCTTGCATAGGGTTTCCAAGGAGTGGCTGGTGAGCTTGAATCACCAACCCTGTGGTTCAAACTGACCTTGTGGTCCAAAGTATCATCTTGCAGCACCATATCAGAACTCCAGTAGATGAAGCTACTCAAGCTTTTAGACAATAAAGACTTCTTTATGTTCCCTCCTACTGGACTCCTGGTGTGGAACAATAGGAAAATCCCTGGTCTGCTAACCACAAGATCAGCAGTTCAAACCCACCAGCTACTCCTTAGAAACCATATGCCAGGTCACTATGAGTTGGTACTGACTTGACAGCACTCTTAATAACAACAACATGATAAAAGCATAAGTACATGACTATTGCATGCTTCCTAAGAAAGGGTATCAATGGAGGAGTAGAGAGCAGGGGCACTGGGGAAGAATCTGGGCACTTCTGCCCATCTGTAAAATTCTACTTCTCTACAGGAATTCTTAAAGCATAGCATAAATGTTTACATTTGTTTATCTAAGTTGGGAAACACAATTAAGTTGGTTGTTTACTACATTATCCTCTGATTTTACTCTACTTCCATAACTTTTCAAGTTATAAAAGTAAGTATAATTGATAATAGAAAAAGATGTGCATCACTTCCAAATTGGTTTATTTCCCTACACTATAAACAAGCTTCCCATGTAGAAGAGCTGAAAGTGCAGTCAGTAAGACAGATGTCAGCTTTATAATTTTGGTGATGGGAGTATTAAAAAAAAAACAAACTAGCTAGCATCTGTCAATTGACATCTATCTGTCTAATAGTTTAAACTCTATTGCTTTTCTAATGTTCTTATAATGCACCATTCATTCTGTAGTTACATCTCTGAAAAATCTAATCTTGATCCTCTCATCTCCATTTTTCTTAACTCTTTAATAATAAGTCAGGCAATGGCATATCAGAATGGAAATTGCTTCTAAAGAATGTTGTAATAAATATATGTCAGGCATATTACATAGGCTTTTGCTTACATTTGATTTAAAAAGACAACATTTAATCTAGGAACTTAGAACTCAGAATTACGATCTTGCACTTTGCAAAGCATGCAGGCAAATGCATGAGAAAAGTGGCTGCCTTCTTCATCACCCACTCAACATTAACCATTTGATATTTGCCTTTTAATCAATGGCTGCATATTGGCTATTGCCTGTTCTAGTGCTGGGCAAATATTGACTCTAACTGTTGGGCAAACGGTATTAAAATGAATCAGCCACTGAGGACTGGAGGGAGAGCAGGACCTTGGACAGCATCTTCAAGTCAACTGTGTGAGGCATTCTCCACATGAAATCAAACTGGATATTTTCTTCTGGAGTTGTACTGAGGAATTCAGTTATGCCCCCATGCTAATGATATTTCAATATTTCAATGCAAAGACGTTGATGTAAAGATAATGTTACAAAATATTTTTTTCAGCTTGTATTCCAGAAACATCAGAGACGTGGCCTATAAATAAGACAATAAGCACATGTCCACATCTATCTTCTCTCTAGTTATAGGGACAGTGATTATTTCCTATTTTTAATTATCTAATATGAAACCTTGGAGTCCTTGTGTGGCATTGTATGATAATCACTGGACCATAAGGTCGGTTTGAACCACAAGGTCGACTGTTCAAATTCACCAGCTGCTCCTTGGAAACTATCCAGGGTCACTAGGAGTTAACTGACTTGATGGCATAAACAGCAACAACAACATAATACATTAAAAATCCTGCTATAACATCAGCTAATCGTTCAACTGCTAACCAAAAGGCTGTAGGTTCAAATCCACAAGCTGCTTCATGGGATAAAGATGCAACTGTCTACTTCTGTAAAGATTATTGTTGTTAAGTGTTGTTAAGTTAGTTCTGATTCATAGTGACCCTGTATAGAGTTTCCAAGGAGAAGTGATGAGTTTGAACCATCAACATTGTGGTTACCAGCATAATACTTATCCTACAGAGCCACACCAACACTGTAAAGGTTACAGTCTGAGAAATCCATGAGCCTAACGGACCACTAGAACTCTTGGTGTGATGCTGTAGGATAAGCACTATACTGATAACCATTAATTCAGTAGTTCAATCCCATCAGCTGCTCATTGGAAAACCTATACAAGGTTGCTGTGAGTCAGAACCAATTTCATAGCATTTAACAACAACAACACAGGGTCACTATGAAATGCAATCAACTCAATAGCAACAGTTCTGGTTTGGGTTTTAGCATAAAACAGAATTAAAGGAGAGAAGGGACTCTCTGGAGTTATCGTTTTAATGCCTTTATTTTACATGAGGAAACTAAGGCTGAAAGAGGTGAATTACATCAGGATGGCCTACATCATTTGTACCTCTGGTTCCCTGGCTCAAAAGTATATAAACGGTAATCATAAACATATTATCTGCCTCTAACTCCAGCCAACATTCTGATACAAACAGCCATTTCTAGTCTTGCTGTTGTTGTTAAGTGCTGTTGAGTTAGTTCTGACCCATAATGACCCTTTATAGGGTTTCTGAGGAGTGGATGGTGAGTTTGAACCACTGACTTTTCAGTTCAAACCTACCATGTGGTAGAGCCCTTATCCTACAGCACCACAATAGGGGTCCACTACTGAGTGCATCACTATAATAAACTCTTACTTGATTCACTGCTGCCAGGGTCCTTTGAGCTTAAATCCTTAACTGAAGTTACAATTATCTCCAATAAGATCAAAGTCATAGCAGGTCATTCTTACACTCAAAATCTATCCATTAACCCCTGAATGAAGTCCCAAATGGGAGAACAGACTACTAAATCCATTGTGACCCCAGTTTCCATGTCTGGTCTCATAACATTGCCTCCTGACAGTATTGAGGTTCTACAAGAACCCTCTCAGGGCTCAAACTGTTCTGTGTCGTCTGTTCCCTCTGCCTTCTTAGTTGCAGCCCCTCACCCATTTCTCTTAACTAAATCAAACTTCTTCAGGTCTTGGAATTGATTCTTTAGTCTTGAAAGTGTCTACTCATATCCAGAACAGGATCCATTACATTTTCCAGAATAATTATGCCTAGTGGATCTGTGCTATACATCCTATCAATGATAAAGGGTTTCCAGGCACATAACCCATACCGCCTGATTATAAACATGGATATTGATTAAGAAGTAACTCTTTCCTTAGTTCTGATATTGTGTGACTGTAAAATAAGCTAGTTTTTTCTGGTCATTTACAGGGATTTGATAACCAGGGATTTCAGGGTCGTTTGGGCTTTAATCCTTAACACCAGGCAGGTTTTCCACCACTCATCTGTCATACTGTGGTGGCTTGTGAGTTGCTGTGATTCTGAAAGCTATACCACCAGTATTTTAAATACCAGCAGGGTCACCCATTGTGAACAGGTTTCAGATGGACTTACAGATGAAGACAAACTAGGAAGAAAGAGTGACAAACCACTTCTGAATATTTAGTCACCAAAAATCTTATAAATAGCAGAGATACACGGTCCAGTTTCATTTTGAGTGCCTTCCAACATGAGGGGTTCATTTTCAGGCACTCAAAATGAAACTGGGAAAGAGCTGCCTCCTCAAAGCAGAGCTGACTGTGATGACACGAAAGGAGTAAAGCCAGTGGGACAAAAGCCTGCATGCAGGACCTTCATTTGCTGATGGGGCACAACTTAAAATGAAGGGAAACAGCTGTAAACATCCTTTGAAAATTGGAACATAGAATGTACGACATATGAAGCTGGGAAAATTGGAAGTTGTCAAAAATGAAATGGAACACATAAACATTGACATCTTAGGCATTAATGAGCTAAATGATTTACTATGTCAGAAATGACAAATTGAAGAGGAATGGTGTTGCATTCATTGTCAAAAAGAATATATCCAGATCAGTCATGAGGCACATACTATCTGTGTTAGGATAATATCCATGCACCTATAGGGAAGCCCAGTTCATACCACTATTATTCAGATTTATGCACCAAACACTAAAGCCAGTGAGGATGAAACAGAAGAATTCTACCAACTTCTGCAATCCAAAATTGATAAAACATGCAATCAAGATGTATTGATCATTACTGGTGATTGGAATGAAAAGGTTGGGAGCAAAGAGAAAGGATTAGTAGTTGGAATATATGGCCTTGGTGATAGAAATGATGCTGGAGAATGCATGGTAGAATTCTGAAAAATCAATTATTTGTTCATTTCAAATACCTCCTTTAGCCAGCATAACAGATGACTATACACATGGACCTCACCAGATGGAATACATAAACATCTGCAGAAAGAGATGATGGTAAAGCTCCGTATCATCAGTGAAAACAATGCCAGGGGTAGAATGTAGAACAGACCATCAGTTACTCATATGCAAGTTCAAACTGAAGCTGAAGAAAACGAAAACAAGTCCATAAGAGACAAAATACAACCTTGAATTTATGCCACCTGAATTTAGGGATCATCTGAAAAACATATTTGATACAATAAACACCAAAGACCGAAGACTAGAAGAGTTGTGGGATGACATAAAGAACATTATACATGAAGAAAGCAAAAAGTCTTTAAGAAGACAAGAAAGAAGGAAAAGGTCAAAATGGATGTCAGAAAAAACACTGAAACTTGCTCTCCAGCATAGAGATGCTAAAGCAAATGGAAGAAATGAGGAGGTTCAAGAGCTGAACAGAAAATTTCAAAGATCAGCTTGAGAAGATAAAGCCAAATATTAAAACAAAATGTGCAAATACGTGGAATCAGAAAAGCAAAAAGGAAGAACATGCTCAGCATTTCTCAAGCTGGGAGAACTGAAGAAAAAATTCAAGCCTCAACATTCATTATTGAAAGATTCTCTTGGCAAACTATTGAATGATGCAGAAAGCATCAAGAGAACATGGAAGGAATACAGAGTCACTGTACCAAAAGGAAATGGTTAATGTTCAACGGATTCAAGAGGTAGCATATGATCAAGAGCCAATGATACTGAAGGAGGAAGTCCAAGGTTCACTGAAGGAATTGGCAAAGAACAAGTCCCCAGGAATTGATGGGATAAAAATTGAAATGTTTCAAGAAATTGAGGTGGCACAGAAGGCACTCACTCATCTCTACCAAGAAATTTGGAAGACAACTATCTGGCCAACTGATTGGAAGAGATCCATATTTGTGCCCATTCCAAAGATAGGTGACCCAATGGAATGCGGAAATCATCGG
>NW_006408713.1:4365935-4368288 GCF_000296735.1 Chrysochloris asiatica
TTGGAAACCCTATACAGGGTCGCTATGGGTCAGAACTGACTCGATGGCCCTTAACAACAACAACAACATGTGCAATGGTGATGGGATTGTATCACCTTCCTCACCTCCTACTTTGTTTGTTTTGTTTTGTTTGTTTGTTTACAAGACCCTGTAATTGTCTGCCTATTAACTGTGTTTACCAAAAGAATGTCAGCTCCCAAATCCCTAAGATCATTCATGTTAATTCCATATGGTGTATGGTACATAATATGGGCAAGAAGGAAAAAAATATTGATGGACAAAAGGAAGGAAGAAGTTAGAGAGTAATGGGAGAAAGGATAGATAGGGAGAGATGGAGGGAGAAAATAGCAAAAAAAAAAGAAAATTCTGGTAAATATTGCTTGATGAAAACATTATGGCTTAATAGCAATCAGGATTCAGGTCCAGTCTGTCCCAATTCACTATCTGAATGTTCCCAAATCTCTGCTTCTCTCTATTTTTCAGTCAATGAATTCAATCAACATAAAATGAGTATGCTAGACTGCTTCTCAACCTCCGTGAGATTTGTTGTTAGAAGAATGAATGGATGCAGGCGTTCTTGAATTTTGTTTCATTCTACTGCACATAAAGTCACTAGGACTCCGTACCAACTCAACAGCACCTAAAAACAACAAAAACAGCATCATCCACAGAGAAATGGATGGAAACCTAGAGGAGATATTGCAGCCAAGATTCAAATGTTGGGTGAGGAATTGACTCATCCATTAACTCAAAGTTTCTTGTTAAAACTTTTGGAAATCTCTAGTCTAAGATCAATAATGAAAAATCTGTGATAAGTGTTTATGTCACCAGGTTCAAAATCTCAGAATACCATCTGTTAAACAAGCAAATAAGTGAAACCTTGGAACCTTGGGACCCTGGAAACATGTGTCTGTAGTTCAACAAGATAACCATTAGATGTCACCTTCGTTCATTTTGGCTGCAGAATATTTGGTTTCCACTCCTGGCATCCAAGGTTATGGGACACAGATCACCACTGGAACGCTCCCTTCCTAGGCTAGGTTAGGCAGCCCACAGGCATATGAGTAGTCAGGTAATAGGAAGGTTATTGTAGCACTGTCTTTCTGCCGTTTTCTTTTTTCTTGTCCTTAAAGTTGAAGTTCAGTTATTGTTTTATTGTCCTATTATCCTTATTTTTTGTGTGTTTTTTTATTTTTGTTGTTGTTGTTGTTTTTCTTTGCTCGATGTTTCTTCACTTGATTTTCTAAAGACTAAGGGGGCCCAACAGAATATGGAAATCATCTGACAATCTCTTTGATATCCCATGCAAGTAAACTTTTCCTAAATGTAATACAGAAACTGCTACAAGCACACATTGACAGAGAACTTCCAGAGGTTCAAGTAGGATTCAGAAGAGGTCGTGGAATGAGGGTTATCATTGCTGATGGGCTGATTGCCATGGGCTGCCAAAAGAACCAATAGATTTGTTTTGAAAGAAGTGCAGCCAGAGTACTCCTTGGAGGCCAAGATGGCCAAATTTCATCCCTCATATTTTGAACACATTGTAACAAGGACAAGTTGCTGGAGAAGGATATCATATTTGGTAAGGTGGAAGGTCAGAGAAAAAGAGAAAGACCCCCAATGAGATGGATTGGCCAAGTGGCACCATCAATGGACTCAAGTATGCCAACAATAGTGAGATTAGCTCAGGATCGGGCAGTGTTTTGTTCTGATGTGCATAAGGTTGCTATGGGTTGGTACCAAATCAATGGCACCTAACAATAACAAGAAGAGGGTGCAAGAAATTTGGAAGACAATTATCTGCTGACTGATTGGAAGAGATCGTCTTTGTGCCCATTCAAAAGAGAGATAACCCAATGGAATGTGGAAATCATCAAACAATATATTTGATATCCTATGTGAGTAAAGATTTACTAAAGGTAATATAGAAATGGCTGCAGGCATACATTGACAGAGAACTTCCAGAGGTTCAAGTCGGGTTCAGAAGAGGACATGGAATAAGGGATATCATTGCTGATGTCCGACGGATCTTCGCTAAAAGCAGAGAATACCAGAAAGATGTTTACTGGTGCTTTTTGACTATACAAAGGCTTTTGGTTGTGTGGATCATGATAAGCTATGGAAAACATTGTGAAGTATGAGTATTCTGGAACACTAATTGTGTACATGGACCAAGAGGCAGTTGTTTGAAAAGATATGGGAAAATTGAATGGTTTAAAATTAAGAAAGATGTGCAACTGGGTTGTATTATTTCATCATATTTATTCAACCTGTATGCTGAGCAAATAATCCGAGACACTGGGTTATATGAAGAAAAACATGGCATCAGGATTGGAGGAAGACTCATTAACAA
>NW_006408713.1:4368943-4370118 GCF_000296735.1 Chrysochloris asiatica
GTTGGCTCAGGACCAGACAGTGTTTCATTCTGTTGTGCTTATGGTTGCAATGAGTCAGTGCCTACTCGATAGCACCTAACAATAACAACAAAGGAGAGCAAATGGGAAGTGGAAAGCAAGCTTAACTGTGCAAAGGTCTAGAAGAATTATGATTGAATAAAGGAAAAATCAGTAAAAAAAAAAACAAAACACACACACACACACAAAAGCTATACAGTAGATATGTAAAGTGATTGAAACAGTTTAACATTGATTTATGGGTGCTGAAAGCCTGTATGGGCAAGGCACATGCTAACTTCCTCTTTTAAGCCATCTAGGAAGCACTTCACCAGACTAGCCCACCCCCATGTCCCTACATTGATTGGTCCCAGGTTTCAGTTTCATCTGCTCTATAAGGCACCTGTGCACACTTTACTCAGGATTTCCATTAGTGGATTAAGTCATAAGGATTCTACTCACACCGCACTCCACCCTACCTCACCCTGTCCCCATTGCATCTGCTGAGAAGGTTTATTTCCTGTAACTTTCTATCATCAACACCAGTCTATCAATCTGCCATATTGTGTTGGCTTTTCATAACCAGCAGGATCACCCACTGAGAACAAGTCTCAGCAAGGAAGGAGAGCCTGCTTATCTATTTCCAAATATTACATAATGAAAATCCTATGAACCAAAACAATATATAGTCTGATATGGTGCTGAAAGATGAGCCCCTAGGTTGGAAGGCTCTCAAAATACATTGTGACCCCAACAATGGACTGGATTATACCAATGAGCTTACAGATGGAGCAGGATTGAGCAACAGAACTGTTTTGTTCTGCTGCACATGGAGAACACTGTAAGTCAGATTCAAGTTGATGACAAGAAGAAACCAACAACAGGATGGTTGGTTTGAAATAAAGCAGTGTTATATCAGAACTCCACCTGGTAAGACCTCCCTTGCAGAGATATAACTTAAGTGGCAATGTAAAATGATCGTTTCCTAAACAACTAGCTCAGCACATCTATTAAAATGGTGCTTGCACAGATAAACCAGTAGTTAATTTATGGTTATGTCTTATTTGGCTTCCTATTACATTCTGTGATGAACTTGGCATTTTGAACTTGGTTAGAAAGCTGATAGCTTGTAGTAGGAGCATGTAACTTACTATCCATGTTGCACACTTTAATAACAA
>NW_006408713.1:4371658-4372222 GCF_000296735.1 Chrysochloris asiatica
GCTATGAGTCAGTTCCAACTCGATGGCACCTGACAACAACAACAATTCTTTCAAGGTGCAAATGGAACTTCTATGCACATTAGTTCATTTTATTCTCCCAACACTTTGTTGCTGTAAGTTAGAGTGTATTATAGTCACAGAATTATGGAGTGTACTATTTGTCATCATTTTCTACCATGGGTCCTTTACTTGAGTAGTCAGGGAGTTGTGTATTCCCTGAGCCTAGCTATGGGTTGGCCATTTGAACCAGTTACCAGTTGCCTTCACGTCGACTCCTAGTCATGGTGGCTGCATGTGTTTCTGAACACAACTACATTCCTGGCATTTTCAGTTCTGATTTTTTGTAAATACATTGCCAGGTCTTTCTTCCAAGGCATCACTGGGTAGACTCAAAATTACAGTCTCTTGATTGGTAGTCACAGACAATGACTGTTTGCATTAGCCAGGAATTCTGGGTCCCTAAGAGGTCCTGGTAGCGGAGCTCTGGTAGCGTAGTGGTTACGAATCGGGCTGCGAACCTTAAGGTCAGCAGTTCGAAACTACCAGCCGCTCCGCGGGAGAAAG
>NW_006408713.1:4372614-4376864 GCF_000296735.1 Chrysochloris asiatica
AACAAGTCCCCAAGGAGTGTTGTTAGTGTCATGGTTGTGAGCTTGACTGTAAATCAAGAAGTCAGAAGTTCAAACCCACTAGCTGCTCCCTGGGGTGGGGTGGGGGAGAAGCAGGGCAGACTGCTTTGGAAACCCAATGGAGCAGTTCTACTTGATTTATGGGGTCACTTGAATTGGAACCAACTTTATAGCAATGAGTATTAGGGTGGAAAGAAACACCTCCAGTTCCTGAATGAAGAAATCCTCACTTAATCTGGGCAACATTTTCCAACAAAGGAGAGAAATTATGTTAACAACAACTAATACAAAAGATTTGGATATATTGTCCGGAGGAAACAGTCTCTGGAGAAGGATGTCATGCTGGATAAGGTGGAGGGTCAGAGAAAAAGAGGAAGACCCCTAACGAGATGGATTGGCCAGGTGGCATCATTGATGGCGTCAAGTGTGGCAGCGGTAGTGACGTTGGCCCAGGATCGGACATTGTTTCGTTCTTCTGTGCATGGGGTCACTATGAGTCAGTTCCGACTCGATGGCACCTGACAACAACAATACAAAAGAAGTGAATGATGAAAATAAAAACAAGTACTAAAGAGTCAGATGAGCTGGCCTCTTTGACTCATACCATAGAGATCACATGGACAGGGGAGGCTGAGGAAGGTTGCAATATTGAAGTGGTGTTTCATGGTTCATTGGTTCTGGGCTCTCCCCTGAGACTCCTGCTATAAATCCAAAGACTCTGACTTTCATTTTTGGAGTTACAGGAGGAAAGCCACTCCCACTCGAGGTTTCAACAAGCCTGCAACAAACAGCTAGGGGTCACAAACACGCTGTCCACCTGCTCATCTGCTACCTCGTCTTCAGCTGCTACAGGCAGACAGTCAAATGGTCTCCTGGTAACCACACAAAGACTTCACAATCAAACTTGTCCCTAGAGAAATGGGGGCTGGCTGCCTCCAACTTCATTATATGGTAAGAATGCAAGGGGTCTTTCCCTGGCCAATTATTCCTGTCTGAACATCAAACACTGAACAACAAAAATTAATTCAATGGGAACTAGCTAGAAACTCCATCACACTGCCAAGAAATAAGCCTGCTGCTCTGAAATCAATAACATTTAACCCAGGGCATATCAGCCCCTTATACAGAGGTTTAGAAGCATCCCACCTTCTGTAATGGTGCCTGGCAGACACTGATACCCTGGCCACACAGCAGTCACCCCAGGGAAGTGGACAGCAGTTCACATGGAACATGGAGCCAACCCAGTGGGGGACCTTGTTTCTGTTTTCCAACTGTGTTAGCAGGACTGACAATTGCCATTTTACAATCCTGGATCAAGCCGGGCTTCCCTCTCTTCCTCAAACCAAAACAAAACACAAAAACTGTTGCTATCAAGTTGATGCCAACTCACGGCAAAACCCCTGTGTTACATATTAGAACTATTGTCTAGACTTTGGAGTTTTGTTGGTAGGCATCTTTATGGAAGCATATTGTCAGTACTCTTAATTCAGTTAAAATTCAAACAAACAAACAAACAAAAACCAAAAAAACAACTGTGGAAAGACAATGACTCTTTTGTCAATCTAAGCTAGCTAATTAGCTTAATTGCAAAGCACAGATTATTAAAAATCAATACAATCTTCAAATTCCAACTTCTGGACTCCCATGCCACACTCCAATGATAATGGCCACTGTAAAACTCATCTTACCACACCATCCCTGATGCCTGCCTTCTTTGATGTGGTAGAGATCTGTCTGTGTTAATCTATATACTGCCAAGGTAAGCGGGTTATACTTGAATGGGCCAAATCAGATAACTTTGTTAACACCAGAACAGAAGTCCAATCTTTAGCTGGACCAGCTGTATGAAAGTTTCTGGAGGTGGATCCAAACATTTAAACTTATACAAAGTTCTAGGTGATCCTAGTGAGCAGACTAGGCTAAGGCTCTTGGCCGAGATCCATAATGCAGAGGCACTATGGAAGTTCACAGTGAAGTACACTTCAAATTCTTGTAAGAAATGTTTCTATCAGTTTATTGGCCTTAAGATTGTTTTCCTTGAAGTGAGTTATTTTAAAGATTTGTTGACTGGTTAGAGGTAGCCCTGTCCTCCTTTGAACAGGATATGATAACTCAGTCAGACCAGCAGCCTCAACCATTCGGCGGGGGCTAAAGTCTTGGGAACAGTCCTGGATTTGTACAGATAGTAACATGGCATTTGGTCTCATTGGGGAGTGAGCCAAGTTCCTCTGCCTTGAGAAAACTTTTCATTGAGGTTCCTTAGCCATTCCGGAACCTGTGGGACATACAGTGCCAACCTGTATTTTTCATGCCTGGGGTTTAGTGGGAAACTGCTATCCCACTTTAAGTTCATACTGCCATCTGGTGGGTGAGTTTATAACTGCTGGAATAAGAAGAAATGGACTTTTATCTCACCAACCCCAGAACCAAAGATTCTTCAGGACATATGTGCCCCACCATTTGTGTCAAAATTGATATTACATTAAAAAAAAAGTGATTTCCATTTCACTCAAATTGTCATCCATTACTAAAAACCTGTGGTTTCCACAACAACCTCACACACACACACGCACACGCACACAAATCAAAGTAGAAAATAATTCAGTCTTGAAAAAGTAAAGGGACTTCTCCATGGATTTTATATGATGGTTTTAGTGTTTATTTTCATATAAGTCTTTGGATTATGGGTGCATCCTTATTTTGAACTTACTTTTATGGCAATATTTGGCTCAATATGGATAATGTGGACTTCTGGCATGACGTTATAGGATCAGCACTGAACTTCAAATCACAAGGTGGGCAGTTCAAACCCATCAGCCACTTAAACCCTACACAGGGTCAGTATGAGTCAGAACCAACTCAAAAGCATTTAAACAACAATAATGAACAGTCGGAGGGAGGAGACTGGTAGGTCCTTTTCCCACAACTTTCAGAGCCTCCATAACTCTAAGGAGTATGAAAGACCAGAACAACTTATGTTGGTTTGGAGCACTATTGCCTCTGACCACAACGTATTACTGAAAATGGTTCCATCGTACTGTAAATGCTTTTTTTATTATTATTTTTACACTATAGCTACAGTTTCCTTTCCAGTTTTATAAATGTGCCTAGAGATTTGGTAAAGTAATTTCTTTCACTACATGTTTCAGGGTGAACTGCCTAGCTCTAAGCTGCCTCTCCGCTGCATGGTATTTGCCATCCTTAGTCTCACTGTTTGTCCACAGTAGTACATTGGGGAGAGGAGAGAGAACACATCTGACAAGCAGTACTTCACTAGCCATAGCATTTACCTGCACTGAGTAATATATTCAATCACCAAAATCCTGGATGAAGATGAGACTACTGTTTCTGCTTTACATGAGAATAATCAGACTTCAAGAATCTATGTGATCTTGTCAACTATTGTTGGTGTTGTTCTCAAGCACCACTGAGTTGGCTCCAATTCATAGTGACCCTGTATAGGGTTTCCTTGTGGCTAGCAGTCTAATGCTTATTCATAGCACCACACCAGGACTTCAGACTTGTCATTTAGTATGGTACAAATGAGTTAGAATCATATGTCAGTGATAGATTTGTGAATGGAAGAAGTTACTATCGGAAGTTTGTAAGTTGGTGTCTTGGTTTCATTATCTTAACATAAAGGAAACTCTTAAGATTGTTGCTAGGGTTAAATAATAATGTATATATAAGATAAACACAGAACCAAAACCACAAGGTTGGCAGTTCAAATCCACCAGGTGCTCCTCATAAACTTTGTACAGGGTTGCTATGAATCAGTTTTGACTTGACAGCACTTAATAACATCAACATATATAAAATATTACTAACTGTGCCTTTCAAAGTCTAAACGATAATAAGAGTTTGCCTGTTTTTTGAGAGGAGGATACCATTTGCCCAAATATGTTCGAAGCCCTTGTACTAGTCAGGATAATCTACACTATGCTGCTATAACAACTGTTCATAACAGTTGTGTCTAACCACAACAATCACTTACCTGGGACATAATAACACCTCTCATCTAACTCAGTATGACACTCCAGGTGGAACAAAGTAGATATTTGTATCAGTCAGGAAAGTCTACACTGTGCTTCAGTAACAAACAAGTCCATGACTATTGTGTCTAAGCACAACAACTACATATCTGTGATATAGCTGATGCCTCTCATCCAATTTGTCATGAGGCTCAATTCACGTGGAACAAAGAAGATATTTTGTTCAGTTTTGCAGGGTCA
>NW_006408713.1:4377704-4379674 GCF_000296735.1 Chrysochloris asiatica
CTACGGTATTCCTTATTTACCGTCCAGCTTTCACGTGCATATGAGGTTATTGAAAGTACTATGGTTTGGGTCAGGTGCACCTTAGTCTTCAAGCTGACATCTTTGCTCTTCAACACTTTAAAAAGATGTCGTGCAACAGATTTGCCTAATGCAATACGTCATTTGATTTCTTGACTACTGCTTCCATGAGTATTGATAGTTGATCCCAAAAGAATGAAGTCCTTGACAACATCAATCTTTTCTCCATTGGTAAGAATGTAGTTTTGGTCCAGTGTTGAGGATTTTTGTTGCTATTAGTTGGGACTGACACCAAGATACATAAAAACAATACCAGGTACTAAAATTCTTGAATCTCTCTGCAACCATCCTAGTTGTACCAGGGCCTGGTACCCAACAAATAGGGACATAAGTACACATATGCCCCAGAACCTGCAGAACTATTCACAATGCCTGACCCCCAGGAAGTCCCCACAACCTAGCTAACCCACCCTGCTTCCCATGTGCAAGCCCTCTCCTACATTGTCCTCTGATTAAATCCCCTGTGTCATGGCATGCTGTGTCTCACTGCCCCTGGGAACCATAAACATAATCAGACTATAACTCTTTTCAGCCTCCCTGAATACTCTTTCCCACTTTGCACCTGTCTTACCATCCCATGAACCCATTGTTGTTGTTGTTAAGTGCCATTGAGTCAGTTCCAACTCATAATGACCCTGTATAAGGTTTACAAGGAGCAGCTGGTGTGTTTGAACTGCTGACCTTGTGGTTCACCATGTGCTATACTATGCAGTACTATAGTATAAGCACTGAACTACTAATCACAGATTAGAGGTTCAAGTTCACCAGCCACTCTTTGGAAGCCCTACACAGGATAGCTGTGAACTGTAACCCATTCGAAGGAACTTAACCACAACAAAAACTGTTAAGTGAAATAAGCATAACAAAAACATTTTACTTGAGTATGTTCTAATTTTATAATCACACTATAAAGTTTATAACTTGATAAATATAAAGTTATTTATAAACTGTTGTTCTTAATGTTAAGTGCCGTAGAGTTAGTTCCAACTCATAGCAACTCTCTGTAGGATTTCTGAGGAGTGATTGATTGGTGAATGTGAACCACTAACATTGCGATTCAAACCGAACTTGCCTTCTCAGCACATTTACCTGCAGTGCTACATGACTCTATTTATATAAAAGGCCTTAAAAACTTTATGCAAAGATAACATTATATTTTAATTCTATTTTCCACAAACTTAAAAAATTTCCCTTGTATAAACTATGCATCATATGTTATAAACTAGACGTTTGTATAGGAAAAAATAAAAGAGACTAGATTACCATTTGTCTGCATAGGAATATGAATGTGTTTTTGTTTTCCTCTTTACACTTTAATTGGATATCTAATTTCTTTTAAATGTTAACATGTTTTGTAAAAAGAGAAGAAAAAAAAGGAAAGTATGTGTGTTTTGTAGCTGTTTCTATAATTTTTCTGATGCCTTGAGAATCAAAAATTCAACTCATTTTTTTAAAGCAAAATAAAACGTTCTTAGAAAGGGAGGAATGTGTTTGGGTGTGGTTGTGCAATCATTTCCACCTGCTGGACTCCAAATTCCCATTCCAGGTGTTAGTAATCAGGGAATTTCCAGTAAATTTGTGAATGTGGCAGCAGATCAGTTCAGAGAAAATGAGTGGGTCTCCAATGCTGATGGTAGAATAAAGTTTGGTAAGTCTGGCAGCCACAAGGATTCTTCTGGCCTGCAGAATACACCAAATCAATGCTAAAACCTTTCACAAGTAAAGTGTGCCAAAGCTCTTCTTCTAGAAGAGCACCAGTAACCTGAAAAAGAGAGCTATTCTTGAAATTGTGTGAAACACTGGGAATTTCCGTGCAAAAGAACTGGCTTCTTTCCAGTCCCAGGTGCAAGAAGCATCTCTATCTCTAACTCCTCTTTGTTTGGGATTTTGTC
>NW_006408713.1:4381444-4382694 GCF_000296735.1 Chrysochloris asiatica
TGACATCTCTGCTCTTCACACTTTAAAAAGGTCTTGTGCAGCAGATTTGCCTAATGCAATACATTGTTTGATTTATTGACTGCTGCTTCCATGAGTGTTGATAATTTATAGGGACAGGCAACTTAGATATTGGCTACCTAAAATGAGGGGGCAATAAAGGCACAAAGTGACTGACTTACAAGTTTTCAATAGGGAGTTTAGTTTAAGAGTGTGGGGGGGTAAGGTAGAGTCCCACATGAATAGTCTGGTGAAAAAATATGAGGATATGATTCTTATGCTTCAATGGTAAGTAAATGTTATCATGTCTAATTGCGACTGTCACAACTGTAAAGGTAGAAGTTTTATTTTAAAAATACAAAACAAAACAGGGGAGTAGTTAACTTTACAGCCCAGAAACAGAGGACCCTAGAATCATCAAGGGAGAAGAGCACAAGTGGAATGTGGGACCCTATCCAGAGAAGTGGCGATGCCAGAGATGTAAGCAGAGATGAGGACATGGAGAGAGAGAACAGCTGAGGATTCTGGACCCATGGAAAAAGAGGGACTGAGAGCTGATGGCCAGGAGGTATCCTTGCAGAATATGCCCAATCTTTGGTTGTTTACATTAGTTATATATCCTTGAGTGTTTTTGTGTGTATCCCCCCCAAACAAACAAACAAACAAACAAAATGGAAGCAATTGTTTTTGAATGATAATACACTGAGGTCATTGTAATCATTATAATGAAACAATGGTGTAAAGCTGATGTTCCCCCTTGTAAACTATCACTCAGTTCACAATAAAACTGGAAGAAGAAGAAAGAAGAAGGAGAAGAAGAAGAATTATTATTATTCCTGGAACGAATCAGATCCAAATAGACTGGTGCTGTCATGTACAAATGAATGACAGCATCTCCTGTAAGTTGTTGATTTGGGTACTGAACCTTCCAGGTCATTGTTTTACAATGAGCTAAATAAATAGGACTCAAAACGGACCATCACCTGTGCCTGCACCAAGCTCTTCACTCCCACCGCCTTCATCCCATAATCCACTGGGATCCTGCCCAACATTTTTCCCACTATTTATACACCAGTACTCATTCAGAATGAGGGATATCATTGCTGATGTAGAATGGATCTTGGCTGAAAGCAGAGAACATGTAATCATATTAATTTAACCTACGACTAAAAGAAATAATTATATCACTTTCTGTCAAGTTGATTCTGACTCATGGTGAGCTGAAATGGGCACAGTACAACTGTACTCCATAG
>NW_006408713.1:4384937-4393951 GCF_000296735.1 Chrysochloris asiatica
ACTTACTGATGAAGATAAAAGACCACAGCCTTCAGTATAGGTTGCATTTCAATGTAAATAAAACAAAAAATCCTCACCACTGGACCAATAAACTATATCCCTATAAGTGGAGAAAAGATTGAAATTGTCAAAGTTTTAATTTTGTTTGGATCAACCATGAACACTCATGGATGTAGCAGTCAAGAACGCAAATGACGTATTGCATTGGACAAATTTGCTGAACTAGATTTCTTTAAATTATTGAAGAGCAAGGATGTCAGTTGGAGGACAAAAATGTGCCTGATCTAAGCCATGGTATTTTCAATAATCTCATATCCATATGAAAGTTGGACAGTCAATAAGGAAAAGGATAGAATAATTGATGCATTTGAGTTATGATGATGGGAGAGAATACTGAAAATACCATGGACTGCCAAAATTACAAACCAATTTATGTTGGAAGAAGTATAGTCAGAGTGCTCCTTGGAAGCCATGATGGCCAAACTTCATCTCTCATATTTTGGACATATATTATCAGGAGGAAACAGTCACTGAAAAAGGATATCATTTTTGGTAAAATGGAGGGTGAGAGAAACAAAGGAAGACCGCATAAAATGAGATAGATTGCTACAGTGGCAGCATTGGTGGACTCAAACGTAGAAATGATTGTGAGGTTGACCCAGGACCAGATAGTGTTTTGTTCTATTGTGCATAGGGTTCCTATAAGTTGGTACTGACTTTATGGCACCTAGTAATAATAATATTTGTGCCCATTCCAAAGAGAGGTGACCTACCAGAATGCAGAAATCATCTGACAATCTCTTTGATATCCATGTGAGCTTAGTTTTATTGAAGGTAATAAAGAAATGGCTGCAAGCATACATTGACAAAGAATTTCCAGAGGTTCAAGCCAGATTCAGAAGAGGCCATAGAACAAGGGATATCATTGCTGATGTCCAATGGATCTTGACTGAAAGCAGAAAATATCAGAAAGATGTTTACCTATGCTTTATTGACTATGCAAAGGCTTTCAATTGTGTGGATCATGACAAGCTATGGACAACATTGTGAAGAATGAGTATTCCAGAATATTTAATTGTGCTCATAAGGAATCTGCACCTGGACCAAGAGGCAGTTGTTCGAACAGAACATGGGAACACTGAATGGTATAAAATTAAGAAAGGTGTTTGACCAGGTTTTATTCTTCCACCATACTTATTCAACCTGTAGGCTGAGCAAATAATCAGAGAAACTGGGTTATATGAAGAAATACATGGCATCAGGATTGGAGGAAGATTCAATAACAACCTGCAATATGCAGATGATACAACCTTGCTTGCTGAAAGTGAAGAAGATTTAAATTATTTACTGGTAAAGATCAAAGAGCACAGACTTCGGTTTGGATTGCATCTCAATGTAAAGAAAACAAAATCCTCACCACTGGACCAATAAATAACATTCTTATTAACAGAGAAAAGATTGAAGTTGTCAAGTATTTCATCCTTCTTAGATCAACTAGCAACATTCATGGAAGCAGCAGTCAAGAAATCAAACGACATATTGCATTACGCAAATATTCTGCACGAGACCTTTTTAAAGTGTTGAAGAGCAAAGATGTCAGCTTAAAGACTAAGATGCACCTGACCCAAGTCATGGTATTTTCAATAACCTCATATGTATGCAAAAGATAGACACTGAATACGAAGACTGTAGAAGAATTGATGCTTTTGAGTTATGGTGTTCAGGAGAATACTGAAAGTGCCATGGACTGTCAAAGAACCAATTGATCTGTGTTGGAAGAAGTGCAGCCAGAGTGCTCCTTGGAGACCAGGATGGCCAAACTTCGTCTCTCATTCTTTGGACATGGTGTCAAGAGGGACCAGTCACTGGAGAAGGATATCATGTTTGGTAAGGTGGAGGGTTGGAAAAAAAGAGGAAGACCCCCAGGGAGATGAATTGGCAAAGTGGCAGCATCAATGGTCTCAAGCGTGGCAACAGTTGTAAGGTTGGCCCGGGATGGGGCAGTGTTTCATTCTGCTTGCATAAGGTCACTCGATGGCACCTAACAACAACAACAATAATGATAACAAGTTTTAAGAAGGAGTCCTGGTGTGACGCTGTACGATAAACACTGGACCGCAAGGTCTGTTTGAACTGCAAGGGGGGTGGTTCAAACTCACTAACCGCTCCTTGGAAATCCTATATAAGGTTGTGATGAGTTGGAACCAACTAAATGGTACTTAACAACAACAGAAAGAGCACAGTAGATCCGAAGGATGAGCACTGGACTGTGTACCACAGAATCAGCGGTTCAAGCCCACCAGCCACTCCATGGGAGAAAAAGTGAGGATTTCTGCTCCTGCAAACCCTATACAGGGTTGCTATGTGTCAGAGCTATGAGTCAGAATTGTGAATTGGAACCATGAGTCAGAACAGACTCGATGGCACTTAGCAATAACCTTTCAGAAGCAAATCATCAGACCTATCTTTTAAGTTAGTACTCTAGTGCTTAACCATTTGCTCCATCCAGAGACTTCTGGAATGAGAACCTTGTTAAAATATGAATGATTATGACATTATATGTATATAAATAAAGAAGATTGCTACTGAAAAAAAGTATGTAGAGTAGATTATAGATATGAAAGTGAAATAAAATAAGCAAATATATAAGTAAAAATAAAATTATTAAAAATTTAGAGTTGATCATGATCCAAAAATAAATAAAATTTCTATTATATCTTTTTTTCCTTTTATAGACTGTGGAATCTATATTTATATTGTGACTTGCAGAAAATCAAAGGACTTTGTGTGTGGAACTTGTAGAAAATGATATTCAAACAATTCAGGGATATAAGGAGGCAGCACTTTTTTTGCTAACATGGAATTTCTAGGGAGAGGAAAGAACTTTTACTAACATACTGCTTCCTCTTCATCAGTGTTAGACCTCAATTCTTTTTTTCTTTTTTAATTGTGAATTGAGTGACAGTTTACATAGGAAAGCATCGGCTTTGCACCATCGTTTCATTGCAATGATTACAATCACCTCCATGTGTCATAATTAAACAATATTTGCTTCCATTCCCTTTTTTTTGTTGTTGTTGTTGTTGTTGCTACTTGGGGGAGGGGGTTTTACAGAGAAACACTTAGGAATATATAATAATTTAAACAGGCAAAGGGCACATTCTGCAAACCTGCCTCCTGGCCAACAACACTCAGTCTTTCTCTTTCCATGAATCTAGAGCCCTCAGCTACTCCCTCTCTCCATGTCCTCATCTCTGTCTCCATCTCTGTAGATGTCAATTCTTAAAACTCCAAAAGATATTAGTTTTCTGATTTCTGCAGATGAATTACATTTCCCCCTATCCTTAGCACTGGCCTGGCTTTGGTCAAGATGATATATGACATCCTTTCATCACTGCTGGGCAGTTATCTCTGTGTTGTAACCATTAGCGGTTTCATTGAAGGTGTCCTATGTGACACTCAAGGGATTCACAAACCAGCTATGACAACTAACACAATAGCCATCTCATGTTGTTTCACTATAGAATACCACACAGGTCATCTATGATTCCCGTACTTAAGGGATTTCCACCCTAATCTAAAGTTGAAGTCAATGCAATCTTCAGGTCTGGCCCTTATTTATTCTCTCCTTCAGCTATGGTGGTACCACCTTATCCAGTCCCTGGCATAAAGGGAAGCTCAGAGCAGTACCATTCTGGAGAGCACAGAACAATGACTGGATAGAAACTGTTCTGTACATTGCCTTTCTAAAAAAATACAAGGTACCATCCTGAGGCGTGGCTTTGTACATCTCACTTTTGAGAATCATGTTCCCTTGCTTGTTGGTCAGTGTTAACAAAACACAACTTAGTGATGCATCCTCCAACATGACTGTGGTGCTCACAATGATGTACTGAAATGATACAGAGGAAACAGGGACTGAAGAGCCAAAGGAAAGTGTGAACTGTAAATCCCAGAGATCAGACCCATGCATGTTGGGAAGGTAATGAACAGAGAGCTTATGCTTCACCATTCTTGGTTGTTAAATAAGATTCTTTGTGACTTGCAAAAAAAGGGGAACACAATGAAGAATTACCAGTGCATCCTCCACAGAAGTAATCTACATGTGTTTATTTAATAAACAGAAGATGGCTTTATTATACACATTTGATTTCCATATGAAATCGTTTCCTTATCTGTCACTTGTATCTAAGCAGGGCACTTTATACGAATCTGGAAATGAAAAATTCAGCACAGGGCACAGGAAACTCATTTAATGTCGAGTACAGTCAAAATCAAGATTTCTTTATTTGTAGTAACAACGCTGTTAAATCAGAAAATTACTCTCCCTTTCTGCATGTCCTTCTTCCTTTACAATTCAGTTGTTTGATCATAAATTGTCGAGTGCAGTGACTTGTCTCCTCCACTTTCCACACTGGCCGAGACAGATTAAAAACTCCAGCACACCACCGACCAGTCTCGGCATACCATTAGCATATATATGAGATTTGAGACATTTTCTAATATTCTCCAGCAGAACTCATCTGTCAGCCAGGTGATGAATTATAAAAACTCTTAGCTTGTTTAGGAAATAAAAGGGAGGAGGGAGAATGAGAGGGATGGGTGGAAAGAGTCTGTCCCACCTTTTCTCTGGGTTCAGGAGTCTGTATCCGCTTCACTGAATATGGAGAGTACCCATGATCCACCCACATCAACTTGGGACCCACTATCTCAGTACTATGGAACACTGTTGATATGGCCTCAACTGGAAGCATGACAATTGGATAGTAATCAAGAAGTCTTAAGAATGCTAAGCTTTTGTTTCTAAAATATGTGCTACTCAGAGTTAATAAAACCATACATTGAAAATGTGCATTTGATGCTTAAATGTTAGATTCCATAAGATGTCAAAATTAGTACTTAAGTGCCATGGCAAAGGAAGCAGTAGTTCATGGAAACAACTAGCCACACATTCCATTTTATCCTACTATTTCTGACTCTTATTTTTCTTAGTTGCTTCAGGTAAATGGTGGTGGTGGTGATGGTGTGCCATCAAGTCGGTTCTTACTCATAGCAACCCTGAATAGGGATTCAGAGACCAATTGTTGTGATTTTAATGCCCACTTATCAAGCTTTTAAGACCCTAGCATGAATGAACTAGGATGTAGCACAGAAGCACTAAACATGCTATTAGGCAAATTAACTGAACTATCCCATGAAACTGCAACCCTAGACCCCCAAACCAAGGATCCAAAACCTATGAGGTGTTTGGTTATACATACACAGCCTTTATAAATAGTAAAATTTAAATAGAGATGTATGGTAACTGCCTCCATGAACAGTTGTTTCCTTTGCATTATCCAGTAGAATTGGGTGGGAACACTATCATTACTGAACATTTAGAACAATGATTCTTAAGAAGAATACTGGTCAAAAGGAGAAAACTCAGAATAGAATTTCAAATTCCCATCAAATTCAAATGCTTTGGTACCATTCAGGGTGAATGAACTTCTGAAACTATTGCCCTAACATAATCTTGAAACCCTAAATCAAAAATATTTCCTGAAGCTTTCTTAAAACCAAAGAATAATTTAGCTTTAATAGTGAAGAATGTCTGTATTGAGCATTGAGCTCTCTGCATATCTATCTATGTGGTATCAAATTGACAAGAACATTTTAAAGGTGAGATAGGAACTTTATGGAGCAATGGATTTTTAATAAAGAGTGAGGAACAACTGAAAAATGGAAGGTGAGAATGGTTGCATAACCAAAGGAAATATACACACTTGGATTTGTGTTTGTTTTTTGCTGTGCATATCCTAAACAGCAGAAAACAAAATAAGGTAAATTATATACAAAATAAAACAGTATTCATTGCATTATCATACCTCTAAGGTGCGCCTGATATGAGCCATGGTGCTTTAAATTGCCTCATGTGCATGTCAAAGCTGGACAATGAGTAAGTAGAATTTATACCTGTGAATAAATTGGACCACCAGAAAAATGGATTAACAAATCTGTTGGGAGAAAAAAAGTATAGCCAGAATGGTCCTTAGAAACTAGAATTATATGACTCAGTCTCCTTTACTTTAAACAAGTTCTTGGAGAAAGACACCCTGCTTGAGAAAGTAGAAATGGCCAATGAAACAGAGGAAGATCCTTCTCATGGATCAATGGTGTCCCCCCAAAATATGTGTCAGCTTGTCTGGGCCATGATTCTTAGTGCTTTGGCATTGTGTGATGATGCAATCATCCCCCATGTTGTGATCTGATGTCATTAGCCAGTCAGTTACAAGGGGATTCATGTGGGATACAACACCCTTTCTTAGGTCACAGTTCTAATTCCATACATACAGAGTTTCTCAAGTATGTGACCTGCATCACCCTTAAGATAAGATATAAAAAGAAAGGATCTAGTCAGCGGTTCGAAACTACCAGCCGCTCCGCGGGAGAAAGATGAGGCTTTCTACTCCCGTAAAGATTTACACCCTCGGAAACCCTGTACAGGGTCGCTATGGGTCGGAACCGACTTGATGGCACTTAACAACAACAAGCAGAAAAAGGGGAATATGAGCTCCAGGAAGAATAAAGAGCTAGGAGTGGAGTGTGTCCTTTAACCCAGGATCCATGCACTTAGAATCTCTTGAAGATGCGGAAAGAGAGATGGCATGCTATGTGAAGATGCTCCAGAAGCAAAAGTTCAAAAGAGACAAGGAGTTTCCATCAGGGACAACAGGGAGAAAAATCCTTTGTCTAGAGTTGTTGCCCTGAATTCAGACTTCTAGACTCCTAAATTGTAAAAAAAAAAAAAAAAAATACATTTCTGTCTGTTAAAACCACACACTTATGGTATTTTTGTTACAGCACCACTGTAGAAGTAAGATAATCTTCGATGAGGTGAACTGACACCATGGCTGAAAAAATGAGATCAAAATAGCAAGTGAGAATGGCAGTGGCCAGTTTCATTCTTTTATTCTCAGAATTTCTATATGAGTTGGGGTGAACTTGACAGCACCTAACAACAATAAACAATTAAGATGTCAGCTTCAGGAAAGTGGGGAGATATCTGTTGGAGCATGTATGCGTGTACTTTCATTTTTCATTGCTATTCTTTAGATCTATGAGCCCCAATTCTATTGTAAAATAAGCACTGGACTTCTAACTGCAAGGTCAACAATTCAAACCCACTAGCCACTCCTCAAGAGAAATATTAGACTTTCTGCACTTACAAGGATTTAGAGCCTCAGTCGCCCTATACTGGGTTGCTATGTGTTGGAATCCATAATTCATCTATTAGTTTGTCATACTATGGTGGTTTTTTAGTTGCTATGATAATGGAAACTCTGCCACCAGTATTTTGAATACCAGTAGCATCACTCAGGGTGGACAAGTTTCAGCTGAGTTTCTAGACTAAGACTAGGAAGGCGGAGAGGGGGGCTATGTCTGAATGTTTACCCAATGAAAACTTTACGAATAACAGTGGAACACTGTTAGATATAGTACCAGAAAATGAAAACATTATGAATAATACCTGCATATTGTCAGATGTAGTGCCAGAAGATGAACCCCTCAAGTTGGAAACACCTCAAAATATGACTGGGAAAGAGCTCCCTCCTCAAAATAGAGTTGACCGTGATGATACAAATGGAGAAAATTTTGGGGGACCTTCATTTCCTGATGAAGCACAATTCACAGTAAAGAGAAATGGCTATAAACATTCCTTAAAAACATGGAATGTAGGAAGTAAGAATCTAGGAAACTGCAAGTTGTCAATGAAATAGAACCCATAAAGATTGATATCCTAGATATTAGTAAAGTGAATGCTCTGTATCAGCCACTTTGAACAGGATGATCATTTGGTTTACTACGCTGGGAATAACATTTAAAGAGGAATGGTGTTGCATTCATCATAAAAAAGAACATTTCAAGATCTATATCAAAGTGCAAAGCTGTGTGAGATAGAAAAATATTCATGCACCCACAAGGAAGACCACTTAATATAACTACTATTCAAACTTATACACAAACCACTAAAGCCAATGCTGATGAAATTGAATAATTCTAGAAATGTCTTCAGTTAGAAATTTATAAATTTCAAAACTACAAGATGTATTAATAATTAGTGGTGATTGGAATGTGCAACTTGTAAACAAGGAGGAAGTATCAATAGTTGGAAAACACGGTGCTGGTGACAGAAATGATGCTGGAAATTTTATGATAGAATTTGAAAGACCAATGACTTAGTCACTGAAATACCTTTTTTGAATAATATAAAAGACTAATACATATATAGCCCTCAATAGACAGAATACACAGTAATCAAATTTACTAGGTCTGTGGGAAAAGAAGACTCCTGGTGTGGCGCTGTGGGCTAATGTGTCGGACTGCAAAGTCGTTTGAACTGCAAGGTTGGTGGTTCAAGCTCACCAGCTGCTCCTTGGAAACCCTATACAGGGTGGCTATGGGTCGAAACCAACTAGACAGCACTTAACAACAGCAACAACAACAACAACAACAATGGGAAGAGAAAGGAGTTCTGATAGCATAGTGGGTTACAAGCTGGGCTGTTAATTGCAAGGTCAGCAGTTCAAACTACCAGCTGCTCTGTGGGAGAAAGATGAGGCTTTCTGCTCCCCTAAAGATTTACAGCCTTGGAAACCCTATACAGGGCCTCATTGAGTTGGAATCGACTCCACAGTACATAACTACCACCACCACCATGGGAAAAGATGGTGATAAATCTCAATATCATCAGTCAAAAAATGGTCAGGGTCATACAGTGGAACATACCATCAGACACTCATATGCAAGTTCAGGCTGAAACTGAAGAAAATTAAAAGAAGTCCACAAAAGTCTAATACAACCTTGAACATATCCCAACTAAATTTAGAGATTATCTTAAGAAGAGAATAGATGCATTAGACACTATAGACCAAAGACATTAACTGTTGTGGGATGACATTGAGAACATAATACAGAAAGAAAATGAAAGGTCATTAAGAAGACAAGAAAGAAGACAAATGCCAAATGGATAC
>NW_006408713.1:4395541-4396982 GCF_000296735.1 Chrysochloris asiatica
TGTAAAGAAAAATAAAAAGTCCTCACAACGGAACCAATAAATAACATTATGAT
The DNA here is from genome assembly GCF_000296735.1 of Chrysochloris asiatica. Taxonomy (NCBI): domain Eukaryota; kingdom Metazoa; phylum Chordata; class Mammalia; order Afrosoricida; family Chrysochloridae; genus Chrysochloris; species Chrysochloris asiatica. The sequence continues at coordinate 4,395,595 of NW_006408713.1, forward strand.
AAATGGAGAAAAATTGAAATGGTCAGATGTCAATTTGCTTGGATCTACAATCAATACTCATGGAAGCAGCACTCAAATAAATCAAATGACTTAATGTATTTGGCAAATCTGCTGCAGAAGACATCTTAAAAATGTTAAAAAGCAAAGATATCAGTTGGGAACTAAAATGTACCTGACCCAAGTCATGGTATTTACAATAGCTTCATATGCATGTTAAAGTTGGACAATGAATAAGGAATATCATAGATGAATTGAGGCTTTTGGTTTATGGTTTTAGAGAATATTAAAAGTACCATGGACTGCTAGAAGAACAAACAAATCTGTGTTGGAAGAAGGAAAGGCAGAATGCTCCTTAGAAGTTTAGATGGTGAGACTTTTAATCTCATACTCATCATCAGGAGGAACCAGTCCCTGAAGACGGGCATCATGCTAAATAAAGTCAGCGAACAAGAGAAGGAAAGACTCCCAACAAGATAGACTGGCACTGTAGCAGCAGCAAAGGGATCAAGCTTAAACATCATTCTGAGGATGGCACAGGATTAGGCAGTGTTTAGTTCTGTTATGCATAAGGTCACTATGAGTCAGAATCAATTAGACAGCACCTAACAGGTTGTTTCCATCGTCAAAATGAACATTCCAAGATCTAGCTTTAAATACTATGTTGTCTGTGATATAATAACCATAAACCTATAAGTAGGAAGGACCGTTAATGCCACTAATATTCAAATTTATGCATCAACCACTTAAGCCAGTGATTATGAAATTACAGAATTTTGTCAGCTTCTTCTGGAAGAGTTCACTCATCTGTGCCATATTTGGAAGACAGCTACGTGGCCAAGTGATTGGAAGAGATTCATATCTGTGCCTCTTTCAAAGAGAAGTGACCCAACAGAATGTGGAAATCACCCACCAAGATCATTAATATCACATGTAAGTAAAATGTTGCTGAAGATAATTCAAAAACAGTTGGAACAGTGTATTGACAGGGAGCTGCAAGAAATCCATGCTAGATTCCTAAGAAGACATGGACCTAGGGATACTGTTGCTGATGTCAGATGAATCCTTGCCCTCTTTAAGAGAATCCAAACAGTTACAGACTGAAGGTGGGCTTACAGCTCTCTGTAAAATCTTTCCTAGTATTCCTTTCTATCCCACTTAAATGTCTATGTTGCACTAGTAGGCAGGGGAACCACAAAATAGCCAAGCATCTTAACAGTATTTCCCCTCATTTATCCATTCAGACTGTTTCTATCCCTACATCAAAGAGTCTTGCTTTTCCAAGTCTCTGCATACATCACAATCTACCTCTATCCTATTTAGCCCATGTGTACCTCCCTAAGCCTTTCCATATCATCCTGTTCATGTCTACCTCCTACTTCTTGTGCACT
>NW_006408713.1:4397383-4414465 GCF_000296735.1 Chrysochloris asiatica
TATCAAGTAAAGGAATTGTTGGTTCATAAGGTATTTCTATTTCCAACTTTCTGAAGAAGCACCATACAATTTTCCAGAGTGGTTGAACCATTTTACAGTGCCACAAGTATTGTAGGAGAGTCACAAGCATTGTAAGAGGGGCCCAGGTTCTCCACACCCTTGGTAGCATTTGTTGCCCTCTACTTTTTTTAATTTCACTGTATTGCTGGTATAAGATGATATCTCATTATTATTTTGATTTGCATCCCTCTAATGGCTAATGATCATGAACATTTCTTCTTATGTTTGTTGGCTGCCTGAATGTCTTCCTTGGAGAAGTGACTACTCATGCCCTGTGCCCATTTTTTAATTGGATTATTTTTCTTTTTCTTGTAGATGTGTTGTAGTTTCCTATGAATTTTAGAGATTAGTCCCTTGTCTGATATATCATTGCACAAAAGATTTCCCAGTATGTGTGCTCCCTTTTTCATCTTTTGGTGAAATCTTTTTATGCACATAAATTTCTAATTTTAAGTATATCCCAATCACTTCTTTTGTCCTCTATTGTTTGTGTGTTTTTTTGCCATATTTGATAGTCTATGTATGCCATGTATTAGAGCCCTTAAGTTTGTCCCTATCTTTTCATTGATGATCTTTATAGTTCTGGGGTTTACATTTAGATATTTAATCCATGTTGAGCTAGTTTTTGGATGTAGTATGAGATATGGGTCTTGTTTCATTCTTTTGCAAATTGATTTCCAGTTTTGTCAGCACCATCTGTTGAAGCCACTATCTCCTCTCCATTTAATACATTTTGTCTCTTTGTCAAAGATCAGTTGACTGTTTGTGGCTGAATTTAAATCTGGGTTCTCAGTTCTGTTCCATTGATAGATGTATCTATCATTGTACCAGTACCAGGCTGTTTTAAAACTGTGTAGCTGTGTAATACGTTTTAAAATCAAGAAGTGAGAAGACTCTCACTTTGCTCTTCTTAAACAGTACTTTGTTTATCTAAGGTCTTTTTCCATTCCATATGAAGTTAATGATTATTTTTTTCCCCATCTCTTCAAAAAATGCTGTTGGAATCTGGATTAGAATTGCGTTATATCTGTAGATTGCTTTGGGTAGTATTGACATTTTCACAATGTTAAGTCTTCCTATCCTGGAGCATAGTATATTCTTTCATTTTTGTAAATCTATTTTGGTTTCTTGTAGTAGTGTTTTGTAGTTTTCATTGCATAGGTCTTTTGTTTGGTTAGATTTATTCCTAAATATTTCATCTTTTGGGTGGCTGTTGTAAACGGTATTGCTTCTTCCTAATTTCCTTGTCAGAGCTGTCTTTATTAGTATTTAGGAATCCAGTTGATTTTTGTATGTTGATCTTGTACCCTTCTACTGTGCTGTATTTATTGCCAATTTCCATATGTTTTGTTTTTTGCTGACTCCTTGGGATTTTCTATGTATAGGATCATATCATATGTAAATAGTTTTATTTCTTCTTTGCTAATATGAATACATTTAATATCCCTTTCTTGCCTTATACCTCTGGCTAAGACTTCCAGCACCATATTGAATAGGGTTGGTGATAAAGGACATCCTTGTCTGATTCTTGTTCACAAAGGGAATGCTTTCAGTTTCTCTCCACTGAGAGTGATGTTGGCTATTGGTTTTGTATATATGATTGTAAGTATGTTGAGGAATTTTCCTTCAATTCATTTTTTTGTTGATTGATTTTATCAGGAGTGGGTATTGGATTTTGTCAAATGCCTCTTCTCTATCAATCAATATAACTATGTGTTTTTGTTTTGTTTTGTTTTTTGTTCTGATGTGGTGAATTATGTTGATTTTCTTTTTTTCAATATTGAACCGTGTTTGCATCCCTGGTATAAAGTTTGTGTGGTCATGATGTATTCTTTTTTTTTTTTTTTTTTTGTATGTTGTTGACTTCTATTGGCTAGGATTTTGTTGAGAATTTTTGCACCTACGTTCAGGAGGGATGATGGTGTATAATTTTGTTTTATAAAGATGTCCTTCCATGGTTTTGTTACGAGGATTTTGCTTGCTTAGTAGAATGTATTAGGAAGTAGTCCATTATGTTCTATAAATAGGTGTCAGCTCTTCTCTGAATGTTTGGTAAAATTCACTAGTAATGTCATCTGGGCCTGGACTTTTTTTGATTGAGATTTTTGTTTTGTTTTTACCTAATCAATTTCTTCCTTTCTTATAGATCTCTTCAAGTTATCTACTTCACTACGTGTAAATTTAGGTAGGTCATGTTTTTCTAAAAATTAATCCATTTCATATATATATTTCTTGGAGTACAACTCTTCATAGTGCTATGTTCTTATCCTTTTTATTTTCATTGGTTCTGTTGTATGTCACCCATGTGGTTTCTTATGTGTGTTATTTATGTCTTCTCCTTCATTTCTTCTGTTAGATTTACCAATGGTTTGTCAATTTTATTAATACTTCCATATAGCCAGCTTCTTGTCTTGTTGTTTGTGGTTGTTTTTTTTGTTTTGTTTTGTTTTCCCTTTAGCTTGTTTAGTTGTTTAGTTCTGTTTTCTATCTCATTTATTTATGTTCTAATGTTTAGATGTCTTTTCTTCTGGTGGCTGTAGCTTTACTTTTCTCTGCTTTTTCTAATTGTTGGAAATGTTGTGTTAATGTCTGCTTTTGCTTCTTTCTTATTTTTGAATGTGTGTCTTTATTGCAATAAATTGCTCTCGGCATTGCTTTTGCTGTATCCCAAAATATTTGGTATGTTGGGTTTTCATTCTCATTTGTTTCTAGGAATTTCTTAATTTTGCTTTTTATGTGTTCTACTGCCCAGTAGCTTTTAAGCAGGCTGTTATTCAATTCCATACATATACTTTTGTTTCATTGAACTTCCTATTTTTTATTATTATTATTATTTCTAATTTTATAGTATTGTGGTCTGAAAAGATGCTTTGTAATATTTTGATGTTTTTAAATTTTTGGAAACTTGCTTTGTGGACTAACACATGGTCCATTCTGGAAATCATCCAAAGAACAGATTTATTTGCTGCATTAGACACTACAAATTGAAGAGCAGAAGAGTTGTGTGATGACATCAAGAATATCATACATTAAGAAAGCAAAAGATCATTGAGAGGATAACAAAGAAGGAAGACACCAAAATGGATATCAGAAAAGACTCTGAAACTTGCTCTCCAGTGCACAGATGCTATAGAAAATGGAATGAGTGAAGAGGTACAAGAGCTCAATAGAAAATTTCAAAGGTAAAACTAGAGAAAACAAAGTCAAATATTATAATGAAATGTGAAAATCCTAGAGAAGAACATGCTCAGCATTTCTCCAGTGGAGAGGACTGAAGGAAAAATTCAGACTTCTAATTGTAATAGCGTACGGTTCCATGGTAAAAATACTATGCACAATGCAGAAAGCATTAAAAAAAAGATGGAAGGAATACACAGTCACTGTACCAAAAAGAAGTGGTATTTAAAATACCTGTGACATAGTTTCCAAATCACAGTGACACACAAGCGACCACAGTAATACAAACTAACAGACGAGTGGTGGCTGGTACACTTAGAATTGCTGCAATTCGGAACCCACTTGATTACACTTAACAACATGATTGTGATAGTTTTAACTTTTGTGTCAACTTTACTGGGCCAGGATTCCCAGTACTTTGGCAGTTGAGATGTGTTTTTCCCTCTAATGCAGTGTAGTTTATTCTATGGCAAATATCTATGGACAGCCATTGAATTGAAAGGGATGTTCCTCAGCAGTGTGAGCTTCTTCCAATATATTGAATCCTCAAGCAAAGCTTATTTACTTTTCTGCTGGATCTGGATTTCACAACTGGCTCATCCTCCAACCTCCAGTTCTTTGGACTTGAACTTGTATTAGCTGTTGATCTAGGAAGCCATCAGCATTCAGCCTGCCTAATGGGCTGGCCTGCCTACTAGACCTGTCTGACTACCAAACCTTCCTTCTTACCAAACTTAGTTCATCTGACCCAGATGTGGGACTCTCCCACCTCTACAATTATGAGTCATTTCCTTTATACAAACTTCTCTTTATGTATATACATATATGTTTCAGTGATTTTGCTTCTCTAGAGAACTTAGCCTATGAGATTTGACACTGACAGTGATTATAAATAATCAAAATCGTAAGATTGAGTTTTCTAAATTGGTTCGCATGTCTGACTAATTTTAAAGGCACTGATAGCTCTGCCTCCACTAGGAAAGAGGATGAGGGTGCACCAATTCTAAGCATACTAGCCATGGTGTGAGGTGCCATATTACGTACTGGAGAAAAGTGAGGTTCTGGGTCATTATGTGTATGAGGCTTTTCTGCAATTTTGTTAGGATGAGAAATATAGAGAAACTGGTTGTTTGATCCTACTTGCAATATATCAAATAGTAAAGGAAAATATGAGTTCAGGACTAAGGAATTATAGCTCAAGCACCACATAAAAGATCTCAAAATTTCTACTTCTACTCTGAAAGACAGCACTTTTTCTATAGTAGCAGAGCAGATGTTGCTGAAACTGAACCCACAGTCTTATTGTAGGAGTCCTGGTGTGACGCTGTGGGTTAATACACCAGAATGTGAAGCCATTTGAACTGCAAGATCGGCGGTTCAAGCTCACCAGCTGCTCCTTGAAAACTGTGTAAGACTGACTGAATTGCAATGCCAACTGTATTTCCAACCTGGAATGGTGTTTGATGTTAAAGTGAGGGGATTGACTGGAAAGAAATGGTATCCTAAAACTTGGAATAAGCACATATGGGCAGATAATCAGGAAGCTGTGGACATAGAGTACTGAAATTCCATTGAATCATTCTTGCCAACAGCACCATACCTCCCATCTTAACAGATTACTCCATCTTTGTCTACTGATCCATTATCAGTAAAACCATTGTCTCCTCTGCCCTTACTTGATGGGATTAACACAACTGTGCCTGCTAAAATGATGTCTGAGTCATTGTCTGGGATATTGCCTAAGGTAGGTGTCTTGCAAGACATTGCTTAACACTCCCCTGAAACACTTCCACCAATTATTTTTTTAGACCTATAACTAGACTTAAGTCGCATTGAGCCCCAAAAGATAAAATGTACGTTGTAGCCCAGGAAGAAGTGTGCTGATATGTACAAAAAGAAATATGAAGATTATGTGTGGCAATGGCTATAAAGGTATAGGAAAATGGTGCAAGAAATATAGGGTTGGATCATTCTGAGTCTATTGATTAGGCTTACTATACACAGATTCTTCATTCAATGTTTCAACTCAGGGGGTTAGGAGAAAATCTAATCGTTTATTTGGTTGGTTCACTGAAGCATGGATTGCATGATGTCCTGTTACAATACAAGTTGAAGAACCAGACCTGCCTTCGTATTCTGTAGAGAAAGGAATCCAAAAGCCTGGGAATTGGCATATTAGAGCATAGTTATCATGATATATTCAAAAACTCACATATAGAATTCCCAGACAACACATCATTTACCACTACAGTGAGGAACAGCCTTCTTGAAGACTTCTGTGATTGCTATGGTAGGTAAGCCAGAATTGACTGTGAGAAGTGCCCTAACTGAATTAAGACACCTAACTACAATGGGGCTAATTGGACCCTTGGTGGTAAAGGCCAAGTGGCAGCACTTAATCAACAAAGACAAGTAGGTGTGGTTGCTGTAATGGACAGCATAGTCAAATTAGTAATTAGAATAGTCTGACTCATGTATACTGGCTGGTTAGGTAGTGTTCTCCAGGAGAATGCACGTCTCTCTAAACAAGCATTCAATATATGGTGCTGTTTCTCTAATAGCCAGGGTCCAGGTGTCCAGGAACTATGAGGTGGAAATGGGAGTGGCATCACTCACTAGTATTCGTAGCAACCCACTTGGCAAAACTTTTGCTTCCTGTCCCTGTGAGCCTATTCTCTTCCAGTTTTTGTTTCAAAGGGAAGAACACTCCTACCAGCAGACACAGCACGGATTACATTGAACTAGAAGTTAAGAATGGCCCCCGGCCATTTTGCACTCTTCATGCCTCTTGATCAGTAGGCAAAGAAGGGAGTTTCTCTGTGGGTTTGTATGATTGACACTGATTACCAAGAGAAACTGGATTGACATTACATCATTGAGGTAAAGAAGACTATGTGTGGAATCCAGGAGACACCCCAAGTTGTCCTTTAGTACTACCAGTCCCTGTGATTAAAGCCAAAGGTTAATTCTTGTTGTTAGGTGCCAACAATTGTTGAGTCAATTCTGACACGTGACGATTCTATGCACAACAGAATGAAACATGACAAAAATTGTACAGTACAGCAACTCAATTACAACTTGACTACCAATAACCCAGACTATTTAGGAATGAAGGTTTGGGTCACCCCACCAGGAAAACAACCGTAGTCATCTGAGTTGCTTGTTGAGGGCAAAGAGGATACAGAACAGGTAGGAAGAAGGTAGTTCTAACTACCATCTATGGCCACATGACTAGTTGTAGAAATGAGGAGTGTAATTTTCATGAAGAATTTTTCTTTTCTATGTGTGCACCAATATTTTTGCTTTGTTCATTTGTAAAATATAATATGCAAACAGGGTCAGCACATTTTTGATTGTACTCATTTTAGTTGTATCATGTTAGGTGCAAATAAGATTTTATAATTGTCTTTATTTACAGATGATGCATGTGGTTTTTAGGTAACAAAATGACATGGCATGGACTCTGAGAGTTAAAGTTTTGTGTCAACTTGACTGGGCCAGGCTTCCCAGTGGCTTGGCTGTTGAGATGTGCTTAACTCCATGGTGAGATCTACTACAATCTGGTTAATTCTATGATGATTGACTATGAGAAGGTATAGTTAACTCTATAAGGAGCCTTAGTGATTACAAATCGGGCTGCAAACCGCAAGGTCAGCAGTTTGAAACTACCAGCCATCCCGTGGGAGAAAGATGAGGCTTTCTGCTTCCATAAAGATTTACAGCCTCGGAAACCCTGTACAGGGTCGCTATGAGTCAGAACCGACTCCACGGTACATAACAAAAAAACAAAGTTAACTCTATGATGTTTTCCTATAAGCAGCCAATCAACTGAAAGGGTATTTCCTCATGGGTGTGGCCTGCTTCCAATATATTGAAAAGTTAAGCAGAGCTTGTTTTTCTGCTGGATCTGGATCTAGCATCTGGCTTGTCCTCCAACCTCTGGTTCTTTGGACTTGAACCAGCAGCCTGTTCTATGAACTGCTGATCCTTAGAGCCACCAACAACTTTCCTATCTACTGATCCTGCCTGCCTGCTGGACACACCTGCTTGCATGGCCTTCCTGCTGGACCTGCCTGCCAATCTTAATTCATAAGACCCAGACTTGAGATTCTCCCACCTCTATAATTGTGAGCCATTTCTTTGGTATAAACTTCTCTTTGTATATACATGTAATTAAGGTTCACTGGTTTTGCTTCTCTAGAGAACACAGTCAATGTGTCAGAACCAACTTGATAGCACTTACCAACAATTACTATTGTTACTTGCAATTATTTTTAAAGCTTTCACATTTTTCCTTTTCCTCCTCTTCCTGTTGCTTCCCATGGCTCCAGTCCAGGAACTACCACTTCATAATTCAGTTATTATTTTTGTCCTCATGAGTTTATGTGAGGCTAGTCTCTCATCTCTCACCAAATGCACTGTGGCAAGATTCATAGTCCTTAAATTTAATTTGATCATGTCTTGTCTCTTATAATGACCTCCAGGGGTTTTCTACTGTGATCAAATGAAGGGCAGGGTCTCAGACTGATGTTCAAAGTTCCCCACAACTGGATCCAAACTTACCTTTAGAATTTATTGTCAATCTCACCACCAAAAATTGAACAACTGCTTTATTGTAGTGCCTAATCTGGAGGAGGCTGGGTGTTGCATTGTAGGGTAAACACTGACTGCTAGCCACAAGGGTGGAGGTTCAAACTTACCAGCCACTCCTTGAAAATCCTATATGGGGTTGTTATGAATTAGAACTGACTCAATGCCACTTAACAACAACAACCTGGAAGATGTCATGTTCTCATCATGTTTCTTCCCATGTTTCATCAGATTACCCTTCTCCAACACTTGAGGACATGTAGGCCAACCTTTTCATTTTCTTGGGTTATAATAGTGACTAATTTTTCAGACGTTAAAACATCCAATCCATATAAAATCCAATGCTATGTATGTATAACATCCAGATTAAATCTTCTCTTTCCCCTTAGTTCAGGTCCAATGCATTATTCAGAGCATTGCAGTGAGGGGTGAGTTCAGGAAGGGGTCATTTTCACCTTTTTTTTCGCCCTAACATCCTACTAATGTTGTTTCTTCCAATATCCAGGCTGATTGTGAAAATTCAGCATCTTAAATGTCTGAGATCCTGGAATTTTCTCCCAGAGAGCAGTGTCTAGCATCACAGTTTTCATTATGTCAGGCTTCTCTCATGGGATATATTTGTGAAGCAAGGTGAGCTTACAAGGTAAGCATTCTGCTGTGGAGTTTGCTGATGCCAAAGTGAAATTCTCCAATGACATCCCCTACATTCACTGAGTATCGCTCCATAATAAGCCACTCCAGATCCCTGTGGCTTAAAACAATAAGTATTTAGGATCACTCATGAGTCTACAGGTCGACCCAGGGATTCTACTGATCTGAATCAGGGATGACAAATCTTGGCTGGGCTTCCTCATGCATCTACAATCAGCAGTAAGTCAGCTGAGTGGACTGGGATAGCCTCACTCACACATCTAGAGGTCATCTGGCTGACAGCTGGGGTGACTTGACCATTTGTGTCTCATTATCCAACAAACTAGCCCAGACATGTTCACATCATAGTCTCAGGGTTCAAAGAAGTCACTGTAAGCATAATGGGCTGTTGGGTCCTGTACTTAGAAACTATCACAGTGTTATTTCTATCACATTTCATTGGCCAAAGAAATTTAAACAAGGCAAGTCTAGATTCAAGGGGTGTGAGGAGACTTCATCTCCTAATGGGAAGAGATGTAAGGGCATGTTGCAAAAAGGCATGAATAGATACAATAATCAGGATGAATGGCATTTTTGTAGTCAGTCCTCCACACACTTAGGTCATCTCTCCATTAGCAAAGAACTGTTCATCAGATGACTCACATCCACTATCATCTGCTTTGTCTATGTAATACTTGAGAGACTCATTCATTCTTGCCTGGCCAAACTACAGAAATCACTCTACATTCTCATTTCACATGTCATTGTTAATTTACAAATCAACTACCCTTTGCAGATTGCTCCAGGTAGTATCTATGTTTTCATACATCACCAAAGTGTTCTTTGGGTTGCGTAACTGATTCTCCACAAGTCCGTCTGCCACATTATCCTCAAATCCCAGGGCATCACTGAGACCTAAAACTCCACAGCTCCATCAGACAGTGGGATATCCATCTCCCCTTTCATGAGAGCCCCAATCTCTGCTGTGCTTTCCTTTAAGATTCTTCATCTGAACATCTGACATTGAGTTCAAGGAGCAACCCTCTCTCACAGGCAAGAATGAAGGAATGAAAACTAAAGTGTCACTTATGCAAAGCACCTTCCATCAAGTCTGATGTCCTTGAATGCAAGTAATAATAAACAGGGGGACTGTGCTTTCTATGAGTATGTCCTGTGTGGATATGCTTAAGCCCTTCTTTTAGGGTGTAAACCTCTTGATCTCAGTTTGGAGCATCAGCATAAATTCAGAGACAATAGGAAAAAATTCTGTTTAACTGCCTACTAGGACCATGGCCCATTTTTGTTTTTTTGTTTTTGATCCCTTTACAAACATCCGATACTTGTTTTGCTCTCGAGTCATAATGGAACATACCGTTATTTAACTTCTTATATGAAGACATTAACTTTCCAATTAAAGTATGTTCTTTATAAAGTCAGAGGGTGAAAAAGTTGTCTTTCTTTTGCTAGATAAGAGAAAATTCAATCATCCCAAAGTCTGAGTATCAGTCTCCCAAATACTCATGGGGAACATACATATTTTTTGAGCCATCTCATAAAATGAGTTCTGTGTTTGCCACTTCATTGTAATGGTTCATTCAAGCAATTTTTTGTGTGTGTTTATGGATCTGCCTTCCATATGAAACAATCAAAAATATTGAGGGATAATTAATTATTTTCTTATAAAAATGATCAATTGCTGTAAACTAAACTGAGTTTAAGGAAAAGCAATGTGTTCATTGACTAACTGAAATTGGTATGCTCATGGCTACAGCCAGTATCTGAATAGATCAAGGTTCACGGAGTTGGTTTTAGACAATAGTCCCTCTTTCTAAAATTTGACCTCTTTCCCCCCTTTTTCTTTTTTTGTTTATAGGCAAGATGGAGAGAATTATCTATTCATGCCTTTATTACCCAAACTCAAAACAGAAGACTCGCCACTCCTGTAGACAAAGTCTCAGAAATTCAACTTCCCTACTAAAATGCTGTGGAGAAGCAAATGCCACTACTGAATGTTTTAGCACCCTAAGCAGTTTGGAGACCATTTATTTGCCCTTGAATTATTTTTTTCTTCTCATGATGATTTGTGGGTCTTGAAAAACATCACTGTTTAAAAAAAAAAAAAAAAAAAATCAAAGGAAACAAAGGAAATGAAGAAAACCCCTGCTCAGAGGGGGGGAAAAGCAATAGAAGTCTCATGGAGAAAGCTGCCAATAGGGAGATTTCATGCTTTTGTTAATTAAACGAACAAAGGGGAAAAAAAAAAAAAAAAAAACATGCATCAGTCTGTACCCTACATAGCAGTTTCTACTAATAAAAAGTAATAGACAATTTCCTGCATTCAGTTCTTGTGAATACTATTATAGCAGGTAATGTAGTTTTGGAACGGGACGCCCTCACTGGCTGTCAGGAGGAGCCCGCCCCACCTTCGCCTTCTCTTTTTATTAAATGACTCAGTGCAGCCGCCTGTGTCCTATCTCTCCCTCTTGCAACTATTGGATTGTATTATTTTACATTTTGATTGAAATGATGTCACCACCAGATAAAAGCCAGGCCCCAGCACTGTAATTGAATCATTCTGAATTGTTTATTCTGGTGATCTACAGCGTTGCCCCACTTGTCCTAACACAGCATACATAAAAGATCCCCTCTTGTTTAACACGTTGCTGATTAGATCTATTTAAAAGAAAAGGTACCTAACTGGGGGGTCTAGGGCCTGGAGCTAGAGTTTCAGGGGAAAGAAAAAATTAGAAAACAAAAATTAAATGAGGAGAGACACCATCTGCCAAACTTTCCATGTGTGACCGAAAGTTTCAATAAATAAATTTTGCATGGTGCAGGTGCCAGATGCAAACAGCTTTGATGGACAACATTTAAATGATGGTTAATGGGAGCTTGTACATTCTGGAGATACTTTGATGTTTCCTTCCTAAGTGCCGGATCCATCTGCAGAATAGCCCTCTTGTTTTCCCAATGGAATGGATTTCCATCCAAAAGTAACATTTATAGTAATGATAAAGATAGGGGTAATCATTAGACATGTCTATACTCAAGTTATTATTATTATTATATTTAATGGCTGCATTGCTTCTAAAGCTTCTTCCTCTGAACACATTGTTGTGGTGATATGAGATGCTTCTGCAGGGATTGAGTCTGTTACCCCTGGGATCCTAGTACAGGGAAAGGAGTATAGTTGTTGTTATATGAGATTGACTTGATTACCTCATGGCAATCTGCCCCATCCCGCATCATCTTCAACATCCTTGGTATACTTGACCTTACTGCTATGGCTCTGCGTTCCTCTGTCTCATTGATAATTTTCCTTGTTTCCATTGACACTCTCTACATTTGATGCAGTTAAGTGTACCTCATTAGTTTTCCATGCAAAATATAAAGGATTGTCTTGCATGATATGAATTGTCTTAGATTTTCAATATTGCTGAATCTTACACCCCACCTGGTGTGGCACTGTGGGTTAATGCGCCAGACTGCAAAGCCATTTAAACTGCAAGGTCAGCAGTTCAAACTCACCAGCTACTCCTTGGAAACACTATAAGGGTCGCTAGGTGTCGGAATCAACTCGACGGCACTTAACAACAACAACAATACACCACCAGATTCATTCTCATTCACAGTAAAGATAAAGATACAACCTCACTTAACTCAGGAAACCCTAGAAATATGGGGTAACTTTAGGCAAAATTCAGTCCATTTTTATCTGGAATTTTCTTTTTTTCAATGTAGTCTAATGTTTATAATTGCATGTTTAATGTATTTGTATTGTCCCAAGAAAGCAATATAAGCATGGATCTGTTAGAAATAAAAAAACGTTTAGTATTTGTTTGATTTGTTAATCAGTGTATAGTACAGGCAGAGCTGAAATAACAGAGCCAAGAACAATTCTCAAAGATTTACACCTTTCTGTTTCTGATTCCTTCACAAGGTTGAGTTGTAACTGAAAATTTTTATCAGTTGCAAAGTTCATTCCAACTCAGGACAACCACAGATTATAGCTATGTTGTTGTTGCTGTTAAGTGTCGTCGAGTTGGTTCCAACTCCTAATGATCATTTGTAGGGCTTCTGAGGAGTAGCTGATGGCTTTGAACTGCCAACCTTGTGATTTGCAGTCCAGTTTTGATCCTACATTGCTATACCAGGACTTCAAAGCTATGTTCAATAGGATTTCTGAGGCCTTTCAGATCTAGATCACGTGGCCTTTATTCCAAGGCATCCATGGATGAGTGCAAACCACCAACCTTGAAGTTAGTAGTAGAGTACTTACCCATTTGTACTCTCCATGGATTTTCATTGAAAAATGTTGTTGTTGTTAGGTGCCATCAAGTCAGTACTGACTCATAGTGACCTTATGCATAACAGAATGAAACACTGCCTGGTCCTGGGCCAATCACACAATTATTGACATGCTTGAGGCCATTGATGCTGCCACTTAGTTAATCCATCTCACTGGGGGTCTTCCTCTTTTTCTCTGACCCTCCAACTTACCAAACATGATATCCTTCTCCAGCGACTGCTCCCTCCTTGCACCATGTTCAAAGTATGTGAGATGAAGTTTGGCCATCCTAGCCTCCAAGGAGCACTCCAGCTGTACTTCTTCCAACACAGATCTGTTGATTCTTTTGGCAGCCCATGGCACTTCCAATATTCTCTTCAAACACCATAACTCAAAAGCGTCATTTCTTCTATGGTTTTCCTTATTCACTGTACAGCTTTCACATCCATATGAGGGTATTGAAAATACCATAGCTTGGGTCAGGCGCACCTTAGTCTTCAAGCAGACAACTTTGTGCTTCAACACTTTAAAGAGGTCTTGCGCAGCAGATTTGCCTAATGGAATATGTCTTTTGATTTCTTGACTGCTGCTTCTACGAGTGTTGATAGTTGATAAAAGAAGAATTAAGTCCTTGACAACTTCAATCTTTTCTCCGTTGATAAGAATGCTGTTTATTGGTCCAGTGATGAGGATTTTTGTGTTCTTTACATTGAGATGTAATCCATACAAAAGGTTATGCTCTTTGATCTTCATCAGTAAATATTTTAAGTCTTCTTCACTTTCAGCAAGCAAGGTTGTATCATCTGCATATCACAGGTTGTTAATGAGTCTTCCTCCAGTCCTGATGCCAGGTTTTTCTTCATATAACCCAGCTTCTCAGATTATTTGCTCAGCATACAGGTTGAATAAGTATGGTGAAAGAATACAATCCTGTCACACAGCTTTTTAAATTTTAAACCATTCAGTGTTCCCATGTTCTGTTCGAACAACTGCTTCTTGGTCCAGGTACAGATTCCTCATGAGCACAATTAAGTGTTCTGGAATACTCATACTTTGCAATGTTGTCCATGGTGTGTCATGATTCACACAATCGAAAGCCTTTGTGTAGTCAATAAAGTGCAAGTAAACATCTTTCTGATATTCTCTGCTTTCAACCAAGATCCATCGGACATTAGCAATGATATCCCTCATTCCACGGTCTCTTCTGAATCTGGCTTGGACTTCTGGAAGTTCTCTGTCAATGTATGCTTGTAGCCATTTATGTATTACCCTTAGTAAAACTTTACTCAAATGAGATATCAAAGAGATTGACCAATGATTTCCACTTTCCATTGGATCACCTCTTTGGAATGGGTACATATATGGATCTTTTCCAAACAGTCATCCAGATAATTGTCTTCCAAATTTCTTGGCAGAGATGAGTGAGTGCCTCCTGTGTCACCTCACTTTTTTTGAAAGATTTCAATTTTTATTCCAACGATTCCTGGTGCCTTGTTCTTTGTCAACTCCTTCAATGCACCTTGGACTTCCTCCTTCAGTATCATTCCCTCTTGATCATGTGCTATCTTTTGAAATGGTTGAACATGAACCATTTCCTTTTGGTACAGTGACTCTGTGTATCCCTTCCATCTTTTCTGGATGCATTCTGCATCATTCAACAATTTGCCCAGGGACTCTTTCAATAACAAAAGTCAAGGCTTGAATTTTTTCTTTAGCTCAGCTTGAGAAATGCTGAGTGTGCACTTCCTTTTTGGTTTCTGATTCCAGATCTTTGCACATTGTGTTGTAATATTTGAATTGTGCCCCATCAGCAAATGAAGGTCCTTTGGACTTTACTTCATTTGTGTCATCTTGGTCAACTCTACTTTGAGGGGGCAGCTCTTCCCCTGTCACATTTTGAGTGCCTTCCAACCTGAAGGGCTCATTTTCCGGCATTATATCTGACGTTGTTTCTCTGCTATTCATAAGGCTTTCAGTGACCAAATATCCGGAAGTAGTTCATTATTCCTTATTCCTAGTCTGTCTTTGTCTGGAAGCTCATCTGAAACCTTCCACCATGGGTGACCTTGCTGGTATTTAAAATACCGGTAGCATAGCTTTCAGAATCACAGCAACTCACAAGCCACCACAGTAGAACAAACTGACAGATGAGTGGTGGCCTTGAGAAATGTAGGCTCACAGAAATCAAAGCAACCCTGAAGTTCCTTATTCCTAATAGAGCATGAGGTGTCCTTCTTTTACAAGCACACAACTAATCTTAACCTTAATGTCTGCCTCCTCATTTCCCCTTCACTCCATACAGCCACCCACAACTCATACCCCCACACTCCTCCTGTGAAAGTATATGAGGCAGGATGCCTGTCCTTCAACTAATGAATGGATAAGCAAAGTTGGGTGCATCTACACAGTGAAGTAGTATAGTTGTTGTTAAGTGCCATCGAGTTGGTTCCAACTTTTAGTGACCCTGTATAGGGTTTTAGAGGCTCTCAACCTTTACAGGAACAGAAAGCCTCATCTTTCTCCTATGAATTAGTTGATGGGTTCAAACTTCCAACCTTGTGTTTGCAGTCCTGTTTTTATCCTACAGAGCCACCATACTCTCAATGGAATATCTGACTCTTGGGCACTTTGTTCCTGGGTTCCTCACCTTCTTTGTTCAGTGGATTTCTCACAACGTACTGACTGACATCATCTTCTTTAGAGAGACTGAGAAGTTTGTGGTTCCTGCTAGCTCTTTGGGGCCCCAGGCAACGAGGCATTGTTGTATCAGTCAGTCCTGGGATCTCTTTCTCTCCTTTTTATATAATAACCAAGTTGAAAATGCTCAAATTGGCATCCGTAATGTTGATACTTCACAGCAATCTAGCATTTGATACTGCTCAATTTTTCTGTAAACCTAAAACATGTCTAAAAAATAAAGTCTATTTATTATTAAAAAACCAAACAAACAACAACAACAACAACAAAAAAAAGCAAGCACAGTTGATCTTCACCTGAGTGCTTCTCATGAAAGCCAGTGGTCAGGATGTGATCCCCCTAAACTGAATCACACTGGAGTTCCAAGCAGCCCTTTTGGGGTCTTTGACACCTATAGGTAATTCTCTCTCACCTAGGTGTACTTAGGATAGCTTATGAAGCAGGATACCTTATATTGAGCACAAAAGGTCAACTATGCTCTAGTTTAACTCCTTCATCATAAGGACTGAACCTTCTTGCCAGTCACCACAGGTGGTCTAAAGCTGGGAGATGTTTTCTACTGTAGTGTTGACCTTGGAAAAAAGTGGGGTGATGGTTTGGGATATCATCATTTTTCTGTGCAGAGATTAATAAAGTTACCCTGTCAAATATGTTCTCAGTACCTGTGGGCATTTTACACATTCAAGTAGTGAGGGAAATGCCATACAATGTGATTTAATTTACTTTGGGTCTTGCGATATCTATATTAAAGGAAGCATGAACAGATGCATTAAAATTTTACCTGCCTACACAAACGTTCCTTCAGTTAATAAGCAGCCACAGAAGCTATATAGAAAATAATTCAATGTCAGCATAGCTCTCTGTCCTCCTGGAAAATGTTGCCACTATTTACTGTGAGTTGTTGGTAGAAACCCAGTCTCAATAGAAATACCCCCTCCACTCATCTCTCCACCACACTAGCTTGTTTACTCGGCTGTCTGCCCTGAAATTGTATTTCAGTCCATGGGACACTGTCATCTCTTCACTCTCCATCCCCCAGTCTCATCCATCCTCACTTCACTTCATGGAGTTTGGATTCCATTGCCCATATAACAAACCTGAGCATTTGCTCCTAGATGCTAGGAAAAGAGTAGCATGAAGGAACCAGCTCATTTTCTTTCTCTTCAAACATTAAATGTGCATATCAAACAGTAGAATACTAACAAAGGAAGCACTTCCCAGTTGATCTCCCCACTGCTCAACAACATTTCAGATTTTCTCTGGGCATCTTGCTCTGCCAACTTAAGCAAAAGGTATTCCAAATATATTTCCCATTTTAAATCCTCTGGTTCCTCTATCACTCCTAATAACTTTCAGCAAAAGTCCTGATATTGCAAAATTGCCTTAACATTTTAGAAAGCTAGAATCCATCAAAGAATGGATTCATGCCTCCACCCAAACCCAATGCCTATAGAAAACTACATCTTGATCTTCTATATTGCAAATAAAAAACGCAGTGTAGTTGCTGAAAGCTAATAGCCCTATATGTACTTAAACAACTACTACTGTCTCCTTGTTCAACATCTCCCTTTCACAAAGTCTTTGTTAAAGCATACACCAGACTTTCATGCTTAAAGATAAAAACAAACAACAGCCCAAAA
>NW_006408713.1:4417700-4431887 GCF_000296735.1 Chrysochloris asiatica
TTTTTTTCCCAGTCGCATTCTGAGTGCCTTCCCTCCTTCCGGTCCTGTATCTGACAGTGTTTCTCTGCTATTCATAGAATTTTCAGTGACTAGTGATTCGGAAGTAGTTTGTCACTCTTTTTTCCTAGTCTGTCTTTGATTAGAAGCTCATCTGAAACCTGTCCTCCATGGGTGACCCTTCTGGTTATTTAAAATACCGGTGGCATATTCCTCAGAATCACAGCAATTCAAACTACCACAGCACGACAGACAGTTGAGTGGCGGTTGCATGGTTGCTGTTAAATAGGAATCTCCTTGTGCTAGGGCTCTTAAAGTTCGGCTCAAAGGCTGGATTTCCATCTTCGGATGTCAATCAAAAGACGGAAGTGCAGCAGGGACGACTGGGTTGTAGTGAGACGCTTTGGGCTGCACTTGTGGGTCTCTAAGTTGGTCGACCCCGCCTCAAAACCACGATCCAACCGGGAACCATTTTTCTGCCGACATTTATAACATCATATGTAGGTCATATAAAATTATCAACTTAAAAGTTAGTTTACTATATCTGGTCAAATATTTAATTAACTCCCTCCACCCCAAATGGAGTCCTGGTGGGATGCTGTGGCATAAGCACTTGACCTCAAGGTCCGTTTGAACTGCAAGGTTGGTTTGAACCACAAGGTTGGAGGTTCAAACTCACCAATCACTCCTTGGAAACCCTACACAGGGTCGCTAAGATTTGTACTGACTTGATGTCACTTAGCAACAACAACAACAACATGATGTCAGACTCCTGGTGTGGTGCTGTAGCATCAGCACTGGACTGCAATTCATAAGATCGACAGTTCAAACCCACCAGCTGCTCCTTGGAAATCTTATACAAGTAAGAATTGGCTAGATGGCATTTCACAACAACAAAAATCATGTGATGGCTAGAACTGCAGTTGCCTTGGCAGGGCTGGACCAAATGATGTTGTAAGGCTTGTGTTCCTCACCTCTGCTTTAGAGGTTTAGCATCATGATTTCACAGGAAATTCCAGTTAATTGGCCTAATAATGTGCTCAGTGCTTCTGTTCTGCATCCTGATTTGTTGACTAGGACCTTAAAGCTTGTAAGTGGTTACCCAAGTCACAACAGTTGGTTTCTATGCACCTCAAGTAGCAGAGGAAGAAGGAAAACTAAGAAAAGGGGAGGATATTAACTATGTGGCCAATGGCCTGAACTAATAAATTCTTCATTTGCCTTGAGATCAGAAAACCTGGTTGATACCTGGCTACCATGACTGGATATTTTGATCAAAGGTTCTACAGGAGAATCTTGACTAAGAGGGGGGAAATATAGAACAAAATTTAAAATTCTCATGGACTTCAGACTTTCTGGAGCCATAGAAACTGAATGAAACGATGGTGCTTAGATTATATTTATACCTTAAACCTAAAATACCCCTGAAGACTTCTTCAAAACAAACTATATTGTTGTTGTTGTTTGTTATCAAGTCATTTCTGACTCATTGTGATCCTATCTACAACAGGAACTAATACTGTCTGCTCCCGCACTATCCTCACAATTATCGGTACGTTTGCATCTACTGTTACAATCACTACGTCAATGTCAGTCCATCTTGCTGAGAATATTACTTTTTTTTTTTTTTTAACTGATCCTTTGCTATTCTGATGGCACTGTAATGAGCAGTGTTTCATTCTGTTATGCATAGGGTCACTATAAGTCAGAATCAGCTAGAGGGCACCTAATAAAAAAGAATGTACCAAACATGATTTCCAGAACTGGTCCTTCCCAATGTTGTTGCTGTTATGTGCCATGGAGTCAGTTCCAACTCACAGTGACCCTGCATAGGGTTTCCAAAGTTGTAAATCTTTATGGGAGCCGAAAACCTCATCTTTCTCCTGAGGAACAGCTGGTAGTTTTGAACTGCTGACCTTGCGGCTCACAGTCCGATTCATAACCACTATGCTACAAGAGCTCCTTCCCAACAACTCGTCTAAAGTAACCTTCCTTGCTTCTAAGAAGCATTTGGCTATGATTCTTCCAAGACATATTCCTTCATTCTTCTGGAATTCCATGGTATGTTCAATATTCTTGTCAATAGCATAATTCAATGACATCAATTCTTCTTTGGTCTTCTTTATTCATGTGGATGTGGCCATTGAAAATACCATAATTTAGGGTGGGCGCACTTTATTCCTAGAAGTGATTTATTTTCTTTTTAACATTGTAAAGAGATCTTTCCACCACTCCTGTAACATCAGATTAGGTCTTGGCTAAAGCAGAGAATAACAGAAAGATGTTTACCTGTGTTTTACTGACTATTACAAAAGATTGTGTGGATCATGACAAGCTATGGACAACATTGCAGACAATGAGTATTCTGGAACACTTAACTGTGCTCATGAGGAACCTGTATATAAACAAAGAGGGAGTTGCTCAAACAGAACAAGGGAACACCGAATGGTTTAAAATTCGGAAAGGTGTATGTAAGTTTGTGTTCTTTCACTGTATTTATTCAATCTGTATGCTGAGCTAATAATCTGAAAAGATGGGGTATATGAAGAAAAACATGGCAACAGGGTAGGAGGAAGACTCATTAACAATGTGTGATATACAGATTATACAACCTTGCTTGCTGAAAGTGAAGAGAATTTAAAATACTTACTGGTGAAGATCAAAGACCACAGATTTTGGTAGGAGTGGTATCTCAATGTAAAGAGAAAAATAAATAAATAAATGAAAAGATAATGACATTTTGCCAGGAATGTTTTGAAGCTCCCTCAGGTATTTCTGGTATTCCCTGATTGCCAAGATCCATCTGACATCAACAATGATAACTTTGATTCCACCTCCTCTTCTGAATCTTTCTTAAATTTCTGGCAGATTTCTGTGACTATATTGCCAAAAATGAGAATTATCTTTAGCATATTTTACTTGATAATTTTTTGAAAGTTTCTGTATCTCTTTGGATTATCTTTCCTTTGAATGAGCAAGAATATGACCTCATCCAAATGGTTGGCCAGGTAGATATCTTCTAAATGTCTTGGCATAGATCAATGAGTGCTTCCAGTCATGCATTCTTTATTGATATTCTGCCAATTTCTGGAACCTAATTTTTTTGCCAATGTCTTCAGTTCAGATTAGACTTCCTCCTTCAACACTATTGGTTGCTGATTATATGCTAACTCCTGAAATGTTTAAATGCCAACCAATTACTCTGGTACAGAGACTCCATATTCCTTCCATCTTTTTTTTTTTGATACTGCCTACATTTTTCAATAATTTAACTATGTTGTGGTTGTTGATAGGTGTCTTCAGTCATTTCTGACTCATAGCGACCTAATGCACAACAGAAGAAAACACTGCCTGGTACTATGCCAACCGCACAACCATTGTTACTCTTGTTTCCATTTTTGGTGCTACTGTGCCAATCTATCTTGATTGTGGGTCTTCATCTTCTTTGCTTATCCTTCAATTTACCAAGGACAATGACCTTCAGGAAGAACTGGACCCTCCTAAAAATATGACAACACTATGAGAGATGAGGTGTCGCCATCCTGGAGTCTAAGGAACATTCTGGCTATACTTCCTCAAACACATATTTGTTTGTTCTTTTGGCAGTCCATGGCACTTTTACAACACCATAAGTCAAATATATCAATTCTACTATAGTCTTCCTTATTCAGTGCTCATAAGAGACTACTAAAAACACCATGGTTAGGGTGAGGTACTCCATAGCCTCAAACTAACTATTTTTGTTTGAACACCTTAAAGAAGTCTTGTGCATCAGATTTGCCTAATACATGATGTCATTTGATTTCTTGACTACTGCTTAAATGAGTGTTGATAGTGGATCCAAGTAAAATGAAGTCTTTGATAACTTCTATCTGTTCTTCATTTGTCATGATGCTATTTATTGGCCCAGAAGTGAAGACTGTTTTTTTTTCTTCTTTACATCGAGGTGCATCCATACTGAAGACTGTGGTCTTTGATATTCATCAATAAGTATTTTAAGTCCTCTTCAATTTCAGCAAGAAAAGTTATATCATCTGCATATAGTATCCTGTTAATGAGTCATCTTCCAATCCTGATGCCACATTCTTCTTCATAAAATCCAGCTTTGCAGATCATTTGCTCAGCATCTAATGAATATGTATGGTGAAAGAATACAACACTGGAGCACATTTACCCTGATTTGAAACCATTCAGTGTCTAGTTTAGTTTGAAAGCCTACCTCATGAATTTATGTACAGTTCCTCATAAATACAATTCAGTGTTCAGGAATAGCAATTCTCACAATGCCGCACATAGCCTGTCATGAACCACACAGTCACCTTTACACAGTCAATAAAGCACAGTAAATATCTTTCTGGTATTCTCTGCTTTCAGTCAAGACCCATCTGACATCAGCAATGATATCCCTTATTCCACATCCTCTTCTGAATCCAGCTTGAACCTGTGGTAGTTCCCTTTCAATGTACTTTTGCAGCTGTTTTTGCATTATGCTTAACACAATTTTACTTGCATATGATATTAATGGTGTTGTTCAATGATATCTGCATCCCGTTGGGTCATCACTAATCTTTCAGTCTGTCACACTATCAAGACCTCCATGTTGCTATGATGCTGGCAGCTATGTCACCAGTACTTTGAATCCCGGAAACGTCAATCATGGTAGGCAAGTCATTTTGCCCAGGTAATCCTTCAATATTACAAGTCGATTTTTTTCTTCAGTTCTTTCCATTTGAAAATGTTGAGTGCGTTCTTCCCTTTTGATTTTCTAACTCCAGGTCTTTGCGTATTTCATTATAATATTTGACTTTGTCTTCTAGAGGTACTCTGATTTTTTTGTTCAGCCCTATTACTTCATCATTTCATCCATTTGCTTTTGTATCTCTATGCTGGGGACCAAATTTCAGAGTATCTTCTGACATCCATTTTGATCTTTTCCTTCCTTGTTTTCTTCTTAATGACCTTTCGGTTTCTCCCTGTAAGATGTTCTTGATGTCATTCCACAACTCTTCTGGTCTTCGGTCATTAGTGTCTAATGCATCAAAGCTGTTCTTGAGACAGGCTCTAAATTCAGGTGGGATATATTCAGTGTCACATATAGGCTCTTGTGGGTTTGTTTTAGTTTTCTTTAGCTTCAACCTGAACATGTATATGAGCAATTGATGGTCTGTTCTATAGTTGGTATCTGGTCTTGTTTTGACTGATGATATGAAGCTTTTACATTTTCTCTTCTTCCCTCAGATATAGTTATTTTAATTTGGTGTGTTCCATCTGATGAGATCCACTAATATTTTTTATATTCATGTTGTTTTAAAAAGGTATTTGAAATTAATAAGTCATTTGTCTTTTAAAATTCTATCATGCTATCTATAGCATCATTACTATCACCAAGGCCATATTTTCCAACTACTGATCCTTCCCTCTTGTTTCCAACCTTTGCATTATAATCACTATTAACTATAAATACCTCTCGATTGAATGTTTGATCAATTTCAGACAGGAAATCTTGGTAGAATTTATCAATTTAATCATTACTGGCTTTAGTGGTTGTTGTGTAAGTTTTAATAATAGTGGTAATAACTGGTGTTTCTTATAAGCTATGGACATTATACCATCACAGACAGTATTAACCTTCCTAGATGAAGATAAGTGAAAATAATTTTTGACTTAAAAAATTTAATAACACAATTTTTTTTCTTGATTCCATTAATTTTTGTGATATTTGAAAATAACATGTAATGAGGTACAATTCACTACTCAGCTCTTCCTGTTCAGAGCAGAGAAGAGTGAATAAATTCAAAGACTTAAGGAAACAACGAATCCATAAGATTAATGTGCAATATGAGCCATGGCCTCCACTAACCTAAGATCAGAATGGTGCCTAGCTACCACAATTGACTGTTCTGATTGGGATCACCAATTAAGGTCTTGCACAGAGTGGCAGGAAAATGTAGAACTATACTCTAACTTAACTAAAACTGTAAAAAATACCACCTGTTCCACCTGAAAGACACTTGTGGAATCCCTGAAAATATAACCTTTTGTTGTTTTGTGTGTCATCAGTCAGATCTGACTTGTGACTTTGTTTAGGGTTTTCAAGAGCAGTTGGTGGGTTTGAACTGCCGACCTTGTAGCTATCAGTCCAGTGTTGCTCTTACAGCATCATAGCAGGGCTCACATAAGTTCCTCAGATCTGGAATTGAACCCATTCCCAGAGATCAGCTTCTATCAAATCAATAGACAGAACTACAAAATGAAAAATAGTGCTCCTGGAGAGCATACTCTTCGTAGCAATTAACTATAGAGCCCAAATGGCAGCATTTGCACAAAAACAAAAATCAGAATTCTGGAAGTGGTAGATAAGATGAAAGTTGGAAATGTGGAACTCAGGGAGGATGGGGACAAATATTGTTACCTTAAAACCATTGCAACCAATGTCACACATACACGCACAAAAAACTGTAAAAATTTCTGAATGAGAAACCAATTTACTCTGCAAACTTTTCACCTAAACTACAGAATACAGTATTCAACAACAAAAATAAAAACATAAGATGCTTTATTCATTATTATAAACAAATTAGGTTGCTTTTACTAGAAGTGGAAGACGTTGCACATATGTTTTCCTCGAAAACAGTTAAATTATCATTTATTGTCAAGAGAACAACAACAACAAAAAAAAAAAAATACTTTGAGATTCTTGACATTTTCTAGAAGGTTCCCTGTCCATGCAAACACAAATTACCTTTAATAAGCATGCCAACATCTTTCCAACATGTTTTATTACCATTAAAAAGTGTGGGTGTTATAGGATGAGTACCTGACAGCAAGTCAGTTAGAACTGCAAGATCTGTGTTTCAAACCCATTACCGTGCTTCTAGGAAACCCTATACAAGGTCCCTATGAGTCACAACTTACAACAGCAATCAACAACAATAAATGTGTTCAAATCTTCCTTTAGCCCAAATGTTTCTCTTTGTAATATAAAAGGAATCTGATAAAAATAAAACTCTTAATGAATCTCAACAGTACTTATTCTGAGAGTAAAAACGAATGGTTTATTTTGAAGTAAATTTTTTAAAAACACAAATAAAATTAGCTTCAAAGTTTATATCTAAGGTAGAGTAATTAAAAAAAACAAAACAATAAGAAGAGCTATTCTTTATCAGAAAGATAAAACAAATTAGATGACATGGCATGAACAAAATACAGACATATTTCAGGAATTACTGTGTGTTTGGTTCCAAACAATCATTATAAAGATAATATCTCAATAAAATAAGTCACATAATTTTCTGTTTTCCAGATTCATATAAAAGTTATGCTTGTACTATGTTGTACTCTACTAAGAATGCAGTAGCAGTATGAAAACGTTTGAGATATTAAAAGAATTATCAAAATGTAACACAAAGGCATGGCATGAGCACGTGCTGTTTAAAAAATGGAAATAGAACACGCTGGAAGTAGGGTTGCCACAAACCTTCAATTTGCAAAAAAATGCATTATCTGTGAAACACAATAAAGTGAAGCACAATAAAACAAGACAAACCTGTAATGAAAAATGTCTCCATTTGACTGTGTCTTGTGTATTTGCTGTAAGACACTGGAATGTTTTAGGATGTACATTAGGAAGCTGTTGGTCAGAAATAAGCATTGTTCTTCTCAAATTCCCCTCTATCCAAATTACAGTGTGATGAAATTGTTCCACCATATTAACTTCAGAAATTTCAGGGCAAGAAAAATCATTTTCATTATCTCTAAAAATGTATGAAAGCAACTTGTATAGTGGAAAATAAAATATAGAAATTGATTATACAAAGTGAAGGCAGAGTAGGACACATATGATGACAGATACTTAAAATATTTATCATAAACAAATGTACCTTTTGACTTTTCCCTAAATCTCATTTCTAATCTTTTAACTCACCAAATTGAGTCCAGAGCAGTACAAACTAATAGTTCATGTTTTTGAGGTTACACATATTACGCATTACTCTATCATAAATATTTGATAAAATTTATTTTTTACATATAGCTAGGTTTCAAAAATGTAATTCAGATACAGACCTTCAATAACTTTATAATATCAAATATTTAAAAAGATCTAGGAAATGTATAAAAACAAGGTGCTGGTCATGGGGAGTTAATGATTTATTAATAGCCAAATATCAATGTTTTTGCAAACAAACTAAAGATTTAGAAGACTTCAAATGGGTGAACTTTTTACCTTGTGATATTTTTTACCATTGCTTTTGAATATTTACCATTGTACTAAATTGAATTTCTTTTACATCCAAGAGTTTATGTGAGTATTCTGAATTCTTTTATAGGTAATCTTTGAATGATGAGTCCAAGGACCTAAAACTGGGTCCTATCCCCTCCATTTATTCACTTCAATGGTAAACAAACAAGTAAGCATTAATCAACGCACATCTGAGATTTGTTTTGTATAAGCAACAGATATTTCTCTTATAAAAGTAAGCTGTTGTTGTTGTTAAGTGTCTTCAGGTTGGTTCTGAATCATAGCGACCCTGTACAGGGTTTCCAACCTTGTGTTTCAAAGTCCAGTGCTGATCCTGTAACTCCAAGTATAGTAAATAAATTTCAGCACTTAACCTTCATTATTAGTATTTAAATAATGTATTTCTGATTACCATTTCAATAACAGTACCAGGTATGAAGTCTCTTCTCCCTTCATTGTCTGAGGGTCTTTAGAAATCCAGTTGTCATAATTCTTGGAATGGTGGAAGAAAGTGCTATGAAAAAGACAAAGAGAAGGAGTAGATTGTTCTATGTAAGATGGTGTAGAATTACCCCTAGGATGGAGAATGTGGTAAATAAATGGATTCAGAGGTGCAGAGAGAAAAGGAAGAAGGAGGCATCTGAGTCCCTGGGCCCTTGAAAAAATAAGGGTATTAAGATGCTCTTATCACACATCATGTGCTATAAATTTGACCTTTGTCATAAACTGAGGAAAATTCAACAACATTCTATTTCTGTTAAGGACCATATCCATTGTTCTTAAAGGCTTTCTGGAGTATAAATGCTTTTACGTGTGTGTGTGTGTGTGTGTGTGTGTGTGTGTGTGTTCCATTCTAATGGCATTAGCTTTGGGGAAGGAGCACAGAAATGTTTTTTTGTTTTGTTTTGTTTTTCTCCAGCAAATAGTTTACATGCAGGAGGAGTACTTTCTGGGTGCCAAGAACTATGGTAACGACTTTACATATATTACTCATTTATTCATCCCCACAGGCATTTGAAGTGGTTGTTAATTCCATTTTTCTTTTTAAGAGATAAAGGTGCTAAGTCTCACGGATTTTAAGTAATGTTTCATGAGACTCAAAGCAGCAAAGGGAAGACAAAGACCCTTGTCTTTCTTACACCAAAGTCTGTGATCTTAACAACAAAACTGAGAAATTACAAAACAGGGAATTTCTCCCATAAAAATCTAGTTAGGAACTAAATAAGGAAGACCATAGAAGAATTGAAGCCTTTGAGTTGTGGTGCTGGAGGAGAATATTGAAAGTGCCATGGCTGCCAAAAGAACCAACAGATCTGTTTTGGAAGAAGTGCAGCCAGAATGCTTCTTAGAGGCCAAGATGGCCAAACTTCATCTCTCATACTTTGGACATATTGTCAGGAAGGAGCAGTCTCTGGAGAAAGATATCATGTTTGGTAAGATGGAGGGTCTGAGGAAAAGAGGAAGACCCCCAGCGAGATGGATTGGCCAAGTGGCAGCATCAATGGGTTTAAGCGTGGCAACAATAGTGAGGTTAGCCCAGGATCGGGCAGTGTTTCATTCTGCCGTGCATAAGGTCATTATGGGTCATTACCAACTCGATAGCACCTAACAACAACAACAACAACAACAACAACAACAACAAATATCTTCCAATTCATCTATATTATGATGTTGCACAGATTGATCATTATTCTTCAGTTTTGCATAGTATTCCACTGTGTGCATGAACCTACGTTTGTTTAATAATTCTTCTGTTGATGAAAATTTTGGCTGTTCCATCTCTTTTCTATTGCAAATAGTTCTGCAATGAACATGGCTGTGCATATATCTATTTGTGTCACTGCTGTTATTTCTTGAACATGTATACCAAGTAGAGGGATTGTTTGGTCATGCAATATTCCTATTTTCTTTTTTGAGAAAGTGCCATACTGTTTTCCACAGTGGTTGCACCATTTTATCTCCCACCAGCAGTATAAGAGGGTCCCAGTATTTTCACACCATCACCAGCATTTGTTGTTTTTTGGTTTTTTTGGAACTGCTATTCATACTGGTGTAAGATGACATTTCATTGTTGCTTTGATTCCTACAATGACAACATCTATACAACTAAAAAGGGACTAAATAAAGGCTGTCAGTGGGGACAGAAAGGCATCTGTTAGCCCTGGTGGGTGTTAGCGGTTCATCATCTCATTCCCTGATTGGAAAAACTTAGACATGGTCCTGTGATCACATAACTCGCCCACTGAGACAAACATCAGAGAAAAGTGAAATTAAAAGATTGATAAGATTTTTAGGACTACTGATGTGGTGTTCTAGCATAAGCACTGGACTACTAACCACAAGGCTAACAGTTTAAACTCCATACAGGCTCACTATGAGTTGGAACAGACTCAATGGCACTTAACAACAACAAAGTTATTGGGAAAATGAAATATTATAAACATACCACTTCTGTTTCAGATATTTGGATAAATACTGACTTTCTTTTAATAAATAGGAAGAAAATCTTTTGGTAAAGCTAATGACACTTATGAAGGCCTGGTGTAGTGCTGTAGGATAAGCACTGGATTGCAAAGCACAAAGTAGGTGGTTCAACCCATCAACTACTCTCTTTGGAAATTCTTTACTGATACTTTGCTTCATTACAATGATTATAATCCTTTCCATGTACCAGCAGTTAACAGTATTTCTTTCTATTAATCATTTCAGTTTTTTGTTTGTTTGTTTGTTTTTTTAATACACACTCAGGCATATGTAATAATTTAAACCACCAAAGAGCACATTCTGCAAGTCTGCCTCCTGGCTGCCAGGTCTCAGTTCCTCTCATCTCCATGACTTTAGAGTCCTCAGCTGCTCCCTCTCTTCATGTCCTCATCTCTGCCTCTATCTCTGGTGTCACTGCTTTTCTGTAGAGGGTACCACATTTTGCTTGTGCTCTACTTGCTTGATGGTCCTAGGGTCCTCTGTTTCTGGACTGTAAGATGAATCACTCCCCTGTTTTTATTACAAAACTTCTTCCTTTACAATTGTGACAATCTCAATCAGTCATGATAACAACTACTCACTATTGAATCATAAGAATCTTATCCCCATCTCTTTTAACCAGACCCATCTAGACAAGATGAAACTATTCAGTGGAGACTCTTTCCCCCCACACTCTTAAACTAAACTCCCTCTTGAAACCTTGTAAGCCAGTCACTTTGTGCCTTTTTCACCCCCTCATTTTAGGTAGCCAATGTTTAAGTTGCCCGTCCCTATCTACCCTATAAACAGAGGGGATAGTATTGATACTTGAAGTGAAGTGTCATTTCCTTCTCTGTTGGTATATTGAGCTACTGCATCCATGAGTATAGGTAAAGTTCATCAAATTGTAGCAATTTACATTCATTTGCTTTATCAAAAATTATTTGTTTGTTTTATATATCTTCCTCTAGTCAAGTACTAACTATCAAGCCATCGAGGATAGGTCAAATGGGTACTAGCTAAGTTTGAGTGTTCTTGTGCATCTCCCCTCTCTTCATATCAGCTGGATGCTTCCCTCTCAGTTCTAGCCCTCTGTAGCTATGTCCTTGTCCATGGGCTCAGTTGTCACCACACTTTGGATCAACCAGCCCTTCCTCTTCTCTGTCTCATCTCCAGGTCAATGGAAGTTTAAGGAATGGTTAAACTCAGCCAGTTTCTTCATTACTGCCTTTTCCCCCCTTCCACTCACCACCACAACATTTTTGGTATGCAGTCATTATGGTTCCTGCATACAGAAGAAAAGGACAAATGACATTTGACATTTGTCCATTTGTCCAAGGACAAATGGAGATGGGAAAAAGTATGCTTTAATTAGCAGTGTTTTACGCTAAGGAAAAAAGAGTTATTTATCAACACTTAAGGCACCATTCTTCAATAAAGAAGCAGTGAGAGATTTCTTTAAAAGTGTATTATTCATCAATGACATAAGTGGATGATAATGTAAGGAATTCATGGTAAGGTGGGAAGTTTTTCATAGCAAAAAAGTAAAACTACTCACCAAAAGTCAGTTAAAAATGTGTCACTATTCATGGTGACTTCATGAGTGTTATAATGTTGTTGTTTAGTGTGGACAAATCAGTTATGACCCTGTTTAAGGTCAGAATAGAACTATGTTTTACAGACTTTTCGGTTGCTGGTGTTTCACAAGTAGAATACCCAGACTTTCTTCTGGGAAGACTTCTATAACCAGCTAAGTATATTAAAAATTTGTGTCACCCAAGAACTTCAGTAAACACAGTAAAGAACTCAAAACCAAAACTCTGGTAGAAAAAGGGAAACAGAATATTGAGATGGAAAAGCTAACAGTACCAAACTCTGAAGTATAATAAATAAATAATGAGCAATTCATTGATGATTTTCATGATATGAGGAAGTCAAGTTGTGAATGAGTGAAGAGTTTGGCTTTGAGTTTGGACTGTTTCCCAGCTATAGGCCCTTCAGCAAGTTCTGTAACATTCCATGTCTCTCTTACAACATGGAACAGGAATCACAGCATTTCAGTTGCAGGTGCATGGCAAACAGTAAAGATGACGATAACTCTAAGGTATGCTTAGCTGAGACCTGCTGCCTGGTAAGGAAGAAAGGGGGTGCAATTTTTTCAGTGTTGAGTAAGATGGAATCCATTGCCTCAGGCCATTCACATAGCTTCCATAGAGTCTTCACCTCAGATATGCTTTTGAAACCATCCCTCCCAACTAGTAGATGCATTTTTGTATTCACCCCAAATCCAGATAAAAATTGGCTAATATTTTCTAAGGAACGGCTATACACTAGTTCATATGCTAAACACCATCTATATTTTTATCTTCACAAGTGTTCATGGATACAGACTATTATTCACTATCCAGTTGAGAGAGACGAAATGTCAAGTCTAACATCATTCAGTCTAATGATGAGACAGAATGCAAAACCACATTGACCGACTTTGGGCTCCCGCTCTTAACTAACTTCAGTGCCTGTTCTTCCTGGAGTAAATGGAGAGATGTCTCAGAGTGAACCAAAGAATAAGCCTTAGGGACCACAACAGCAGGTGTTCTCTGTGACTTCCAATGTCATTTGGCCCAAGTGTCCCATGTCAGGGAAACATCTAATTTTAAATTACAGTTAAGGTTCTATTTTTATTTATGTACATAAATAAGGCCGATCATAGAAGAATTGATGCACTGAATTATAGTGTTGAAAGAGAATATTGAAAGTACCATGGGCTACCAAAAGAATAAAGAGATCTGTGTTGAAAGAAGTGCAGCCAGAATGCTCCTTGGAGGTCAGGATGGCCAAACTTCGTCTCTCATACTTCAGACATATTGTCAGAAGGGACCAATCACTGGAGAGGGATATCATGTTTGGTAAAGTAGAGGGTCATAGAAAAAGAGGAAAACCCCAGTGAGATGGATCGGTAAGGTGGCAGAATCAATGGGCTCAAGTGTGGCAAAAATTGTGAGGTTGGCCCAGGACCAGGCAGTGTTTCATTCTCTTGTGTGTAGGATCGCTATAAGTCAATACCGACTCAATGGCACCTACCAACAACATGCATATATCTTACTTGTGTGCATAAAAGTTAAAAGAGTTTAGAGAAACCAAGAAAAAATAAAGTAATAACATAATTAAGGCATTGGTGTCAAACTTCCTTTATATCCAAAGAGGATCTCTTAGCATGGATGAAGCTGGCCCAAGCACTAGAGACTCAGAAGCACTGGTGAAAGGACAGGTGGAAGTCCTTTCAGCCTCCTGTGTGAACACTCTATCATATTGCCTTGCTAGGCAACTCAAAAATTCATGAGTTTCAAATTAAAATGTCTACGTATAATTTTTTTTATTCTTTCTTTTTTTTTTTTTAAGTCCTTATTCTGCAGAAGGATTCAGCGGTAGCTTGATTCACTGGCAGCTTGATCGAGATTCGGAGCTCTGTCAACAACAACACGGAATAC
>NW_006408713.1:4432207-4433588 GCF_000296735.1 Chrysochloris asiatica
AAACCAAATGGCCACCACTCATCTGTCTGTCGTGTTGTGGTGGATTGAGTTGCTGTGATTCTGAGGGCTCTACCACCAGTATTTTAAATAACCAGCAGGGTAGCGCATGGTGGACAGGTTTCAGATGAGCTTCCAGACAAAGACAGACTAAAAAGAAAGAGTGACTAACTACTTTGGAATCACTAGTCACTGAAAACTCTATAAATAGCAGAGAAACACTGACAGATACAGGATCAGAAAATGAGCCCCTCAGGTAGGAAGGCACTCAGAATGCGACTGGGGGAAAAAATGCCTCCTCAAAGTAGAGTTGACCATGATGACGTGAATAGAGTAAAGCTAGGGGGAGAAAAGTGCACAGAACCTTCATTTGCTGGATGGGCCACAACTCAAAATGAAGAGAAACAGCTGTAAACATCCAGTGAAAATCGGTACATGGAATGTATGAAGTATGAATCTGGGAAAATTGGAAGTTGTCAAAAATGAAATGGAACACATTAACATCGATATCTTAGGCATTAGTGAGCTGAAATGGACTGGTATTGGCCATTTTGAATCTGACAACCACATGGTTTACTATGCAGGAAGTGACAAATTGAAAAGGAATGGTGTTGCATTCATCATCAAAAAGAACATATCCAAATCAGTCATGAGGTAAGTGATAGGATAATATCCAAGCACCTACAGGGAAACCCAGTTAATACCACTATTATTCAAACTTATGCACCAACCACTAAAGCCAGTGAGGATGAAATAGAAGAATTCTACCAACTTCTTCAATCTGCAATAGATCAAACATGTAATCAAGATGTATTGCTCATTACTGGTAATTGGAATGCAAAGGTTGGGAGCAAAGAAGAAGGACCAGGAGTTTGAAAATTTGTACTTGGTGATAGAAATGATGCTGGGGAAAGAATGATAGATTTCTGCAAAACCAATGATTTGTTTATTTCAAATACCTTCTTTAGACAGCATAACAGACGACTATACACATGGACCTCGCCAGATAGAACAAATTGAAATCAAATTGACTACATCTGTGGAAAGAGAAGATGGAAAAGCTCCATATCATCAGTGGAAACAAGGCCAAGGGCAGACTGTGGAACAGACCATCAATTACTGATTTGCAAATTCAAACTGAAGCTGAAGAAAATGAAAACAAGTCCACGAGAACCAAAATATGACCTTGAATTTAGAGATCATCTGAAGAACAGATTTGATTCATTAAACACTAAAGACCAAAGACCAGAAGAGTTGTGGGATGACATCAAGGACATCATACGTGCTTGACTGTCTTTTGAATCTTGATTTTCCTTGCGTTATATTATAAAATAGACACTGGAGGGGGAGAGAAAGGAATAGCCAAAAGCGTCACCATAGAAAG
>NW_006408713.1:4434476-4436330 GCF_000296735.1 Chrysochloris asiatica
GTAGAATCTCCAGTGAGTAGTATCCAATCTGTCTAGGTGGGGCTGATGCAATGAAATGCAGACGGGTCTCTTGTGATACAACAGTGAATAATTGTTATCAGGACTGATTGTGAAGGTGGGATATGTAAAGGTAGACGTTTTATAGCAAGGAGGGGAGTGATTAACTTTTCAGTTTAGGAACGGAGGTCCCTAGGACCATCAAGGGAGAAGAGCGGAGAGCGTGACCCTACCCAGAGAAGCAGTGATGCCTGAGATGGAGACAGAGACAATTTCGTGGAGCGATGGCGCAGCTGGAGACTTTAGATCCAAAGAGATAGAGTGACTGAAGACCTGGGGGATTATACCTT
This sequence comes from Chrysochloris asiatica, assembly GCF_000296735.1. Taxonomy (NCBI): domain Eukaryota; kingdom Metazoa; phylum Chordata; class Mammalia; order Afrosoricida; family Chrysochloridae; genus Chrysochloris; species Chrysochloris asiatica. Next base: position 4,434,824 of record NW_006408713.1, read on the forward strand.
GTTGGCCTGAAGTGCGGTGAAACCTGAGGACTCTTAAGCCCATGGACAAGGACCTAGCCACAGAGGGCTAGAGCTGAGAGTGAAGCATCCAGCTGATATGAAGTGAGGGGAGACACACACAAATGTTGAAACTTGAAGACAGTACCCATTTGACCTAGCTTCAAAGGTTTGACGATCAGAACTTGAATAGAGGAAGGTAAAGAAATTTGATAAAGGAAACAAATGTAAATTGCTATGATTTGATGAACTTGATTTGTATTTATGGATGCAGTAACTCAAAATACCAACTTTTGAGGGACAGAGTCTTCACACCAAAGATCAAACCTATCCCCTCTATACACAGGGTTGATATGGACAGGCAACTTAGACATTGGCTACCTGAAAGGGAGATGGCTACAAAGGCATGAAGTGGCTGGCTTACAAGTTTTCAAGAGGGAGTTTAGTTTCACAGTGTTCGGGGAAAGATAAAAATAGTTTTCATCTTGTCTAGATGGGTCTGGTGAAAAGAGATGGGTATGAGATTCTTATGATTCAATAGCGAATAATTAATATTATGACTAATTGTGAATGTTACAACTATAAAGGTAGAAGTTTTATAATACAAAGGGGGAGGGGGGGAAGAACAAATCTTATAGTCCAGGAACAGAGAACCCTATGACCATAAAGGGGGAAGATCTTGAGCAGAATGTGGGACTCTATCCAGAGAAGCAGCAACACCACAGCTGGAGGCAGAGATAATGACATGGAGAGACAGAGCAGATGAAGACTCTAGACTCATGGACAAAGAAAAGCTGTGTGCTTGCAGAATGTACCCTTGAGTGTTTTTGTGTACCTAAAAATAAATAAATAAACCCAGAAAACAAACAAACAAAAACAAAAGGAATAGAAGCAAATATTGTTGAATGATGATGCACAGAGGAGAGTGTAATCATTGCAATGAAACAAAATACAATAGGATAAGTGCAAAACTAATGTTCTCCCAGGTAAACTATCACTCAATTAACAATAAAGTCTTAAAAAATAATAATAATAACATCATACATGAAGAGAGCAAAAAGTCATTAAGAAGACAAGAAAGAAGGAAAAGGTCAAAATGGATGTCAGAAGAGACTCAAACTTGCTCTCCAGCACAGAGATGCTAAAGCAAAAGGAAGAATTGAAGAGGTCCAAGAGCTGAACAGAAAATTTCAAAGATCAGCTCAAGAAGATAAAGCCAAATACTATAAAAAAAGATATGCAAAGATTTGGAATTTAGAAAACCAAAAAGAAGAATACAGTCAGCATTTCTCAAGCTGGGGGAACTAAAGGAAAAATTCAAGCCTCGACTTTCATTATTGAAAGATTCTCTGAGCAAATTATTGAATGAGGCAGAATGCATCAAGAGAAGATGGAAAGAATACACAGAGTCATTGTACCAAAAGGAAATGGTTAATGTTCAACCATTTCAAGAGGTACCATATAATCAAGAGCCAATGATACTCAAGGAGGAAGTCCAAAGTGCATTGAA
>NW_006408713.1:4437665-4439076 GCF_000296735.1 Chrysochloris asiatica
TAGTGAGGTTGGCCCAGGATTGGACATTGTTTCATTCTGCTGTGCATGGGGTCGCTATGAGTCGGTTCTGACTCGATGGCACCTGACAACAGCAACAACATTCTGCAGAAAATTCAGTTGCCCTGCAATTTAACTCATGGTTCCTCATTTACAGAATTGTACGTTAAAGTTTGACCACAATAACAGAACATATAGATTATATGTTACCTGGGGATTCTATTTTGCTCTAAGTTTCTAAAATCCATTTCTCTAAACCAAGGTACAAGTTTATTAACCAATCATACATAGAAGTTGACCAAATATGTCCATGATGTTTTGAGGTTTAGTAGATAATACAGACAACAAAATGTAGCATTCACTCTCTCATTTATTTGATGTGCCCTGAGAATAAGATAGGGAGACTAAGGGCCTCTTGAAAAGAGTCACTAGGAAAGCAAAGACTTTTTTCTCAATTACAGGAAGTTTCTTTGGTCCTCTACTATATATCCAGCACTTGGCCCAGTGCCTACAACATACACAGTAGGCTCCTATTAATATTCATTGAGCACATTCTCAAATGTGGATGATTTCAAAGAACTATAAAACCATGTTGATTTTCTTAGGTACCATTGAGACAGTTTCAACTAATATGGACACTATACACAAAAACAGTATAGTGGGTTGCATCTCAATGTAAAGAAGACAAAAATCATCATGACTTGACCAATCAACAGCATCCATATAAATGGAGAATAGATTGAAGTTGTCGAAGATTCATTTTGCTCATACTAATCACCCACACTCATAGAAGCATCAGTCAAGACATCAAATGATGTACTGCATTAGGCAAATCTGTTGCAAAAGACCTCTTTAAAATGTTGAAGAGCAAGATGTCAATGTGAGGACTAAAGTGAGTCTGACCCAAGCCGTGGTATTTTCAATAGTCTCATATGCATGGGAAAATTGGATAGTGAATAAGGAAGATCATTGAAGAATTGTTGCATTTGAGTTATAGTGCTGGAGAAGAATATTAAAAATGCCACGGACTGCCAAAAGAACAGATCTGTGTTGTAAGACGTACAGCCCGAGTATTCTTTAGAAGCAAGGATGACCAAGTTTCATCTCTCACACTTTGGACATATTATCAGTAGGGACCAGTCCCTAGAGAAGGATATCATGTCTGGTAAGGTGGAGATTCAGAGAAAAATAGGAAGACCCCAATGAGGTGGATTAACACAGTGGAGGCAGAGGAGGGCCCAGTCATGGAAATGATTGTGAGGTTGGCCCAGGACTAGGCAGTGTTTTGTTCTGTTGTGCAAAGAGTTGCTATGAATCAGTACTGACTCAATGGGACCTAACAACAACAACAACATACCCAAAAGAATAAACCACTCCTTAGTCCTGCGTCATCCTCACAATACTGGTTACACTT
>NW_006408713.1:4444406-4445516 GCF_000296735.1 Chrysochloris asiatica
CCAGGGAAGGAAATCACTAAGAAAGAAAACTACAGACCAATATTCCTCATGAACATAGATGCAAAAATTCTCAACAAAATCCTAGCCAACAGAATCCCAGCAGCACATCAAAAAATAATACATCATGACTAATTGGATTTCATAAAAGGGATGCAAGGATGGTTGAACATTAGAAAATCAATCAATGTAATCCACAACATAAATAAGAAAAAGGAAAAGAACCACGTGATCATATCGATTGATACAGAAAAGGCATTTGAAAAAATCCAACATCTATTCTTGATAAAAACACTCAACAAAGTCAGAATTGAAAGGAAATTCCTCAACATAATCAAGAACATATACACAAAACCAACAACCTACATCACTCTCAATGGACAGAAACTGAAAGTCTTTCCTCTGCAAACCGGAACCAGTCAAGAATGTCCTTTGTCACCACTCCTTTTCAATATTGTTTTGGAAGTATTAGCCAGAGGTATATGGCACAAAAGGGAAATGAAAGGCATCCAAATTGGCAAAGAGGAAATAAAACTCTCTCTATTTATACACGATATGATCCTATTCATAGAAAATGCAAAAGACTCAGTAAAAAAGCTACTAGACATCATTGGAAGATTTAGCAACTTGGAAGGGTATAAGATAAACATACAAATATCAGTTGGATTCCTCAATAGTAATAATGACAGCACTAAAAAGACATTAGGAAAGAAATACCATTTACAATAGCTGCCCAAAGCACGAAATATTTAGAAATAAATGTAACCAGAGAAACAAATGACCTATACAAAGAGAATTACAAAACACTACTACAAGAAACCAACAAAAGAGACATATAAAAGTGGAAGAAGATACTATGTTGCTGGATAGGAAGACGGAACATCATGAAAATGTCAATACTACACATAGCTATCTACACATATAATGCAATCCCAATCTAGATTCCAGCAACATTCTTCAGGAGATAGAAAAAAAACAATTACAAACTTTATATAGAAAAGAAGGAGACCCAGGATAAGCAAAGCACTGCTCAAGAAGAAGAATAAAATCGGAAGCCTCTCACTCCCTGATTTCAAAATTTACTACATGACTACAGTGGACAAAACAGCCTGG
>NW_006408713.1:4447008-4448618 GCF_000296735.1 Chrysochloris asiatica
ACAGTTAGGTAGGTTCACATGGGCTAAGTGAGACAGAGGTAAATGATGATGTATGCACAACCTTGGAACAACAGGGCTCCAAGATACAGGGATTGAGGCCTGGTTTGAAGGGGTAAAAGAGGGGAATAATGTTAAGATTCTTGGCTGTCTTTTGAATCTTGTTTTCCCTTGCCTACCATTGTAAAATAGACATTTGAAATGGCGAGAAAAGAATAGCCAGAATCATCACTACAGAAAGCTTGTAAATCTGTCTTCAGTCTATAACTGATTAAAATACCTTAAAGGGGCTAGAAGTTGCCCAGTGAAAGAGGCTTTCCTGTGGAGCTTTTACATTGCACAAGACCATAGGTGGAATGCAGAACCCCATCCAGAACCAACTAAGGTAGGAAATTTCCACTGGAAAGGATGAGTAGAACAGCCTGGAGCAGCTAGAACAGAAGATGCTTTATGAAAGAAAGACCCCCGATAAATCTGAAACAATAATGGCAGTCTGGTTGATTACTACAAGAACAAGTAAGCTGTTCACCCAGGAGCCATCAAGGCAAGTGGTCGGGACCCCTCAGAGCAAACACCCTTCCAACATTGAGACTCAAGGGAAATACATGAGCATGCATGTGGTCTGGCTGGTGACCACATTGGTCACCAATAAAGGGAAGGGGGAAAAAACAGCATTGAATTTGTGAGCTAAGCCCGACCACATTCAATAGATCCCTGTGTGGAGACCTGGATGGCCAACAGCATGGCAAGACCTGGGGATTTCTGGGCCCAGAGGCAGTGGCATGGCCACAGAGGATTAGAGTGGACAGTAAAGCATCCAGATGCTATGAAGTGAAGAGAGATGCACAACAACTTGCAGACAGTACCCACTTGACCTGGCTTTGATGGCTGGATGATCAGAACTCAACTAGAAGAAGAAAGAAGAGGAGAAACAAGAAGAGTAGCCTGCTACAATTTGATGAACTTGACCTATATTTATGGACGTAGCAGCTCAAAAAAAAAAAGCTTTACAGTGAGGACCACTCCCACCCCTCCTTACACACAGTTGACAGGGATGGGCAACTTAGATATTGGCTACCCAAAATAGAGGGGAGGGGTGTTACAAAGGCAAGAAGTAACTGGCTTACAAGCTTTCAAGAGGGAGCCTAGTTCCAGATGGGGCCAGAGAAGGTATAATCACTACTGAAAGATTTCCAATTGGTTTGGACCAGACTGGTGAAAAGAAAGGGGATAAAACTCTTGTGGTACAATAGTGAGTAATTGCTATCAAGACTGACTTGTGGTACAATAGTGAAAAATTGCCATCAAGGGTAGCAAATATAGAGGTAGATGTTTTTGACAAAAGAAGGAGATTGAATGATTGACCTCAGCCCAAGAGCGGAGATCACTTGGACCATCAACTGAGAAGAACAGAGAGAGGGACGCTACCCTGAGAGGCAGTGATGCCAGGAAGGAGAAAGAGAAGATGACTTGGACAGATGGAGAGGCTGGGGACACTGAACTCAGGGAGGTGTGTTGACAGCCGGGGTGCAGGCCTGTGTGGTGTACCCTTTCGTTGTGTGATGATGCATGGAGAGGATTGTAATCATTGAAATGAAACAAAATGTGATAGA
>NW_006408713.1:4450429-4453308 GCF_000296735.1 Chrysochloris asiatica
TCCATCTTTTCTTGATGCTTTCTGCATCATTCAATAATTTGCCCAGAGAATCTTTCAATAATGAAAGTCAAGGCTTGAATTTTTTCTTTAGTTCCTCCAGCTTGAGAAATGCTCAGCATGTTCTTCCTTTCTGTTTAGTGGGTAGGTGCATACATTTGATTAATAGTTATATTAACCGATCTTCCTTGCAGGCAAGTGTATATTAGCCAATCACAGATGGCATTACATTTCAACATAATTCTTGAAATGTTATTTTTGATGGTGAATGTTATGCCATTCCTATTCACTTTTCATTCCCTACATAGTAAACTATTTGATTGTCAGATGCAAAGGACAAATACCATTCCACTTTAACTCAGTAATGCCTAACATATAGATCTTTATGTGTTCCAATTCAGTTTTGAAAACTTCCAATATTCCTTGATTCATACTTCCTGTATTCTATAATCTGGCTATTAATGAATGTTTACAACTTTTTCTCCTAATTCCAACCTGAGTGGCTTATCTTCTGATACTATATCTGATAACATTCAAGTGCTGTTCTTCATGGTTCGATAATCAATAATCTGGTGTGTTTTTACAATTCTGGTGTGGCACTGTAGGTTAATGCATAGACTGCAAATTCATTTGAACTGCAAGATCTGTGGTTCAAGCTCATCAGCTGCTCCTTGGAAATCCTATGCAGGGTTGCTATGGGTTGGAACTGACTTGATGGAGCTTAACAACAACAATAATTCTATTCAGACAGTTTTCTATGACTAAACATTTGGAAGCAGCCAGCCTGTCAATTTTCCTAGTCTGACTTAGTTTAGAAGTTCAGCTGAAACCTCTCTACCATGGATATACTTTTCTGGTATTTAAAATACTGGTGGCATAGCTTGCAGCATCATAGTAACAGTCAAGTCTCTACAGGAAGATAATCTGAGAGGCAATGTGGGTGTTGACCAGTATTTCCCCTGAAAAGCTTCCTGAGCAAGTATGATGGGCCCAGCTGAGGCCTTCATGTGACCCAACCCCAACATCTGCTACTTTACCTCTCCAAGTCTCCCTAAGACAGGGAGCCTAGGGGCCCTCTTGGAAAGTCAAAACATTAATCAAAAGAGCTTACCCACAGTCTGTTGACTGTAAACTGCCACTCATACAATTTCTGTATTTTACTTCCTTGTAAACTGTTTTACAGGTTGACTGGCTTTACCCAACTTGAAGGACAATCTTTCCCTGATGGTAGAAGAGAGTGCACCAGACCCTGAGATGGGCTGTAACCTGAATTCTGAAGAACTATTATACACACATGACATCCCAAAATAAGTTTTATCTTCCAGTACCGTAGTGGTTATGAGTCGGGCTGTGAACCTCAGGGTCAGCAGTTTGAAACTACCAGCTCTGTTCTGAGGAGAAAGATGAGGTTTTCTGCTCCAGTAAAGATTACAGCCTCGGAAACCCCATACAAGGTTGCTATGAGTTGGAACCGATTCCATGGCACATAACAACAATAACAACACTAGAAACCATCTTAAAGAAATAGCTATGAACACATCCAATTAAAATTTCTTCTTCTAAATGGGCCACTTCCCAGAAATCCTTTTATATCTCTATGAATACACCTGATGCCTTTTCCCCACTAATAATTTTTCAAATTCCTTCAAAGTCTTTGCTTGGAGAATCAGAGGTTAAGAGCTGCATTTGGTCCTTCTCATCTCCACTTGAAAGTTTCTTATTGACTGGATGGTATCTGACAACAGCGACAACCTCCTGAGTTGATCTTTTTGCTTTGATTAACTGCACTCGATTTGGCACTTTGGATTAAGCAAATTCCATGGGGCAGTTCTACCTGTTCACAGGCTCACTGTGAGTCAGAAATGGTTTGTGCTTAATTCCTAACCTATTGATTGGTGGCTCAAACCCAACCAGGAGACCATGGAACAACATCTTCATAATCTGTTTCCATAAATATTACAGTTAAGAAAACCCTATGTGGAATAGACACACGATAGTTTGGGTGCTTGGGAGGGGGACAATATACAAGAAGGGAGAGGGGAACATAATTACAAAGCACAGGGGAGAACAATTAGGCAGGTTTGAATGGGCTAAGTGGGACAGAGCTAAATAATGATGTATGCACAACCTTGGAACAACAGGATTCTGGGATACAGAGATTGAGCCATGGTTGGAATGTGGAAAAGGGGGGAATAATGTTAAGATGCTTGGCTGTCTTTTGAATCTTGGTTTTTCTTGCATTATATTATAAAATAGACACTGGAGGGGGAGAGAAAGGAATAGCCAGAAACAGCACCATAGAAAGCTTGTAAGTCGTCTTCTGCCTATAACTGTTTGGAATACCTAAAATGGGGCAACAAAGTGCCCAGTGAAGGAGGCTTCCTGCAGAGCCTCTGCAATTCATAAGACTACACGTAGAAGCCTGAACCACATCCAGATCTCCAGAGATGGGAAATTTCCAATTGAAAGGATTAGCGGACCAACTTGGAGCAGCTAGAAGAACGGAAGATACTTCTTGAAAGAAAGACCTACAGGAGAAATACAAAACAATAGAGGCAGACTGACTGTTACTATAAGAACAAGCAAGTCGCTTGCCCAGGAAACATCAAGGCAACTGATTGGGTCCCCTCAATGCAAACCCCCTTCCAAGACTAAGACTCAATACACTGATTGGTGACTACGCTTGTCACCAATAAGGGGAAGTGAGGGAAAAACAGCAATGAAGCAGTGAGCTAAGCCCTACAATGTTCAATAGACTTTTGTGAACCCGGGTGAAGACCTGGTTGGCCAGCAGTGTGGCAATACTTATGGACTCTTGGGCCCAGAGTCAGTGACATAGCCACAGAGGACTAGAATGGAGAGTGAAATGTCCAGCAGATAAG
>NW_006408713.1:4454093-4461523 GCF_000296735.1 Chrysochloris asiatica
AAAAAAAAAAAAAAAAAAACTAAAAAAAAAACCCTGTGCAAGTTTTCAAGAGGGAGTTTAGTTTCAGAGTGTATGGGAGAAGGTCAAATCCCCATAGAATAGTTTCCATCTTGTCTAGATGGGTATGATGAAAGGAGATGGGGATAAGACTCTTTTGATTCACAATAAGTAATTTTTTATCAGGATTATTTGTGATTGTCACAACTATAAGGTAGAAGTTTTGTAACAATAAGGGGGGAGTAGTTAATCTTACAGTCCAGGAACAGAGGACCCTAGGACCATCAAGAGAGAAGAGCCTAAGCTGAATATGAGACCCTATCTAGTGAAACAGTAACACCAGAGATGGAGGCAGAGATGATAACATGGAGAGATAGAGCAGCTGAGGACTCTAAACTCATGGAAAGAGAAAGGGTGTGTGCTGGTGGCCAGGAGACTGGCTTGCAGGATATGCCCTTTGGTTGTTTAAATGATTATATACTCCTGAGTGTTTTTGTGTACATAAAAATATTTTTAGAGAAAAACAGAGGGAATAGAAGCAAATACTATTGAATGATGATGTATGAAGGGGATTGTAATCATTGCAATGAAGCAAAATAAGATAGATTGTGCACAACTGTTATTCTTCCATGTAAACTATCACTCAGCTCACAATAAGAGCTGTAAGAAAAAGAAAACTCTATAACTATAACACATGCATCACTATGACACAAAATCAATTCAACAGCAATTATTTTTTTAAATATATATCAGGAGTGGGGAGCCTTTTTTCTGACAAAATTTATACCATTATCAACGGACTGCACAAAATTATCAACTTAAAAATTAGCTTGCCATATTTAATCAAATATTTCATTAACTCACCACTAATGTGATGGTAGGAACAGCAATAGCCTTGGCAGGGACAGACCAAATTATTTCACTGACCTTATATGGGCAGTCACCACTCACCTGGAAAAAGGAGAGTGTGACTACTTAGAATATTTAGTCACTGAAAACATTATGACTAACAGTGGAACACTATCAGCACCAGAATACTGAAAATTGAAACATGATGAATAGCACCAGAATATTGTCAGATATAGTACCAGAAGATGAGCCTCTCAGGTTGGAAGACACTCAAAACACAACTGTGGAAGAGCTGCTTCCTCAAAGTATAGTTGACGAGGATGACAAGGATGAGTAAAGCCTTTAGGACCTTCATTTGCTGATAAGACACAACTCAAAATAGATAGAAAGAGCTGAAAAAAACATTCAAATTGGAATATGGAATGTATGAATAATGAATTTAGGAAAATTGGAAACTGTCAAAAATGAAGTGGAATGCATAAACATTGATATCCCAGGCTTTAGAAGCTGAAATGAACTGGTATTGGCCATTTTGAATCTGACAATCACATGCTGGGAATGAGAAATTGGGAGGACTGGCATCACATTCATCATCAAAAAGAACACTTCAAGATCTGTCTTGAAGTACAACACAGTCTGTGATACGATAATATTCGTATGCCTATGAGAAAGACCAGTTAATACCACTATAATTCAAATTTATGCACCAACCACGAGAACCATTGTTAATGAAATTGATAAATTTCACCTTCTTCTTCAATCTGAAATTGATCAAATATGCAATCAAGATGTATTGATAATTAGTGGCTATAGCAATGAAAATGTTTGAAACAAAGAAGAAAGATCAGTAGTTGGAAAATATGGCCTTCATGATAGAAACAATGTTGGAGATTGCATGATAGAATTTTGCAACACCAATGCCTTCTTCATTACAAATACCATTTTGAAATAACATAGAAGATACATACACATGGAGCTCACAAGATAGAATCCACAGAAATTAATTAACTCATCTGTGTAAAGAGACAATGGAAAAGCTCCATGTCATCAGCCAAAACAAGGCCAGGGGCAGACTGTGGAACAGATCATCAATTACTCATATGCAAGTTTTGACTGAAGCTGAAAAAAATGAAAATAAGTCTACAAGAGCCAAAGTATCACCTTGAACATATCCACCTATATTTAGAGATCACCTTAAGAAAATCTTTGATGCATTAGACATTAAAAGACTGAATACCAGAGGAATTGTGCGATGAAATCAACATCATACAGGAAGAAAGCAAAAGGTCATTAAGAAGACAAGAAAGAAGGAAAAGATAAAAATGGATGTCAAAAGAAACTCTTAAACTTTCTCTCCAGCACAGAGATGCAAAAGCAAAGGAAATAAACGAAGAGGTCAAAGAGCTGAACAGAAAATTTCAAAAGACAGTTTAGAAGACAAAATCAAACATAATAAGGGAATCAGCAAAGAGCTGAAGTTAGAAATAAAAAGGAAAGAACAAACTCAGCATTCCTCAAGCTGAGGGAACTGAAGAAAAAATTCCAGCCTCGACTTGAAATGTTGAAGGATTCTATGGGCAAAATATTGAATGATGTATCAAAAGAAAATAGAAGGAATACACAGAGTCACTCTACCAGAAAGAGATGATAAATGTTCAACTGTTTGAAGAGGTAGCATATGATCAAGAGCCAATCATACTGCAGGAAGAAATCCAAGGTGCACTGAAGGCATTGGCAATGAACAAAGCTCTAAGAATTGATGGAATACAGATAGAAATCTTTCAACAATCTGATGCAGCACTGAAGGCATTCACTCACATATGCCAGGAAATTTGGTAGACATCCACCTGGTCAACTCACTGGAAAAGATACATATGTGTGCCTATTTCAAAGAAAGATGGCCCAATAGAATGCAGGAATCATCAGGCAATATCGTTAATATCCCATGCAAAAATTTTGTTAAAGATTATTCAAAAAAGACTATAAGTACACATTAACAAAGAACTTTGAGAGGTTCAAGCCAGATTCAGAAGAACATATGGAATGAAGAATATCACTGTTGACATCAGATGAATCTCAGCTGAAAGAAGGGAATACCAGAAACATGCTTACCTGTGCTTTATTTATTATGCAAAGGCTTTTGATTGTGTGGGCCATACCAAGCTATGGATAGCACTGAGGAGAAGGAGTATCCCGGAAAGCTTATTTGTGCTCATGAGGAACATGTACATAAGCCAAGAGGCAGTTAATTATTCAAATAGAACAAGAGAAAACTCAATTAGCAAATAATGTGAGAAGTTGGATTATATGAAGAAAAATGTGGCATCAGGATTAGAGAAAGACTCATTAACAACCCGTGATATGCAGATGATACAATCTTGCTTGCTGAAAGCAAAGAGGACTTGAAATACTGATGAAGATCAAAGACACAGCCTTCTATATGGATTGTACTCCAATGTAAAGAAAACTAAAATTTTCACTGGAACAATAAATAACATTCATATAAATGGAGAAAAGATTGAAGTTGTCCAAGACTTCAGTTTGCTTGGATCAATCACCAACACCCATGGAAAATTCAGTCAAGAAACCAAACGGACATGTTGCATTAGGCAAATCTGCAGCACAAGACCTCTTTAAAGTGTTGAAGAGTAAAGATGTCAGTTTGAGGACCTGACACAAACCATAGTGTTTTCAATAATCTCATGTGAATGTGAAAGTTAGACAGTAAATAAGGAAGGCCATAGAAGAATTGATGCATTTGTACTATGGTGTTGGAGGAGAATATTAAAAGTACCCTGGATTACCATAAAAAATAATCCAATCTGTGTTGGAAGAAGTACAGCCTGAATGCTCCCTGAAGCTCAGATTGCCAGACTTCATCTCTCATATTTAGGACACAGTGTCAGGATGGACAGGTCCCTGGAGAAGGATATTATATTTACTAAAATGGAATGTTAGAGAAAAAAGAGGAAGATCCCAACAAGATGGTTGGGCACAGTGGCAGCAGCGATGGACTCAAGCATAGCAACAATTGTGAAGTTGGCCCAACACGATCAGTGTTTCATTCTGTTGGGCACAGGGTTGCCGTGAGCTGGTACTGACTAAATGGCACCTAACAACCTGTTAGCTCCATCAATACAAAACAAGTTAGTATCAATATATGTTGCTGCTATTGCTAGTCACTGTCTAGTCTACTTCAACTCATGGAGACCCCATGCACAAAAGAACAAAATATGGCCTGGTTCTGTGCCATCTTCATGATCCTTGTTAGGCTTGAGGCCACTGTTGGGACCACTGTGCAATAGCCTAGAGGGTTCATCTTTTAGAAATATGCTGGTCAGTATTCTACTGGGAACTACAGGGTTTTTATTGACTAATTTTTTAAAATAGATTGCCAGGTTTTTCTTCCTAGTCTGTCTTAGTCAGAAATTCCACTAAAACCTGTCCATCATAAGTGACCCTGCTGGTCACCAATGGCTGAGCTTCCAACTTCACAGCAACACACAGCCACCACAGTATGACACATTAATAGACAGGTGATAGATGGGTCTACGTAGGGTGGGCCTAAGCAGTTTACAATAATTGATCAGACAAGTTGAAAAATTGTTAGGACAAAGTTAGTTTTACCAAGTTTACTTGGAGTAGCTTTCTCTTTATTTTTCAAAACCCTACCATTACATTCCACTTCCCAGGAATTTTCATGCTAATGTTCCAATTATCTTCTAGCCTATGCATGGCTTAAAGCTATTGCATGCAAAGTGTGTGTGTGTGCCCACAAGTGTGTGTGCATCTATGTGAGTCACTGTGTCGCTGAAGAGTCACCAAGAATGTTGAAAGAAAATGTTATAAGCAAATTATTTGTATAATATTTTAAGTCCCTTGGAAAAAAAGCCACCGGCCAAATTTACAAGTAATAAAGTCTTATAAAAAATCGAATTCCCCAGATGGAATATGAACAAATACATCACTTTTTGTCCTTCATTCTGAATCTAGGACAGTGGTGGCCATAGGTTCTCAATCCCACACACCAACATCATCTGCTTGGATTCTTCTTCTATGTATCTATTCTAGGGTGGTGGTGGTGGTTATGTGCCATGGAGTCGGTTCCGACTCATAGCTACCCTGTACTAGGGTGCAAATAATCAGGAAAGCATAATTCATTTTTTTTTTAACTGCTCATTTATTTTAGTGTGGGCAAGACAAATTTCTCCATGGGTCTTACACATAAATAATGAAAAGACTAAAAATGAAATGAATTTTCTCGATCAGCAGGTTAATAGTTTAATTGTATATAGTTATTCTTACATTAAAAGCTGCATACCTGGCCAGCTTTATCGGATAGCAGGGACTTTTAAATGTGCCAATGTTTCTACACAAGTAACGTGGGTCAATTGCAAAAGGGATAACCATAATGATTAAATCATTAAAATTTTGTCTATGCTTCACAGAGCATAGAGAAAATTAACTTCCCACCAACCTCATTTTTCTGCTGAACATGAAATAATGATTTTCTGCCAGTATAATTACAAAGCTAACATCTGATAGAGTCAGCAACCAGCGGGGATTATCACAGGCGTGAGTATTAGACCTCATTACCAGCTTGACTGCAAAATTATTACATCTTGTAATTGGATGGTGAGATTTATATACAGATTGGCCGGGTTCTCTGTAAGATTGTAATTACAAGCTTCGTTGGTTCGCTACTTATCACACGGTGCAGGAGGAGCTAAAAACAAGCAAGGGGAAAACCATTTCATTAAGCTGTAACCCTATGCAGGGAGGAGCACACTGTAACGTCCCTGTATTTATTAGGCCAAACAGAGCTGTTTGCAGAAGGGGAGGCCATTTATTACCGCCTGACAAATGGGATTTCATTTATTTAACCTCGGTGATCTATTTCAGTAAAATGTACAAACGAGCCATCCATTTTATGATTCCGGAGTCAACGCTCAATTATCTAAAGGCTAACTGAGTGTTAAAGTGGCCATCTGCTAGGATGAATTCATTGATTTAATTTGCTTCATGTTGCCGAATGATTCCGGGTAGGCGGGGAGGCGGGGCTGGGCCAGGCTGAGTGATGTGAAGCCCTGGATCCTGGTGCCGCCTCCTCCGGGGTGTGTGTGTGTGTGTGTGTGTGTGTGTGTGTGTGTGTGCATGTTTAATCCTTCACACAATAGAAGAAGGCGATCAATAGCAGCTTAAATTTTATGAGACAAGGAGTTAAGTTGTTCGGCTCGAGCCAGAACACCTTTGCTCTCCCATAACAAGTCGTCTGGCTGGCAGAATGAACATTGACAAGCTGGCTTCTTTGTGGCTAATTTGGAGGGTGCTTGGGCCAATGGGCGGGCAGGCGGTAATAGAGCTGTTATTAGACTTCATTATGAAAGCTGTGGATCGATGCCCGACCCAGACCTTAGACTGGCAAGGAGGTAAGCCCCTGGTTGCTCTTTGACTTTAAAAAAAAAAAAAAAAAAGTGTTATTATGGAAAAATAAATAACCAAAAAGAATGCTTCTTCGTGTCGCCTTTTTAAATGTTGTCCATGCTCAGAGCTTGTAGGGGCAAACAGTAGGGACAGGTGGGGAGACAGAGTCTTCCTCATTCAGCTGCCTCTATTCAAAAGACCCACCTCACAGCGCAGACAGATGAAGGCTGGAAACTGGCTGTCTTTCACACTTTCCCTGCACAATCCAACAACCTTGCTCAGACTATGTTGAGTAAAAACAGTAATAATGTGCTTTTGGAGTCCTGGTGTAGCACTGTAGGGTAAGCAGTGAACTGTTAACCACAAGGTCCAAAGCTCTACCTACCAGTTAATTACTCTTAGGCAACACTGCATAGGGTGGCTATGAGCTGGAACCAACTGGAGAAGGCCCCAAGAACAACATTGTGCTCTTACTGTGTAGATCTTTATAATAATAGGAAGAAGAAGAATGTTCAAATTCAAAATCATAGAAAAGACCAGGCTTATTGGTTAGATAGAAATTAGTGGAATCCCAGAGACAGTGACCTTTAGTCACCCTCCAGGAAAATTAACTTATCCCCATGGTTCAATTTAAGCCAATTTTAGACAGGTTTCTAAAGAGAACAACATCACAAGCAAGGTACCACAACTTAGATTCATCAATCATTTGAAATCAAAAGGACAGAATTACCGAAGGACAAATTTCAAAAGGGTTAGGAAAGAGGAAATGAAGCAGGAAACATGGAGACGAAGTAGGATAAGTGATGCTACATTGTGAGGATTGCAATGAATGAATCAAAACACAATGTGTATAAACCATTGTGTGGAAAGTTGATCTGCTTTGTAAACCTTCGCCCAATTCACAATAAGAAGTTAAAAAAAAAAAAAATGAGTGATTGATCTTTGAAGGTTCATTACGCTATTCTTTCTTTTGTGTGTGTTTAAATTTTTCCATATGTAAAACTCAGAATAAATAAATAAGGGGAAAAAGAAGAAGCATCGTCTATGACATTATTATTATTTAGTAAGCAGTAGCATAATGGTTACGAATCGGGCTGCGAACCTTAAGGTCATCGGTTCGAAACTACCAGCCGCTCTGCGGGAGAAAGATGAGGCTTTCT
>NW_006408713.1:4462867-4468355 GCF_000296735.1 Chrysochloris asiatica
AGGTTGGCCCAGGATCGAACATTGTTTCGTTCTGCTGTGCATGGAGTCGCTATGAGTCGGTTCCGACTCGATGGCACCTGACAACAACAACAACAACAAGACACTAGTTAACAACAACAACATGGCAGAAATAAAAACTTTCTACTAACTTTCAACTACTCACTGCACAGTTGGTGGTTGAAACCCACCAGTGGTTTTGTAGGAGAAAAGACTTAGCAATCATATTCTGTAAAGTTTACAGCCTAGGAACCCTTACGAGGTAGTCCTATTCTCATATACCAAAACCAAATGCGCTACCACCAAGCACGTTGTTGTTGCTAAGTACCATCCAATAGGTTCTGACTCATAGAATTTCATAGTTTGGAAATCTTTTCAGGAACAGAAAACCTTATCCTTCTCCCACCAAATAGCTGGTGGGCTTGAGCTATCAACCTTGTGATTCAAAGTCCAATGCTTGTCTAACTCATAGCAGCCCTATATATGGTTTCTGAAACTATAAATCATTATGGGAGCAGGCAGTCTTATCTGTCTACTGAGGAGTGGCTGGTGGATTTGAACTTCTGACCTTGTAGCCCAATGCCTAATTCACAGTGCCACCAGGATTCTCGGTAATCAATTCGACAATACAACAGTAGCAACAGAAAAAAAGTCACCTGTAGCTGGTGTTTGCAGAAAAGAGATGCTGACCTGTGACAAAGTTTTCAGATCATGTTTCTATTTCAAATACATCCTTTATTTTTAGCAAGGACTCCTCGTAGTGCGATGCTATAAAATCAGCACCAGACTGCAAACCATAAGGCCAGCAGTTCAAACCCACCAGCTGCTCTTCAGTAACATTACACAGGGTAGTAATGAGTCAGAACCAGCTTAACAACACTTAACAGTAACAACCGATACCAAAGGGGCCCTTAGGGGTATAAGCCTTCTGAAGATAATAGATTATTTCTTCTTCAACAGACTCCCCTCACACTATAAGTTTTCCAGAATTATCACAAGAAATTTATATGGTGGACATTTGTCCTTCCATGACCCACTCCATGCATGTCTCCACTAAATTACAAGAACATCACACTGGGGAAGTCAGGGACAAATCTATACCAAGGAGGGTCTTCACCACAGCTGCTGTGTTCTGGTTCCTTATGTGTGTAGAGTATTTGCTTATTTTGTTCATATGCATGGCCCAGGGTTCATCTTCTCATGACCCAGGCACACATTGGTTCTAGTTTCCTTGTATGCACATTCTCATTCATACTGGACCACAGTCTCACATATAGCGTATACACATGCATGTTCTCTCGCTTCATCCAGGATTAGCTGTGATCTGCCTTGAGCTGGAGTCCTGGTGTGGTGCTGTGGGTTAATGAGTTGGACTGCAAAGTCGGTTGAACAGCAAGGTCAGAGATTGAAGCTCACCAGCAGCTCCTTGGAAACCCTACACAGGGTTGCTATGGATTGGAACCCACTCAACGGCACTTAACAGCAACTGCCCTCAGTTCTCTACTCTGACACATGTATCCCTTGATCTACCCTTCCTCACACATTTCCTCCTCATGTTCACCCTTAATCTGTTCTTTCTCCCACATTCACAAGTACTTATCCTAATCCAACACTGTGTACTAGGAACTCACTAGTGCTCCATTTGTCTGTAGAGGACACATCACCCATTCAAGGTGCTCCTTGCAACTCCATTAAGCTACCAGCTCAGCAGGACCATCAAGCTCACATCTTGGATGGTGTGAGCTTTCACCCACTACCCCAAGTGCTCCCTGTAGATGTCCTCATAGAAAGACAACTGAGGAAGTGAGTGAACCATGAGTACCAGTAGTAGCGTCATTGCTGGTCAAGGCTGGTGTTTTCTGTTCTTAATCCCTGTGTCCATTCCCAGTGTCCACAGGTCTCTCTTGTTCCTGCATGTGTCCATTTCCATGGTCCAGGGCCCCTTGTTCTTACTCCCTGCATCCCATTCCATTAGACATGGTCCTCGATTTTTACTCCCTCTATTTTCAGTATGGTGCTGTGGGATAATACACTGGACCACAAGGTCAATGGTTTAAATTCACCATCTATTCTTGTAAACCTTAGAGAGGGTCACTATGAGTTGCAACAGACTCGATGGCATTTAACAACAACAATTTTCATACCCCAGGACTCCTTTGTTCTTATTCCCTGTGTCTATTCCCATCCCCAGGGCCCTCTTTTCTAACTTTCTATGTCCATTCCTGATATCCAAGGCCCCCTTATGCTTACTTCCTTCTGTCTTATCCCATTACTCAGGGACCTCTTTTCTTACTTACTATACTCATTCCTATACCCTTGCTCTTACTCTTGTGTCTGTTCCCAGTAAGCAAGGGCCTTCTGTTCCTACTGCCTATGTTTATTCCTGTTACCTTGTAAGCCAGTTAATTTGTGCCTTTATTGCCCCCTCATTTTAGGTATCCAATTTCTTAATTGCTGGCCCTATCTACCCTGTTTACAGAGGGAATAGCATTGATACTTGAGGTGAAGAATCCTTTCCTCTCTGTTGATATTTTGAGCTACTACCTCCATGTGAAGAGGACTTGAAACATTTTATGGGTTGCATCTCAATGTCAGAAAAACAAAAATCCTCACCACTGGACCAATAAACAACATTCTTATCAACGGAGAAAAGATTGACATTGTCAAGGACTTTATTCTTCTTAGATCAACTATCAACACTCATGGAAGCAGAAGTCAAGAGATCAGACAACGTATTGCATTGGGCAAATCTGCTGCACAGGAACTTTTTAAAGTGTTGAAGAGCAGAGATGTCAGCTTGAGGACTAAGGTGCGCCTGACCCAAGCCATGGTATTTTCAATAGGCTCATATGGATGCGAAAGCTGGACAGTGAATAAGGAAGATCGTAGAAGAATTGATGCCTTTGAGTTGTAGTGTTGGAGGAGAATATTAAAAGTGCCATGGACTGCCAAAAGAACCAATAGATCTGTTTTGGAAGAAGTGCAGCCAGAGTGCTCCTTGGAGGCCAGGATGGCTAAGCTTTGTCTCTCATACTTTGGACATATTGTAAGGAGGGAACAGTTGCTGGAGAAGGATGTCATGCTGGGTAAGATGGAGGGTCAGAGAAAAAGAGGAAGACTCCCAACGAGTTGGATCAGCCAGGTGGCATCATTGATGGCGTCAAGTGTGGCAGAGGTGGTGGGGTTGGCCCAGGATCGGACATTGTTTCGTTCTGATGTGCATGGGGTCGCTATGAGTCAGTTCTGACTCGATGGCACCTGACAACAACAACAACAACAACAATGACTTGTTGAATGTAAATCTGATGATCTGCCCATAAACTTTCACTCACTTCACCATAAAAACTTTGATACATATAATATATATATGACTGTTCCCAATATTGTTGTTTCTGTGCATTGCCCTTGAGTTGACTCCATATCATAGCAACCCCATGTATTAGAGTAGAACTATCCAACAGGACTTGGTGTAGTGCTGCAGGATAAGCACTGGACTGTTAACCACAAGATCAGTGGTTCAAATCTACCACCTGCTCCATGGAAACCCTATACAGGGTTGCTATGAGTCAGAACCAACTCAACACCACTTAACAACAGCAACAGTCTTTTTATTAAAACGCCGATCATTTCTACCATGGATTTGCTGAGTGTTTACTATTTGTACCACGAGTAGGAGGAATCCATATAAAGTTGTCTCAAAATCTAACTTTGCAAAGTCACCAATCTAACTAGCATTGAAAATATTTTTGTGCCTTCTCTTTTTCACACATTCATGTGTTACAGTGTATTGTTTTAATCACTCCAATGGTGATTGCCTTTACAGGAACAATTTCTTTTAAAATTTCTTTTTTAGAACAAATTAAAGTCATTGCTTATGTCATATTTATATCATGTATTTATCTATTCTGTTGTTTTTGTTGTTGTTAAGTGTCATTGAGTCATTTCCAACTCATAGCAACCCTGTATGGGATTTCTAAGGAGGAACTGGTGAGTTTGAACCTCTGACCTTGTGATTCAAATCAACCTTGAGGCCCAGTGCACTACATCAGGACTCTAGTCAATATATTCTCACTGCATTGACCAAATTGTAATCATTAAGATCTATTTACACTTGAAATTTTGAAAAATCAATGATAAATGATCTAACTTGTGGACTGGACTTTATTTATTCTAAAGAAAATTCTTGGCTTTTTATTAAAATTCTGTGGATCAAAGGTAAGCAGTTAATGTTTTGATCATTTTTTAAATATAGAAATAATAACTTAACTAGTCAAATATTTCTCCTTAGAATCAGAATTATCCTACGGTTTATTTTATCGGGCAGCCAACTAACCTCAAGGTCAGCAGTTCGAAACTACCAGCGGTTTCGCGGGAGACATATGAGGCTTTCTGCTACCGTAAAGATTTACAGTCTCGGAAACTCTGTGCAGGATCACTATGAGTCGGAGCCAACTCCACAGTACTTAACAACAACAACTATATATAGTGGAATCCTGGTGTGGCGCTGTGGATTAATGCGCCAGACTACAAAGCCGTTTGAACTGCAAGATCGGAAGTTCAAGCTCACCAGCTGCTCCTCCAAAACCCTCTACAAGGTCACTATGGGTCTGAATTGACTCGACGGCACTTAATAACAATTATATATAGTACTCCATCTTTCCTCGGTGCTATTTTAGGAACAAACTGCTTTCAGATATTGATGGGATGTTGTTGTTAAGTGCTGTCGAGTCGGTTCTGACCCATAGCGACCGTGCATAGGCTTTCCAAGGAGCAACCGGTGAGCTTGAATCGCCAACCTTGCAATTCAAACGGCTTTGCAGTCAATATAGTGTGGTAATTATTTAGACTATTGAAATGGCCACCATAAAGCTTTGTAGAAGGAAGCTGACTTATTCTGACTTACTTGGTCTTAGAAATAGCCAATGTATTCATATTAACCATGATGCTTTGATTATTTCCATTTTGAAGCCAGTTTCTTAAAAGGCGAACAAAACTTCAAAAAGATGGTAGCCTACATAAAGCATTATAAAGCATTGAACAGATGACACTGTAGATAACTCTCAAGATTTCATTTCCAACCAGTGGGCTTGACACCTTTAGCATATGAGACTCAAGGACAAGGTTGACATCCAAGTTTCTTGGTTATTACTAATGCAGAATATTGAAGACCAGAAATAGGTCACTATCAACTTGGGATGTCATTGATCTAGGTACGATTTGAGCAGAACTCCTAGAGGAGAAAAATGCCATATCCCATTACTGATTCTGAAATTCCTTTTCCTGTAGAAGTTTAAATGTTAAGCAGCTGGGATCACAAGCCCAGACAGTCACTGGAGAGTAGGTAGGAAGGTGTTCCAGCTTGGCTAGACTCATTTCCTCCACTCTCGACACTGACGTCAGAAATCCTGCGTGTCAAAAGCACACTCTAATATGTCTTTATTTAAAAAAATAATAATTGTTCAAATCTCAAGTGTTTTCAGCAGACAGAAAG
>NW_006408713.1:4468455-4486577 GCF_000296735.1 Chrysochloris asiatica
TCCCTTTACCTCCCCTAAACCCCACCCCACCCCACCAGTAACCAACAAATGTATATATATATATAGCATATGTCTAAAGTTTTGTGTATAACAATGAGCTATTGCTCAATTAATTCTTTTACTTTGAGACAACAAAAACTACAAGATTAATTTGCATTGCTCATCTCCCTGAGAAATTGTCTAATTTATAATAAACATTCACACATAAATCTAAATGCACTTACATTTATTACTTGTATCTCCTATGCTCAGAGTTCAAGAAAACCATGTTACCTCCTCCGAAAGATGTTGTGAAACAACAAATTATCTGGGAAAAGAACAATTCATACTAATTCTGACTTTGAATTAATATTTTTTTTAACTCAAATATTTTTTTTTCTTTTTTCCTTTAATGAGCTCCAGTTCACAGCAGACCCTAGTTCCAATTCCAGAATCTGTTGAATCTGCTTTTCTGAGTGAGAGATTTTTGTGAATAACACATCTTTTCTATTTCCCTAGATGCTATTCAAGTAAACTTGGTGGTGCATTGGTTAAACACTACACTGCTGATCTGGATTGAATTGTGCCCCCTCAAAATATGTGCTTTAATCCCGACCTTGTTCTGCTCCCATAAAGATTATAGTCTAGAAAACCCTATGGGACATTTCTACTCTGCTCTGGTAGCGTAGTGGTTACAAATCGGGCTGCGAACCTTAAGGTCAGCGGTTCAAAACTACCAGTCAATCCGCAGGAGAAAGATGAGGCTTTCTACTTCCATAAAGATTTACACCCTCGGAAACCCTGTACAGGGTCACTATGGGTCGGAACCGACTCGATGGCACTTAACAACAACAACAAGCATTGGGTAGCAAGGCAACTACCAACAATGTACCTGTCCTTGCAATCCTATTTAGGAATGAGTCTTCTTTGTTATGTAATTATGGCAGTATTCATGTAGGGTTTGATTTAAATCAAATCTCTTTGAGATATAAAAGAGCATCTTATGTAGATTAAGTAAGTAGTGGAGATGGGGGAAGATTAATACTATGCTACGTAAAGATCACTAAGGAGACAAGGAGCAGAAACCTTTCACCAGACTTCCTCTAGAATCGGGACCCCAATTTAGACATATAGCTTCCTAAGTGATGAATAAACTTCTGTTTCTTAAAGCCACCTGCTGTATTTCCATTATAGTTGTTGTTATCATTGTTAGGGGGTCATACAGTCAGTACCTATGCATAGCAATCCTATGCACAACAGAACTAAACACTTCCTAATCCTGCTCCAACCTCAAAAGCCTTGCTACGCCTGAACCTATTGCTGCTGTCACTGTGCCAATCCATCAATTTAGACATCTTTCTCATTTTCTCTGAACTTCCACTTTATCAAACATGATATCCTTCTCTAGGGATTGGTCCCACCGAATAATACGTCCAAAGTATGATAGACAAAGTCTGACTATCCTGGTTTCCAAGGAGCATTCTGACTGTACTCCTTCCAAGACAGATCTAATTGATCTTTTGGCAGTGTATGGTTCTTTTAATATTATCCTCCAGCACCATAACTTGCATCAGTTCTATGGTCTTTCTTGTTTAACTTTCACATGCATATGAAGGTGTTAAAAAGATCATGGCTCTAGAACCCAGCTATTGCCAGTTGGCATGTTCCTCATGACTGTACACTATTCAAATTACAGGGATCAGTATTAAGTGGTTCTTCCAGGATTTCTTCATTGCTTTTTGACCCCATAACTGATGAGTCACATCACAGACACCCCACACATGTCTGTGGAGGAATGAGTTGATTAAATGAGAGGAAGTATGTAATTTTTGGAAACTAACTCCACGTGGGTTCCCCTTCCCTTGACTAGAGAAAGTCTCTTCTTGATGACAAATCTAGTTTCTTAGGGCAGCTCTTCCACATTCACCCTTCCACACTGGGATCAGTATCTCCTCTGATTCTTCTTAAGGTTCAGAATTAAGGTAGACTGGATTTTGCTTTTCTCTCACTTAGGAAGACAACATCGATAATTGCATGAAAATATGTGATTTGCTTTGGCTTTCAAACAGCTATTTGATATGTGCATGACATCTGCCCTTGTTGTAAGCCATTGAGTCATTCTTATTCATAGTGATCCTATGTAACAGAGTAGAACTGACCTCATAGTATTTGAATCAATTTGATAACACACAAAAAAAACACTCTTCATGGTAGCATATTGACAGTATTTTCTCCAGGATTGAACAAGCAACCTTCTGGCTACTATCTATATTAATTTCATAAATAACTACTAAGTTAATTAATTACTTACATCAGCATATTAGTCACCGAAACCCTATGAATAACAGTGCGACCCTGTGAGGACCAGAATACTGAATATTGAAACATGATGAAGAATACCAGAATATTGTCAGATACAGAGCTGGAAAATGAGCTCCTCAGGTTAGAAAGCATTCAAAACATGACTGGGTAAAAGTTGCCTCCTCAAAGTAGACTTGACTGTGATGAAGCAAAAAGAGTAAAGCTCTTGGGACCTGTATTTACTGATGGGGTACAACTCAAAATGAACAGCTTTAAATATCCATTAATAATCAGAACATAAAATGTATGAAATCAGAATCTGGGAAACTTAGAAATTGTCAAAAATGAAATGGAATACATAAACATTGAGATCCTAGGCATTAGTAAGTTGAAATGGACTGGTATTGGCTATTTTGAATCTGATAACCACATGGTTTACTATGCCAGGAATGACAAACTAAAGAAGCATGGTGTCACATTCATCACCAAAAAGAACACATCAAGATCTGTCTCAAAGTACAATGCTGTCTGTGATAGAACAATACCCATATACTTACAAGGAGGACCAGTTAATACCATTATTATTCATAGTCACACACAAACCTCTAAAACCAGTGATGATGAAATTGAAGAATTCTAAATTTTCAGTCCAAAATTGATCAAACATGCAACCAAGATGTATTGTTATCACTGGTGATTGGAATGCAAAGGTTGGAGAAGAAGAGGAATGATTAGTCATTGGAAAATATGGCCTTGTTGATAGACATATTGCTAGAGATTGCTTGATAAAATTTTGCAAGACCAATGACTTCTTCATAGCAAATACCTTCTTTAAACTACATAAAAGATGACTATACACATGGACCTTACCAAATGGAATACACAGAAATCAAATTTACAATCTATGGAAAGAGATGATGGAAAAGCTCCATATAATCAGCCAAAATAAGGCCAGGGGTAGAAAGTGGAACAGACCTTCAATACCTAATATGCACGTTCTGACTGAAGCTGAAGAAAATTACAACAGCCCATAGGAGTCAAAATAAGACCTTGAACATATAACGCCTGAATTTAGAGATCATCTGAAGAACAGATTTGATGCATCAGACACTAAAGACCTAAGACCAGAGGAGTTATGGGATGACATCAAGAACATCATAGAGGAAGAAAGCAAAATGTCAGTAAGAAGATAAAAAATAAAGAAAATACAAAAATGGAAAAAAGAAGAGACTATGAAACTTGCTCTCCAGCATAGAGATACTAAAGCAAATGGAAGAAATGAGGAAGTAAAAGAGCTGAATAGAAAATTTCAATGGTTAGCTCAAGAAGACAAAGTCAAATGTTATAATGAAATTTGCAAAGACCTGGAATTAGAACACAAGAAGTGAAGAATAGGCTCAGCATTCCTCAAGCTGAGAGAACTAAAGAATAATTTCAAGCTTTGAATTGAAATATTGAAGGATCCTATGTGAAAGGACCCCCGGTGCCGCTCATCAACCACACCTCACACCAGATGGCCCATCTAGAGACCTTTATTCAGGGTGAGGAAGGTAACCTCTGCCGGAGAGAGAAGGCAGGAGGCGGATAGGAGGAGAGGAAGAAGAAGAAGAGAGCGTCAACAGGAAGGGAGGGGATTTATATAGATTCAACAGGAAGGGAGTGGTCATTGCTGGGGTGATTTAGCTCTGGCCTATCAAAAGTCACGTTGTCCTTTAAACTACACGCCTTGTAGCTTAGGGCGGGGAAACAGACAAAATGGAGTTGGAGGGAGGGGAGAGAGAAGAACCGGAAGGTATTGTAACACTATGGGCAAAATATTAAGTGATGCAGAATGCACCAACAGAATATGAAAGGAATACAGAGTCACTGTACCAAAAACAAATGATCGATGTTCAACCATTTCAAGAGGCAGCATAGGATCAAGAGCCAATGATACTGAAGGAAGAAGTCCAAGGCGCACTGAAGTCGTTGACAAAGAACAAGGCATCAGGAATTGATGGAATGACAAATTGAAATCTTTCAACAGACTGATGCAGCACTGGAGGCAGCAGTCATTATGCCAAAAATTTTATTGGACTTCTTCAAACAAAGATTTGTTTTTTCTTCTGACAGCGCATAGTACGTTGATACTCTTCTCCATTCTCATAATTCAAAAGCATCAATTCTTCTATGATCTTCCTTATTCACTGTCCAGCTTTCATATTCATATGAGGTTATTGAAAATACCATGGCTTGGGTCAGGCACATCTTAGTCCTCAAGCTGGCATCTTTGCTCCTCAACACTTTAAAGAGTTCTTGTGTAGCAGACTTGCCTAATGCAATACAACATTTGCTTTCTTAACTGATGCTTCAATGAGTGTTGTTGGCTGATCCAAACAAAATGAAGTCTTTAACAAGTTGAGTATTTTCTATATTTATCATGATGTTATTTATTGTTCCAGTGGTGAGGATTTTTGTTTTCTTTAAATTGAGGTGCAACCTATCCCAAAGGCTTTGATCTTCAACAGTAAGTATTTTAAGTCTTCTTCACTTTCAACAAGCAAGATTGTATCATCTGCATATTGTTATTGTTAAGTGCCATTGAGTCTGTTCTGATACATAACAACCCTGTATAGCTGGTGAGCATGAACCACTGACCTTGTAGTTCAAACTGACCTTGCAGTACGGTGCATTAACCCACAATGCCACACCAGGATGCCATCTTTATATAGAAGATTATTAAGGAGTTTTCCTACAACCCTGATGTCAGGTTCTTTTTTCTATAATCTAACTACTTAGATTATTTTCTCAGCATTTAGACGGAATGACTGTAGTGAAAGCATACAATACTAGAGCATACCTTCTCTAATTTTGAGCCATTCAGTTTCCCCTTTTCTGTTCTAATGACTGCCTATTGGTGTATGTGCAGGTTCATCAAGAGTACAATTAAGAGTTCTGAATACTTATTCTAGGCAATATTGTCCATACCTTGTCATGATCCAAATAGTAAAAAGCCACTTCATAGCCAGTAAAACAAAGATAGACATCTTTCTGGTATTGTCTGTTTAAGCCCAGATACATTCAACAGCAGCGACAATATACCTCATTCCATGTCCTCATTTGAATCTGGCTAAAACCTCTGTCAATGTACTCCTACAGCCACTTTTAAATTGTATTCAGCAAAATTTTACTTGCATGTGATATTAATCATATGTCTGATGATTTTCATATTCCATTGGCTCACCTTTCTTTGGAATGGGCATACATATGGACCTTTTCCAATCACTTGGCCAGGTAGCTGTCTTCCAGATTTCTTGGCATAGATGAGTGAACACCTCCAGTGCTGCATAAGTTTGCTAAAAGATTTCAATTTGTATTCCATGAATTCCTGGAGCCTTGCTCTTTGTCAGTGACTTCAGTGAACACTGGACTTCTTCCTTCAGAAACATTGGCTCTTGATCCTATGCTACTTCTTGAAATGGTTGAACATTAAACAGTTCTTTTTGGTACAGTAACTTTGTGTATTCCTTCCATCTTCTTTTGATGCTTGCTTCATCATTCAGTATTTTGCAAAACAAAACAAAAAACTTTAGTTCTGCTAGTCAAGACTTCAGTTTTTTCCTCAGTTCTTTCAGCTTGAGAAATGCTGAGCATGTTCTTCCCTTTTGGGTTCCTACCTCCAGATCTTTGCATATTTCATTATAATATTTTACTTTGTTTTCTCAGGCTGCCATTTGAAATTTTATGTTCATTTCTTTTACCTCCTCATTTCTAACATTTGCTTTAGCATCTCTTTATCACATTTCAGGCACATTACCTGAATATAGAAATGTGAATAACAGCAATACATTTTCTGATAAAGTGCTACAACTTGAGCTCCTTGGATTGGATGGAAGGCATTAAAAATATAACTGGAAAAGAGCTGCTTCCTCAATGTATATTTAACCATAACTAAGCTAATGGAGAGGAGTCCTGGTGTGGTGCTGTGGGTTAATGCATCAGACTGCAAAGTCATTTGAACTACAAGGTCGGTGGTTCAAGCTCACCAGCTGCTCCTCGGACACACTATATAGGGTTGCTATGGGTTGGAACCAACTCAATGGCACTTAACAATAACAAGCAAATGGAGAAAAGCACTCACATTTTTTTTTTTTCGCTACGAGGCCACAACTTAAAATGAGAAAAAAACATCTGCAAACATTATTGACAATTGTAACATTGAACATATGAAATATGAATCTTGGAAAAACGTAAGTTGTCCAAAATTAAATGGTACCTGAAAAGATCGATGCCTAGGCACTGTTGTTTTCAAGTGCCATTGAGTTAATTCTGACTCATAGCAACCCTGTATACGGTTTCTGAAGAGAGACTGGTGGTGAACTTGAACTGTCAACCCTAAGCTCAAATCAACTTTGCATTACAATGGATTAACCTGCAGTGGCACACTAAGACAGCACCCTAGACTTTAGTGAACAGAAATCAACTGGCATTCACCATTTTAAAATCTGACAATCACATGGTTTGCAATGCTGGCAATGACAAATTCATGAGCAATGATGTTGCAGTTATCATCAAAGAGCTGTTTGCAAAATATATCTTGAAGTATGATACTGTCCGCAAGAGCATAATATCTATATTTCTACAAGTTGTTGTTGGTGTTAGGAGCATTCGAGTTGGTACCGACTCATAGCAATGCTATGGACAACAGAAGGAAACACTGCCAGATCCAGGACCAAACTCACAATTGTTATCATGCTTGAGCACATTGATGCTGCCACTTTGCCAATCCATCTCTCTGGGGGACTTCCTCTTTTCCTCTGACCGTCCAACTTATCAAACATGATATCCTTCTCCAGCGACAGGTCCCTTCTGACAATCTGTCTGAAGTATGAGAGATGAAGGCCAGGATTGCCATCCTGGTCATGAAGGAACACTCTAGCTGCACTTCTTCAAAAACAGATCTGTTGGTTCTTTTGGCAGCCCATGGCACTTTCAATATTCTCCTCCAACACCATAACTCAAAAGCATCAATTCTTCTACAATCTTAATTATTCACTGTCCAGCTTTCACATGCATATGAGGTTACTGAAAATATCATGGGTCAGGTGCACCTTAGTCCTCAAGCTGACATTTTTGCTCTTCAACACTTTAAAAAGGTCATGTGCAGCTGATTTGCCTAATGCAATACATCGTTTGATTTCTTGATCATTGCTTCCATGAGTATTGACAGTTCATCAAGAAGAATGAAGTTCTTGGCAAATTCAGTCTTTTCTCCATAAATAAGAATGTTGTTTATTGGTTCAGTGGTAAGGATTTTGTTTTCTTTACATTGAGATGCAATCCATACTGAAGACTGTGGTTTTTTATCGTCATCCGTAAACATTTTAAGTCCTCTTCACTTTCAGCAAGCAAAGTTGTATCATCTGCACAATGCAGGTTATTAATGAGTCTTCCTCCCATCCTGATGCCAAGTTTTTCTTCAAAGAACCCAGATTCTCAGATTATTTGTTCAGCACACAGGTTAAATAAGTACGGTGAAAGAATACAACTCTGTCGCACAACTTTCTTTACTTTAAAACCTTTCAGTGTTCCCATGTTCTGTTTGAACAATTGCCTCTTGGTACAAGTGCAGATTCCTCATGAGCACAATTAAGTATTCCAAAATACTCATACTTCACAATGTTGTCCATAGCTTGTCATGATCCACACAATCAAAAGCCTTTGCACATTCAATAAAGCACAGGTGAACATCTTTCTAATATTCTCTGCTTTCAACCAAGATCCATTGGACATAAGCAATGATATCCCTCGTTCCATGGCCTCTTCTGAATCTGGCTTGAACTTCTGGAAGTTCTCTGGGAATGTATGCTTGCAGTCATTTCTGTATTACCTTTAGAAAAATTTACTCACATGGGAAATCAAAGATATCGTCTGATGGTTTCTGCATTCCATTGGGACACCTCTCTTTGGATTGGGCACAAATACAGATCTCTTCCAATCAGTCTGCCAGATAGTTGCCTTCCAAATTTTTTGGCATACATGTGTTAGTGCCTCCAGTGCCACCTCGCTTTCTTGAAATATTTCAATTTTTATTCCATCAATTCCTGGAGCCTTGTTCTTTGCCAATGCCTTCAATACACTTTGGACTTCTTCCTTCAGTATCATTGGCTCTTGATCATAGGCTACCTCTTGAAATGGTAGAATATCAACAATTTCCTTTTGGTAGAGTGACTCTGTGTATTCCTTCCATCTTCTTTTCATGATTTCTGCATCATTCAATAATTTGCTCCAAGAATCCTTCAATAATGGCTTTATCTTCTCGAGCTAACCTTTGAAATGTCCTGTCCAGCTGTTGTACCCCCTCATTTCTTCCATTTGCTTTAGCATGTCTATGCTGGAGAACAAGTTTCAGTGTCCCTTTTGACATCCATTTTGAACTTTTCCTTTTTTCTTTTCTTCTTAATGACATTTTGCATTTTTCCTCTATGGTGTTCTTGATGTCATCCCATGACTCTTCTGGTCTTCAGTCTTTAGTGTTTAATGTATCAAATATGTTCTTCAGATGATCTCTAAATTCAGGTGGGATATATTCAAGGTCATCACTTGGCTCTCATAGATGTAATCAATTTGATTTTTATGTATTCCATTTTTTCAGGTCCATGTGTATAGTCGTCTCTTATGCTGTCTAATGAAATGAACAAATCATTGATTTTGCAGAATTCTATTGTGTGATATCCAGCATAATTTCTATCACCAAGGCCATAGTTTCCAATTACTGATCTTTCCTCTTTGCTCCCAACCTTTGCTTCCCAATCACCAGTAATGGTCATTACATCTTGATTGCATGTTTGATCACTTTCAGATTGAAGGAGTTGGTAGAATTCTTCTATTTCATCCTCACTGGCTTTAGTGGTTGGTGTATAAATTTGAATAGTAGTGGTATTAACTGTTTTCCCTGTGCATGGATATTATCCTATCACAGACAGCATTGTACCTCATGACTGATCTGGATATGTTCTTTTGGACAATGAATGCAATTCCTCTTCAATTTGTCATTCCCAGCATAGTAAACCATTTTGTTGTCATGGCCAATACCAGTCCATTTCAGCTCACTGATGCCTAAGGTATTTATGTTTATGTGTTCCATTTCATTTATGACAATTTGTAAATTTCCTAGATTCATATTTTGAACATTACATTTTCTGATTTTTAATGGATGTTTACAGATGTTTCTCTTCATTTTGAGTTGTGTCCCATCAGCAAATGAAGGTCCCACAGGCTTTACTCCCATGGTCTTTACTCCATTCATGTCATCAGGGTCAACTCTACTTTGAGGAGGCAGCTATGCCCCCATCACATTTTGAGTACCTTCCAACCTGAGGGACTCATTTGCTGGCACTGTATGTGATAGTGTTTCTCTGCTATTCATAAGGTTTTCAGTGACTAATATTCAGAAGTAGTTTGTCACTCTTTCTTCCTAGTCTGTCTTTATCTGGAAGCTCATCTGAAACCTGTCCATCATGAGTGACCCTGCTGGTATTTTAAATACTGGTGGCATAGCTTCCAGAATCACAGCAACTCACAGCCACCACAGTACGACAAACTGATAGATGAGTGATGGATTTCTACATGTAAGACCTGTTAATATAACTATTTAAGTTTTTCCACTAATCACTAAAACCAGTTATGATGAAATTTTAAATTTTCACCAATAAAGAAAAGGCCAAAATGAATGTCAGTGGAAACTGTAAAATTTGCTTTTCGGAGTAGACATGTTAATGTGAATGGACGAAATGAAGAAATCTGAGAGCTGAACAAAAAACATCAAAGGGCAATGGAGGAAAAAAGGTCCAATACTGAAATGTGCAAAAACTGGATTTAGACAACCAAAAGGGAAGAACACACTCAATATTTCTCAAGATGAAAGAACTGAAGAAAAAATTCAAACCTCTACTTGAAATATTGAAGAATTCATTCTATGGAAAAAAATATATTGAATGATGCAGAAAGTATCAAAATAAGCTGTGAGGTATATACAAAGTCACTGTACCAAAATAAATGATCAATACTCAACCATCTCAATTGGTAGTATATGACCAAGAAGGAAGAAGTTCAAGCTGCACTAAAGCCTTTGGTGAAAAACAAGACTCCAAGAATTAACAGAATCCAAAATGAAATCCTTCAACAAACTGATGCAACACTGGAGGCACACTCACTCATCTATACCAAGAACAGTTACCTGACCAGCCGATTGAAAGAGATCTATATTTTCCAGAAAACAAGGAGAGATAACCTACTGGTAAGTGGAATACTGAACTATATCATTAATATCCCATGCAAACAAAGTTTTTCTGAAGATAATTTAAAAAGTAGCTGCAACAGTACATTGACAGGGAACTACCAGAGGGTCAAGCTGGATTCAGACAAGGATATGGAAGGGGAGATATCATTCCTGATGTTAGATGGATTTTGGCTGAAAGTAGATAATGCCAGAAAGATGTTTATCTGTGCTTTACTGACTATGTAAAGGCTTTCAACAGTGATGATCATGACAATACCTAAAGACTGGGTATTAATTGTGCTCATGAGGAATCTGGAAATAGACAAGAAGCGGTTGTTCGAATAGAACAAGGGAACATTGAGTGGTTTAAAATCAAAAGAGGTGTCAGTCAGGGTTATATTCTTTCACCATATTTATTCAATCTGTATACTGAACAAATAATCTAAGAAGCTGGATTATATGAAGAAAAATGTGTCATCAGGATTGGAGGAAGACTCATTAACAACCTGTGATATGCAGAAGATGCAACCTCACTTGTTGAAAACAGAGTACTTAAAACATTTACTGATACCACTGCCTTCAGCTTGGGTTGCACCTCAATGTAAAGGAAACAAAAATCCTCACCACTAGACCAGTAAATAACATTATGATAAATGGAGAAAAATTGAATTCTTCAAAGACTTCATTTTGCTTGGATCCATTGTGAACACTCATGGAAGCAGGAGTCAAGAAATCAAATGACGTATTTCATTAGGTAAGTCTGCTACA
This sequence comes from Chrysochloris asiatica, assembly GCF_000296735.1. Taxonomy (NCBI): domain Eukaryota; kingdom Metazoa; phylum Chordata; class Mammalia; order Afrosoricida; family Chrysochloridae; genus Chrysochloris; species Chrysochloris asiatica. The sequence continues at coordinate 4,479,764 of NW_006408713.1, forward strand.
CAGACTTCTTTAAAAAGATCAAAAGTAAAGATATCAGTTTGAGGATTTAGGTTCACCTGACTCAAGCCATGCTACTTAAAATAGCCTCATATATATGTGAAGGAGCTCAGGTAGCATAGTGGTTATGGGTCAGGCTGCTAACCTCAAGGTCAGCAATTTGAAACTATCAACTGTTCCACAAGAGAAAGATGAGGCTTTCTGCTCCCACAAAGATTTACAGCCTCAGAAACGCTATACAGAGTAGCTATGAGCCAGATCTACCACCACCATATATGTGAAAGTTGGACAATGAATAATGAAGGCAGTAGAATAATTGATAAATTTGAGTTATGGTGTTGTAGAAGAATATTAGAAATCCCATGGAATGAGGGATATCGTTGTTGGTGTCCGATGAATCTTGACTGAAAGCAGAGAATACCAGAAAGATATTTACCTGTGCTTTATTGACTATGCAAAGGCTTTTGATTGTGTGGATCATGACAAACTATGGACAACATTGCAAAGAATGAGAATTTCAGGAAACTGCATAGAACTAGGGAACACCTTGTTTAAAACAGTTTAAAACTAGGAAAGGTGTTCACCAGAGTTGTATTCTTTCACAATACTTGTTCAATCTGTATGCCGAGAAAATAATCTGAGAAACTGGATTATATGAAGAAAAATGTGACATGAGGATTGGAGACTCAGCCAGCAATATACAGGTGATACAACCTTGCTTGCTGAAAGCAAAGAGAACTTAAAATACTGATGAAGATCAAAGACCAGCATGGGTTGCATCTCAATGTATAGAAAACAAAAGTCCTCACCACTGATAAACAACATCCATATAAATGGAAAAAAGACTGAAGTCTCAAAGACTTCACTTTGCTCAGAGGAACCATCAACACTCATGGAAGCAGTATTCAAGAAATCAAACAATGTGTTATTGCATTAGGCAAATCTGCTGCACAAGACCTCTTTAAAGTGTTGAAGAATAAAGATGCCAGTTTGAGGATGAAGGTGCACCTGAGCCAAGTCATGGTATTTTTAGTAACCTTATATGCATGTGAAACATGAATAGTGAATAAGGAAGACTATAGAAGAATTGATGCATTTGCATTATAGTGTTCAAGGTGAATATTAAAAGTACCATGGACTGCCAAAAGAGCAAATAAATCTGTGTTGCAAGAAGTACAGCCAGAGCGCTTCTTGGAAGCCAGGATGGCCAGACTGTGTCTGTCATATGTAGGATATATTATCAGGAAGGACCAGTTACTGGGGAAAAACATCATGTTTCACTGCTACGAAGGTCAGAGAAAATAAGAAGACCACCAATGAAATACATTGACACAGTAACAGCAACAATGAACTCTGGCATAACAACAATTTTGAGGTTGCCCAAGGACCAGGTGGAGTCCTGGTGTGGCTCTGTGGGTTAATGCACCAGACTGCAAAGCCATTCAAGCTCACCAACTGCTCCTCGGAAACCCTATACAGGGTCATTATGAGTCAGCACTGACTCGTTAGCACTTCACAACAACAGCAACATGGACCAGGCCGTAAGTATTTTATTCTGTTGTGCATAGGATCAGTATGAGTCAGTATCAACTTGATGGCACCTAATAATAATAGCAAATGAACTACTAGAAGAACCAATGAATCTGTGTTGGAAGAAGTATAGCCCGAATGCTCTTTATAAGCCAAAATGGTGACATTTCATCTCTCATACTTCAGACTAGTCTCTGAAGAAGGACATCATGCTTGGTAAAGTGGAGTGCAGCAAAAATAAAGGAGCCCCCCTCCCCCCCAATGAAATTGGTTGGCACAATGGCAGCAGCAATGATCTTATGTATAACAGCAATTGTGAGGATGGTGCTGGACCAGGCAGTGTTTTGTTGTGTTGTACATAAGGTCACCAGGAGTCAGAATCAACTCAATAAAACCACAACATATGATTAAGAACCAATAATATTTAAGGACTAAATCCAAGCGCACTACAGGCATTGGTTGAAAACAAGGCTTCAGGAATTGAAAGTTATACCAATTGAAATGTTTCAACAAAGGGATACAGCACTGTAGGTCCTCCAAGTCCTGATGTGGAGCTGTGGGTTTATGCGCTGGGTTAACGCAAAGTCATTTGAACTGCAAAGTTGGCAGTTCAAGCTCACTAGACACTCCTTGGAAACCCTATACAGGATTGATATGGGTCAGAACCAACTCGACAGCATTTAAAAACAACAACAACCACTACTTAGGTGCTCACTTATTTATGCCAAGAAATATAGAAGACAGCTACTTGGCCCACTGACTGAGAAATACCCATATTTGTATCCATTCCAAAGAAAGATTATACAACAGAATCCAGACATTGTTGAACAATATCATTAATATCTTCTGGCCTTGCCCATGTTGTGGGGAAAAAAGTAATGCTTTCTGCTCACCCAACTTGACAGCACTTAACAACATCACTAATATCACAAGCAAGTAAAAATTTTCTGAAGACAATAAAAAATGGTTTCAGCAGTTCATCAACAGGAAACTGCAAAAAATTCTAGCCGAATTCAGAAGACATAGAGTAAGGAATATTATACTTGATGTTAGATAGATCTTGTCTTAAAGCAGAGGATAGCAGAAAGATAATTATTCGTGTTTACTGACTTTGCAAAAGTCTTTGATTATGTGGATCATAAAAATTATGGATAACATTGCAAAGAATGGGAAATCCAGAACATTTCATTGTGCTCACGTGGAATCTATACATTGATCAATGGTAGTCATTTGTACAGATAGAGGACACTAATTGTTTATATACAGGAAATGTTTGTACCTCAGTTGCTGCCTTTCACCATACTTATTCAACCTGTATCACTGCCAATACACTAACAAGTTGGACAATATGAAAAAAGAACGCAGCATCAGAATTAGGAGAAGACTAATTATCAACCTGTGGTATGCAGATGACTCAGGTTTGCTTGCTGAAAATTAAGAGGATTTGAACCACTCACTGAAGAAGGTCAAAGACTACAAGTTTCAATATGGAGTATACTTTAACATAAAGAAAATTAGAATCCTCACAACTGGACTAATAAGCATAATCATGATGCATGAAGAAAAGATTGAAGTTGCCAAGGGTTTCATATTACTTTGATCCACAATCAACATCCATGGAAGAAGCACCACTGTGAGAGTTAATCCTTGACTGGGCCATGATTCTCAGTGGTTTGACAGTTAAGATGGAGAAATACCCATGGTGAGATGTGCTATGAACAGACAGTCCATTTAAATAAAGTTTCCTTGGTGTTCCTTCTTCCAATAAACAAGATACTCAGTCAAAACTTGTTTTCTTTCCTGCTAAGTCTGGATCTGACTGGACACCTAACCTCCAGTTCTGTGAACTTGAGTGACCGACATGTTCTATTGTTTGCTGATCCTGGGAGTCATCAGCAGTCTATCATTTTACTTGCCTGACCTTCTTTCTTTCTGTCTGATCTGCCAATCTTTCTTCATTAGTCCTGCAGCTCTGACAGTCAGAAGCCTCCATTCTGAGGCTGGCATGTGCCCACCTCTAAAATCGTGTGAACCATTTCCTTAGTTGGCTGTTGTTAAGTGCCATGGAATTGATTATTACTCATAGCAATGCTATATAAGATTTCTAAGGAGTGACTGAAGGATTTGAACCAAAATACTTGAAGTTAAGTCTCCAGTGCTTATACTGCTGCACTACACCAGGTTACCTTCTTTGTCTCTCTCTGTCTCTCTCTTTTGGTATATAGATATAGATGATATAGATACAGATTAAGATATATATATCACTTGTCTCTCAGTTTGTCATACTGTGGGAGCTTGTGAGTTGCTGTGATTCTGGAAGCTATACCATGGGTATTTTAAATACCAGTAGGGTCACCCATGGTAGACAGGTTACAGGTGACCTTCCATATGAAGACAGATTAGGGAGAAGGAGTGACAAACTACTTCTGAATATTTAGCAGCTGAAAACCTTATGAATAGCAGAGAAACACTGTCACATACAGTGCTGGAAAATGAGCCCCTCATATTGGAAGAAACTCAAAAATGTAACTGGGGAAGAGCTGCCTCCTCAAAGTAGAGTTGACCATGATGATATGAATGGAGTAAAGTCTGTGGGAGTAAAGTCCACAGGACATTCATTTGCTGATGGTGCACAATTCAAAATGAAGAGAAACAGATGAAAATATCCATTAATAATCAGAACATGCAATGTACAAAGTATGAATATAGGAAAATAGGAAATTGTCAAAAATGAAATGTACTGCATAGACATTAATATCTTAGGCATTACTGAGTTGAAATGAACTGGTATTGTCTATTTTGAATCTGACAAACACACGGTATACTATGCCAGGAATTATAATTTGAAGAGGAATAGTGTTGCATTCATTGTCCAAAAGAATATATCCAGATCAGTCATGAGGTACAATGCTGTCTGTGATAGGATAATACACATGTTCCTACAGGGAAGACCAGTTAATAATAATCCACTATTATTCAAATTTATGCACCAACCACTAAAGCCAGTGAGGATGAAATAGAAGAATTCTACCAATTTCTTCAATCTGAAATTGATCAAACATGAAATCAAGATTTATTGATCATTAATGATGATTGAAATGCAACAGTTGGGAACGAAGAGAAAGTATCAGTAGTTGGAAACTATGGCCTTGGTGATAGAAAAGATGCTGGAGATTACATGATAGAATTCTGCAAAATCATTGATTTGTTCATTTCAAATGCCTTCTTTAAACAGCATAAGAGACAACTATACACATGGACCTCACCAGGTGAAATACATAGAAATAAAATTAACTACATTTGCAGAAAGAGACGATGGAAAAACTCCATATCATCAGTGAAAACAAGATCAGGGCCAGACTATGGAACAGACCATCAATTACTTATATGCAAATTCAAACAGAAGTTGAAGAAAATGAAAACGAGTCCACAACAGCCAAAATATGATCTTGAATATATCACACCTGAATTTAGAGATCATCTGAAGAACATATTTTATATATTAAACACTAAAGACTGAAGACCAGAAGAGTTGTGGGATGACATCAAGAACATCATACAGGAAGAAAGTAAAAAGTCATTAAGAAGACAAGAAAGAAGGAAAAGATCAAAATGGATGTCAAAAGAGACACTGAAACTTTTTCTCCAGCATACAGATGCTAAAGCAAATGGAAGAAATGAGGAGGTATAAGAGCTGAACAGGAAATTTCAAAGGTCATTTTGAGAAGACAAAATCAACTATGACAACAAAATTGTGCAAAAATCTGGAGTCAGAAAACCAAAAAGGGAGAAAACACTCAGCATTTCTCAAGCTGGGGGAACTGAAGAAAAACTCAAGTCTCAACTTTCATTATTGAAGGATTTTCTGGGCAAATTCTTGAATGATGCAGAAAGCATTAAAGAAGATGGAAGGGATACACAGATTCACTGTACTAAAAGGATATGGTTGATGTCCAACCATTTCAAGAGGTAGCATATGATCAAGAGCCAGTGATACTGAAGGAAGAAGTTCAAGGTGTATTTAAGGCATTGGCAAAGAACAAGGCTCCAGGAATTGATATTTATCTATTGAAATCTTTCAAGAAAGTGAGGCAACACTGGAGGCGCTCACTCATCTATGCCAAGAAATTTGGAAGACAACTATCTGGCTAACTGATTGGAAGAGATTCGATCTTTTTGTTTTGGGAGGGGCAGATGAAAAGAAATGCGGATGGGTCCCTTGGGATGCAAGGGTGAATGATTGTCACCAGGACTGGTTGTGAAGACTGGTAATGTAAAGGTGGACATTTTATAGCAAGGAGGGGAGTGATTAACCTTTCAGTCTAGGATTGCAGGACCCTGGGACCATCAATGGAGAAGAGCGGAGCGTGGGACCCCACCCAGAGGAGCAGTGAGGCCTGAGACTGAGACAGAGAGGATGACGTGAAGAGAGAGGACGGTGCAAAGAGATGGAGTGCCTGGGGACTAGGGATCCAGAGAGGGAGAAGAACTGTGTGTTGAGGACCCTGAGGGTAGGGTAGGCGGGATTGTAGTGTACACTTTTTGTTTGGGCGATGATGCATGGACGGGATGGTAACTATGGCAATGAGATGATGTATGATGGAATGAATGTAAAACTAATGTTCCCCCATGTAGAATACACAATAAAACATTAAAAAAAAAAAAAGGGCAGTTGTTCGAACAGAACATGGGAATACTGACTGGTTTAAAATTAAGAAAGGTGTGCAACAGGGATGTATTTTTTCATCATACTTATTATATGCTGACCAAATAATCTGATAATATGGGTTATATGAAGAAAATGTGTCATCGGGATTAGAGGAAGACTCATTAACAGCCTGAGATAATGCTTGCTGAAAGTGAAGAGGACTTAAAATATTTACTGTTGAAGATCAAAGACCACAGCCTTTGGTATGGATAGCATCTCAATGTAAAGAAAACAAAATCCTCACTACTGGGTCAATAGACAACATTCTTATCAATGGAGAAAGATTGAAGTTGTCAAGGACTTCATTCTTCTTGGATCAACTATCAACATTCATGGAAGCAGCAGTCAAGAAATCAAATGGCATATTGCATTAGGCAAATCTGCTGCACTTTAAAGTGTTGAAGAGCAAAGATGTCAGCTTGAGGACTAAGGTGCGCCTCACCCAAGCCATGGTATTTTCAGTAACCTCATATGCATGCGAAAGCTAGACAGTGAATAAGGAAGACTGTAGAAGAATTAATGTTTTTGAGCTATGGTATTGGAGGAGAATATTGAAAGTGCCATGGGCTGCCAAAGTAA
>NW_006408713.1:4486677-4488730 GCF_000296735.1 Chrysochloris asiatica
GGACATCGTTTCGTTCTGCTGTGCATGGGGTCGCTATGAGTCAGTTCCGACTTGATGGCACCTGACAACAATAGGACTCTAAGTCTTGGATTACTTACTTTTGTCATTCACTTAGGTTTAAATGGTTCTATTTTGGAAGCAGGACTATCAATAAGGAAGAGCATGAGTGGCTGAGAGATCTCCACCTAGAAAATGGGCAACAACAGAGTCAATGACAAATGCTAGTATGGAGAGATAGAGCAAATATGGCTCTAGGCCCATGGACTGAGTAAAGCTGAGTGCTTGTGGGCAGGAGAATGGCTTATAGCATGTGACCTTTGGTCATTCACAGATTGGCTAACAGAACTTGTAACATGTCCCTAAGCAGGCAGAGGCCAAGGGGCCACAAGGCTGAGAGGACAAAGACAAGAGTGAAGCACACCTGCAATATGACAGACAAGAGGCAATCCTGACTAGAGAATTGCTTCATACTGAGTTTTTTCTGATCCTGAATTGTGCTGTTTACTACCCTAATAAACCCCATAATCATGAATATTGCTATTAGTTCTATGTGGCCATTGAAATGGATTATCAAATGTAGATGCAAAGCAGAGAGTGCCATGGAAAGGATGGTTGGTGTCAGAATAAAGATGGTTGCAGGATAGAAACATGTCTGACCTTTGCTTTATTGGAATCAGCCTTGGGTTGTTTTTGAGTTTGATTCTCGTCTCCCTTGTGAAGCCAGTGAACGTTTATGGCTACCACAGGGTTTTTGCAATTAAGTTTCATTGATTTTTCTTCTCTAGAAACCCAGACTAAGACAACTATGGAAACCAAAGGACATTTGGCATTGGGTAAATTTTCTTCAAATGACCCCTTTAAAGTGTTAAGAAGCAGCGATATCATTTTGAAGACTTCTTGTTGTTAAGTGCCATCGAGTCAGTACCAACTCGTAGCCACCCTATGCAAAACAGAGCAAAATAGTGCCTGGTCCTGGGCCAACTTCACAATCGTTGCTACACCTGAGTTCTTCACTGCTGTCATTGTGCCAATGCGTCTCATTGGTAGTCTTCCTCTTTATCTCTGACCCTTCACTTTATCAAACATGATATCCTTCTCCAGTGACTGGTCCCTCTTGACAGTATGTCCAAAGTATGAGAGACAAAGTCTGACCATCTTGGCCTCCAAGGAGCGCTCTGGCTACAGTTTTTCTAACACAGGTTTGTTTGTTAGTTTGGCAGTCCATGGTACTTTTAATATTCTCCTTGAACACCATAACTAAAATGTATCAATTCTTAAACTGTCTTCCTTATTCACTATTCAACTTTCGCATGCATATGAGGTTACTGAAAATGCCATAGCTTGGATCAGGTGCACCTTAGTCTTCAAGCTGAGAGCTTTGTTCTTCAACACTTTAAAGAAGTCTTGTGCAGAAGATTTGCCTAATGCAATACATTGTTTGATTTCTTGACTGCTGCTTCCATGAGTGTTGATTGTTGATCTGACCAAAATGTAGTCTTTGAGAACTTCAATCTCTTTTCCATTTGTATGGATGTTGTTTATTGGTCCAGTGGTGAGGAGTTTTGAAGACTAAGATATACCTAATCCAAACTATGATATTTTCAATCAATTCAAAATCATGGGAAGCTGGACAATGGATAACAAAGACTAAAGAACATTTTATGACTTTGAATTATGGTTTTGATGAACAATATTGAATATACCATGGAATTTCCGTAGAACAAATAAATCTGTTGTGCTAGGAGCAGAATGCTCCTTAGACATTAAGATGGTTAGACCTGATGACATGTTGCATCTTTTAGATATGTTCATCAGGAGGGACCATTCCATGAAGAAGGACATCATGCTTGGTAAAGTAGAAACTAAGCACAAAGGAGAAGGAATCCCAGTGAGACAGACATATTGACTGCCAAAATGAACTCAAGCGTAGGAACTATTATGGGAATGATGCAAGACTGGGTGGGGTTTCACTCAGTTGTTCATTAGGTTGCTATGTATAGGAAACAACTCAAACACATCTAAAGACAACAATACTGGCTCTCTTCTTTTCTCC
>NW_006408713.1:4488830-4490277 GCF_000296735.1 Chrysochloris asiatica
TTCTTATCAGCTGGAAGCTTCACTCTTCACTCTAGTCCTCTGTGGCTATGTCACTGACTCTGGGCCCAAGAGTCCCCAGGTCTTGCCACACTGTTAGCCAACCAGGTGTCCACTGGGTTCAAAGGAGTCTATTGAACATTGTAGGGCTTAGCTTGCAGCTTCATTATTGTTTTTCCCTCACTTCTCTTTATTGGTGACAAACGTGGCCACCAATCAGAGCGTGTATTCTCCTTGAGTCTTAGTCTTGGAAGGGGGTTTGCCCTGAGGGGACCCAACCACTTGCCTTGATGTCCCCTGGGTGAGCAACTTGCTTGTTCTTTTGGTAATCAGTCTGACCGCCTATATTGTTTTGTATTTTTCCTGTTGGTCTTTCTTTCAAGAAGTACCTTCTGTTCTTCTAGCTGCTCCAGGCTGGTCTGCTTGTTCTTTCAAGTGGAAATTTCCCACCTCAGAGGATTCTGAATGCTGTTCAGGATTCTACCTGTGGTCTTATGCAATGCAGAGGCTCTGCAGGAAGCCTCCTTCACTGGGTACATGGTAGCCCCATTTTAGGTATTCCAATCGGTTATAGGCAGAAGACAAACATACAAGTTTTCTAAGATGATATTTCAGGCTATTCCTTTCTCTCCCTCTTGTGTCTTTTTTATAATGGTATGCCAGGGAAACCAAGATTTAAAGACAGCAAATCATCTTTACATTATTTGCCCCTTTTCCCCATCCTAGCCATGTCTCAATCCCTGTATCCCAGAGCACTGTTGTTCCAACGTTGTGCATGCATCATTATTTACCTCTGTCCCACTTAGCCCATGCAAACCTGCCTAATTGTTTTCCTGTTCACTTTGTTCTTCCATTCCCCTCCCCCTTCTTTTTCTCTGCTTTCTTTAACTGTAAAATTAATCCTAAAAAAGGGAAATTTCATTTAAAATTATAAATTAAATGCAAAAGCTATAGTCCCCTTTTTAAATAGAAATCCAGTAGAGATAAAATGCTATTAATGCCAGTCTATAAATTCCTTCTACAGCCATACATTGAAAGTGTACTCGTTGCTAAGATTTCCAGTGCTCCCAGGGGAAGAGATACAGAGTCTCAGCCATAAAGGAGTCTTTAGGTTAGGCTACCTTTAGAAAATATATTATGCTACTATCTACCTTTTTTCAGTATAAAAGGACATGAAGCATGAGCATTTTCTTCTTTCTTTGTTTTGTTTGGATTAAAACCCAGACACATTTTATCCACATCTTATCCAGAGAATTGAAGAGCAGAGATGTCAGCTTGAGAACTAAGGTGTGCCTGACCCAAGCCATTGTATTTTCAATAGCCTCATAAGGATGCGAAAGCTAGACAGTGAATAAGGAAGATTGTAGACGAATTGATGCCTTTGAGTTGTGGTGTTGGAGGAGAATACTGAAAGTGCCATGGACTGCCAAAAGAACCAATAGATCTGTTT
>NW_006408713.1:4490377-4496179 GCF_000296735.1 Chrysochloris asiatica
TCAGTTGTTCATTAGGTTGCTATGTATAGGAAACAACTCAAACACATCTAAAGACAACAATACTGGCTCTCTTCTTTTCTCCTCCCCCACCCCTTTTTTTTTTTTTTTTTTTTTTCCTGAAATGTGGACAATTGTTGGTATACATTTCACTACTGCTGATTTTGCAGAATTCAAATTTTTAAATAGTTACTTGCCTAGTGAGTACATTTTTTTTTTCTAGTTCTGTCACATTGATTCCAATTTATGGTGACCTCACATATTCAGAGAACTTATTCCATAGGATTTTCAAATCTATGATCTTTCACAAGCAGATCACTAAGTCTGTCTCCCAAGGTGCCTCTGGGTGGATTCCAGCCACATATCATTAGGCTAATAGGTGAGTGCTTAACCCAGGAACTCTGTGAATAGAATATACATTCTTAATTCTTAACAGGTCAGTTTTTTCATGTGAAATATTGAAATCATGAAATGTTAAGGTCCATGTTTCTTTCCTATCACTGCACCCCGATTCTATTGTTTGATTTTTGATATTCATACATTCTGTCACTCTATAGTCTTAGTCTCTTGCGTGTCTTTATCACTCTTCTCAATACCTATCATTCTAGATAACTAAAAAGCTATTCAGTGTCTCCATGGATACCATTTTAAACTCCCTTAATCATTTGTTGTACCTGTTGTAAAGTTGTGCTCAAGTCAATTCTTACTCACAACAACCCAATGTGACAGAGTATAACTGGTCCTTATTGTTTTATGGGCTGAAATCTTTATGGGTGTTAGTCACCTATTTTTTTTTTTTTTTTTCTCCCTCAGGACTGCTGGGTGGTTTCAAACAGGTAATGTTTCTCTGGTTAGCAGGTGTTTGCACCACCACGGCTGTTTAACTCAATCCTTTACCTCAGGTGAATTAAAAAATTATAATTATCAAAAGTAATACTATATAAGCAACCAATATAAAGAATCTATTTCAATAATAAACCACTATAAAAAGCTTAAGTCATAACATAAATGTAAAACCAAACATTGTAAATGAGTTACAGTAAGATTAACCACAACAATAAAAAAGTCAGCATTCTGAAATTTGAAAATGGAGATTAAAATATAATCAGCATTCTGTAAATTTTTGGTGATTCGAGGTCTGATGTAAATGTGCTTTGAATGTGATACAAGCACAGCTGGATGAACCATTTCAAAGACAGGCTTTTACTTTCTGTTTCTTACGATAGGTCCCTAAGGAAGCAAATTTCTTGCCATTCACATCCAATATAAGTCCATTGTTGGTGAAAGAATGGCTAAATTGGTCCGTCATTTTGTAATAAAATATCTCATGACTTGTTTATCTGATCAATGAAGAGTGCATTCTCAAGCTGTTCATTGTTAATGGGCCTGTTGCCCTAAAATGGCGAATTATTGACTCTCAGAGAGACATGGAATTTGCAAACTCAGATCGGATTTCCTGCTGGAAATTGACATGCTGTAGTGAAATGGTTGGAATCAAGAATGCATGTCCTTTGCATCTCAAACTGCAAAGAAACCTAAAAAACTAAACCATTTCTAACTTAGAATTATTGAGCTAACCTCTTCAAAATTACAACTTGACATAAAATTGGTAATTAAGATATAATGAAAATGATTAACATAAACACATAAATATTTTGTTGGCATTTTAAAGGCCCATTTTCTATAATCATTATTTATGTATCTTAATTCAGTGTACAGTTACTGAGTTTTCAAGCACTTGTATTCATCCATTCATCCATCAATCCATTCATTTATGAAATTATCCCTCTATCTACTCAAAATTTTAACTAAATATTGACTGTGGCAAGAACTATACCAGCAGTTGGGCTGCAACATTACAAGAGGACATGTTTGTTGGCATCAAGATCCCATGGTGGACTTAGGATGATGGTAGACAGAACCAACTTGGCTTTGGAATCAGTTAAGTCCAGGATTGCATTGCAGCTCTGATGTGCAATGTGGAGAATTGCTAGCTTCTCTAAAACTTAGCTTCCTCACAAATAAAAGAGATTCCATAACAATATTGAATTGTAAGAATGTGAGGAATGAATGAATAACTATCTAGAATGTTTAGTATGCATTTGGGAATGTTTATAATATTATGATTCAAAACAAAGCTAGATTACCACACATCTGCTAATATAATATTTGTAGTACTGTATATTCATGTCTACCATATTGTGTCACATACATTAATAACTTAAAAAAAGTATAAGTTGTGGTTTGTATAAATAGAAAAAATCTCAAAAATTAGCCATCCCTCACCGGTCACTCTACAAAAGGAAGCTATGGCAGTCTGCTTCTGAAAAGATTTATAGCCTTGGAAGAAGCTATATGGGGCAGTTCTCAGTCCTATTGGGTTACCATGAGTTGGAATGAAGTCAGTGGAAACTGGTTTGATTTGGGTTTTGCTCAAATGTATATGAGTGATTAAGGAGCTCTGGTAGTGTGGTAGTTACAAAATGGGCTGCTAACCTGAAAGTGATCTATTCGAAACTGCCAGTTGTTCTGCAGGAGAAAGATGAGGCTTTCTGCTCCCATAAAGATTTACACTCCCAGAAACCCCATACAGCGTCGCTATGAGTCAGAACTGACTCTACGGCACACCACCATCACCATCATGTGAGTGATTCTTATTTTTCTCAGGAAGACCCCCTAACTCAAGGTTTACTTTACAGGATTATGTGCTTAAAGATGGTTGGTTTATAAATAAATATGGACAACCTTCTTCTTCTCTAAATGTATCCAAAAATAATTAGGAAAAAAGACGGTATCCTGGTGTAGTTTGGCTACTAACTGTAAGATCATTCATTCAAACTCACCAGCCACTCCTTGGAAACTCAATATAGGGTAACAATGAGTCAGAACTTACTCAATGACACTTAACAACAACAGTATATCTTTGATAAAATTAGAAAATGCAGATCATTATTTCAGTCTACAACTTTGAAGAGAGAAGAGCAAGTATGGTAGTGATGGCCCCTAACCCAAATTCTTCCAAGGTGAGTGGCTCATCAGTGATATGCCCTCAGAACAGGAGTATTTTGGGGTGAGCCAAGTGAGGGAGTTAATGAAACAGCCACCAGAAAGGCTTTCTCTGAATTGCTCATGCTTTTCTAGAGTTGGATGTTTTAAAAACTTTTTATTGTGAATTGAGTGAAGATTTACAGACAAAATCATCATTTTTGCATTCAATAAATCATTCGCTTTGTTTCATCTTAATGATTGCAATCCCCTCAATGCAACAACAGTTACCCTGCTTCCTCCCTGTGCTTCCTATTTCCATTCCACCCACCTTCCAATCCTTCTCAGCTTTGTACTTACATAAATGTTGCCCTGTTGATTTAGAATGATTGACCATTTCTTGATGAACTTACCTTACTAGTGTTGTTGCCCCCTATATATATCTAGCTAATGTTGCTGTTGTTAAGCGTCATCAAGTCAGTTCTGACTCATAGCAACCCTTATGGGGGGTCCAGATGTGGTTGGTGGGTTTGAACCCCAGACCTTGTGGTTCAAATGGACCTTGTAGTCCAGTGCTTATCCTACAGCACAGTACTAGGACTACCTATTACTTAACTGAAAATTGAACCACAAAAATGAGTTCCTTTCCAGACCTGAATGAGAGCTGAAGGTCATAGTTCCTCCAGTCTCTCTGTGACCAGTAAACCTGGTCATTTTATTTATAATTTTTATTTTTGTTCTACATTTTCTCCCACTTTGTCTGGGATCTTCTAATGTGATCCCTTTCGGAGCAGTTGGTAGCGGTAGTTCGGTACTATCTAGTTTTTCTGGTCTCAGAGTCATGGAGACTGAGGTTTACTGTGGACTAATTGACTTCAAGCATTTTTAATTCTCATCACTCATCGTTCTTCCACATAGAGAGAGACGATAGTTGTACCTTAGATGGCTACTTATGAGCTTTCAAGGCCCCAGATGTTATAGAGTTTGCCTTTACAACCTTTTCAATTTAAAACAAGTGAAACATGGAGGTCTGGTAGCGTAGTGGTTACGAATCGGGCTGCGAACCTTAAGGCCAGCAGTTCGAAACTACCAGACGCTCCGAGGGAGAAAGATGAGGCGTTCTGCTCCCGAAAAGATTTACAGCCTCAGAAACCCTATACAGGGTCTCTATGAGTCGGAACCGACTCGACGGCACTTAACGACAACAACAACATACAAGTGAAACAGAAATGAAATTATGCTTACCTCTTTCGACCTTTACTGGTCTCTTTGCAAGTTTTCAAAGAAGTCCACATTTACCTGCATCTGAAACTCACATTCTCTTGCCTTTGCTACCTTATCTCCCATGGCTCAGTCCCCTCTCTTCCCTTTCACAGCAAGTCCTGCTATTGTGATCTTCCTATCATACAGTATTCTGTTCCTATCAAACACTGGCTTCTATTTGTCTCAATCCACTGATATAAAAATCACAAATTAAGTGCCTTTCAGAGATAAAGGTAAAACTGGGAGACTTTGACCAATGCAAACAAGACGTACAGCAGGGAACCTGGAGAGAAGTCCCATTTGAAACAGTCAAGTCCAACTTCTTTTAAAACCTGCATTAGAAATGAAAAGGCAATCAAGACATGACTGCCTTGTGAAGTCCTAAGTTTTGCTTACTAACGAATTTTCTCTTTGAATCACTACAATTATTATTGAGTAATTCATATATAGGAGGCCTAGTGTAGTGCTTAGTATAAGCACTAGACCACAACATTAATTTGAACCACAAAGTTGGTGGTTCAAACTCACTAGCTGCTCCTCAAAAATCCTGTACAGGGTTGCTAGGAGTCAGAAATGACTCAACAGCACTTAACAACAACAATAAAAATACATATGTAATACTAAACCTGGTTATTTGGACAGAGCAGGTGAGGAGAAATATTGGCATAAGAAATCCTGAACTATGATGGTAGCATGATGAGAGTGCAGATGGCCCAACCTTTATGAATGTATGCTGAGTGTCAGTTCAGTGACAAACACTTCCCATGGCATGTATCATTTACCCTATACAGTGATTCCACGAGAAGGATGGTGTCTTTAACATCCATATAACAAATGAAGAAACTGAGGTCAAATTTTATGAGACATGTCCTACATTACTAGTTCAGAGGTGGCCAAGTTGGGATTCCTTCCTGGCTGCCATATATTCATTCATGCATTTAAAAAACAAAACTTACTATTATGATAAGGAGCTCTGGAAGCATAGGGGTTATGAGTCGGACTGCCAATCTCAAGGTTAGCAGTTAGAAACTACCAGCTGTTCCGAGGGAGAAAGATGAGGCTTTCTGCTCCTGTAAAGATTTACAGCTTTGGAAACCCTAGTCAGGATTGCTATGAGTCAGAACCGACAACACGGCACATCGCCACAACCACCAACACTATTATAATATTAGAAAGTAAATTCAGAACCTGATTCATGTTTCATAATAACTAAATGAAAATTTCTACTAGGTATTAACTTTTACTGGAATCTAGTGTCCTGGTGGGGCGCTGTGAGTTAATGCGCCAGACTGCAAAGCCATTTGAACTCGGAAACCCTACACAGGGTTGCTATGGGTCGGAACCAACTTAAAGGCACTTCACAACAACAACAAGTTTGGGGATGTTGAGTTCGTACTCCACCAACCATGAAGAATAACAGCTATTATCTTAAGTTCCAAAGAAGGGTAAGAAAAAACTTAGAATTGTAGTAAGACATATATATATGTTGTTGTTGTTAAGTGCCGTCGAGTCAGTTCCGACCCATAGCGACCCTGTACAGGGTTTCCGAGGGTGTAA
>NW_006408713.1:4500339-4510507 GCF_000296735.1 Chrysochloris asiatica
ATGGACTCAAGTGTGACAGCGGTAGTGAGGTTGGCCCAGGATCGGACATTGTTTCGTTCTGCTGTGCATGGGGTCGCTATGAGTCGGTTCCAACTCGATGACATCTGATGACAACAACATCCAGAGAATGAGAATCATTGGCAAAACAAGGACACAGATTATGTCCTGCCCTGCCTTCATCTAGCTTGATGACTCTGGTCTCTCCGATTGACTTCCTTAGGTCTCAGTTTTATTTTCTATACCACTATTGTATGACACTGTGGGTTAATGTGCTGGGCTGTAAGGTCAGTTTGAATCACAAGGTAGGCAGTTTAAGCTCACCAGCTGTTCCTTGGAAACCCTATACAGGTTTACTATGTGTCAGAACCAACTTGACAGCATTTAACAATAGCAACATTGTTGTTAGATGCCATGTAGCAACCCTTGACTCCTGGCAATCCCATGGCCTGCCTGCTGCTGATACACCTTCCCATTATCACAGTGTATCAGTCTGCTGTATTTCACAGAGCTTTCATTGGCTCATTTTTGGAAAGTATGTCACCAGACCTTTCTTCCTAATCCATTTTCCTCTAGAATCTCTGCTGAAACCTGTGCATGATAATAACACACAGGCCTCCTGACAGATGGGGAGTAGCTGGGAATTGAGGCTGGATCTTTGGAAAGGAAGAGAGAATTCTATCACTGAACCAACACTGTCTCCTTTCTGTGCCATTTGATGTTGCTAGATGCTGTCAAGTCAGTTACAAATCATAGTGACCCTATGCACAACAGAGTGAACACTTCCTGGTCCTGTGTCATCCTCACAACTATTGACATGTTTGAGACAACTGCTGCTATTACTGTGTCCATCCATCTCATTGGTGGTCTTCCTCATTTTCACTGATCTTCCACATTACCAAGCATGATGTCCTTTGCCAGGGACTGGTCTCTCTTGATAATATGTCCAAAGTATAAGAGACAAAGTCTCACCATCATGGCTTCTGTACCATTATTGTTGTTAAGTGCCATCGAGTCAGTTCCAACTCATAAACAACACTGTACAGAGTTTCTGAGAAATGGGTTGATGAGTTTGAACAACTGAGCATGCTGTTCAAACTGACTTTGCAACACACCCAAACTCCACTGCACCATTTGTTGGTGCTCTTATTAAGTCTTATCAAGTCAGTTCTGACTCATAGCAACCCTGTACAGTGTTTCCAAGAGGCAGCGTGTTAATTTAAACTGCCAACCTTATGATTCAAACTCACCTTGCAGTCCAGTGCTTTATCCCACAATGCCACACCAGGACTCCAAAATTGTTACCTCAAGCTTGAGACCCTCCAGGCAGGACAAACATACAAGATTATTTTGGGTCCCTATCAGAAGTCCATATGCAGATAATACAACTTCCTTGCTGAAACTGAAAAGGACTTAAAATACTTACTGATAAAGATCAAAAAACACAGCCTTAGGTATGGATTGCATCTCAATGTAAAGAAAACAAAAATCATCACCATTGGACCAATAAGCAATGTTCTTATCAACGGAGAAAAAATTGAGGTTGTCAAGGACTTCACTATTCTTGGATCAACTATCAACACTCATGGAAGCAGCAGTCAAGAAATCAAATGACGTATTGCATTAGGTAAATCTGCTGCACAAGACCTTTTTAAACTGTTGAAGAACAAAGATGTCATCTTGAGAACTAAGGTGTGCCTGACCCAAGCCATGGTATTTTCAATAACCTCAGATGCATGCGAAAGCTGAATAGTAAATAGGGAAGACCGTAGAAGAATTGGCATTTTGAGTTATGGTTTTAGAGGAGAATATTGAAAGTGCCATTGGCTGCTAAGAGAACTTATAGATCTGTGTTGGACGAAGTGCAGCCAGAGTGCTCCTTAGAGGCCAGGATGGCCAAATTTGTCTCTCATACTTCAGACATTGTTAGGAGAGACCAGTTACTGGAGAAGGATATCATGTTTGGTAAGGTGGAGGGTCAGAGACAAAAGAGGAAGACCCCCAACGAGATGGATTGGAAAAGCGACAGCATCAATGGGCTCAAGCATGGCAACAATGGTGAGGTTGACCCAGGACCGGGCAGTGTTTCATTCTGTTGTTCATAGGGTCGGTATGAATCAGTACCAACTCAATAGCACCTAACAATAACAACAACAACATTAGAAGTCCATGGTGATGGTGGTTGTGTGCCACTTAGTTAATTCTGACTCATAGTGACCCTGTATAGGGTTTCTAAGGCTGTAAATCTTTACAGGGGCAGAAAGCCTTGTCTTTTCCTCTTGAATCAACTGGTAGATTCAAACTACTGACATTGCAGTTAGCAGCCCCGCTTATAATCCACTGTGCTACCAGGGCTCCTTCCTGTGCTGGAGGAGCATGGATTCAGATGTTTTTGAACATCTTTTGAATACATACTATTTCAGTAACTGGATTGGGCTCAGAAGCTCCCAATTCAGTAGGAGGACTTGAAGAGCATACATGGTGTGTGAGGTTAGGAGAAGGAAGACCCATTCAGGCTCAGAGAGCAGATCAGCCTCTCTGAGACCTCATCTATATTGGATACTAAGAACTGAGTACATATTGACCATGTACAGGAGGAAGACAGTGTTGTTTACTTCACAGGCTGGATTTGATTCTAATGTTGTTACTAAGTGCCATCAAGTCAGTTCAGACCCATAGTGACTCTGTATAGGATTTTTGAAAAGTGGTTGGTAAACTTGAACTGCCCACTTTGCGGTTCAAACCAACTTTGCAGTCCAGTGTATTAAGCCCTGATGAAGTACATTTCATGTGAATCAGCAATGCTGCCCACCTCTTCATTCTTAGACCAGGATGAACCAGAAGGTAGGGAGCATGGTTCTATGGCGGAGCAACAAATCAATTCATCTCTGTTGATTAGAAGCAAGGACTGGAAAGTTTCACAGCATGTCAGTCAGTAGAAATTCACTGCAGTAAAGACTAAAAAGAAGGTGAATTTAGAATACATAGAATAATAGGCAGCTAAATGAAAGTAATACAATATAAGAAATGCCCATTACTAACTTCAAGTAAGTAAATATTACCATTGGTATTGCTGGAGCTACTCAATGAGCATGTAAGGGAAATGCTGATACTTTTGAGCAATCCAATGACCTTATGAAATCTACCTTAAAGATTCTGTTTTTAAGAGGGAGGCATTTATGGAAACTACTGGAAAAGGCATAGGTCTGAGGTAATGAAATCATAAAACACTAACAAAACTGGTGTCAGCCCAATGGGGTCATGATCTGAGCGTCTGAAATCAGCTCAGTCACTTCCATGGATTATCTACTCACCTCTGTCACCAAGAGTTAATGAAGGATCGAAAAGAGCAGCATCCTTGGCAAGGATAATGGTTGATTTCCTCTTCCTAAATACACTTCATTTCTCTAGACTGTTTATAATTTCAATTCAGAATCCCCCAATTCCGTGCAGTTATTTCCAACAAGCATGTATTGTCACAAGAAATATTTCAACAGATTCTGCATTTGGTGAGTGAGTGAACCTTAAATCAAAGCAAGCAAGTGTGCAATTGAAGCAGTGAGCAGAGAAATGAAGAGAGAATGGGAAAAAGAGAGAGAAAGATGGCACTGCTTTGTCTTGACTCTCACTCCTATTTAGCAATGAATGTAGGAATCTGGACTTAAATGCCACAGTGTCTCATATATTCTTTTGCACCTAACTCCAGGAACTGCCATCCTGAGATTATCTAGGAAAGAATCCTACTTCAGATGGGCAGAACTCCTGTTCAATCTCAGACTTCCTTCCAAGAGTGATTCCCTTTATAGGAAAACATGTCCCTTGGTAGATTGCTACGCAATGGCCCACGGCACAGGTCAAAATCAATGACCACCTCAAGAGAGAGATGGAGATGTGAGCAAGATCAGACCGTCACAGATCACCTGGAGCAGTAAAAAGAACTGCATTTTTCTAACTAATATGATAGTCCTGCCAGATAAGCAGGTTTCTTTTCTGACTGATTAGCTTCAGCATTCTTGCTTTCCAGCATATTCATCCACTCACTCCATCACAGGAAAATTAAATCATATTGTGAAAAACAGCTTGATATAATCGAGGTGAGAGTTTTCATATTAAAAATCCATTATAAATATATATATATATATAAAATGTTTTAAACATACACAGGATCATCTCTGGAGAAGAACACACCCACAAATGCTCTCTCTGGTTGGCTCCAGGGTGTCTGCAGTAACACAACACCCATAAACGGGACCCAGAAGATCATGATGATACAGACCCCTTGTTTTAAAATCAAGGTCATCTCTCAGTCATCATAGACATAGTTGCCCAGGGGATAAGGTCATGAAAACTCTCCGGATATCATCCCGCTGGAGATGTTATCAGCTGCTCAACCCTACAGCAAGAGAAACAAACAGATAACAAAATTGGGGGCTGGGATGGGAAGAACTGTGATAATCAATCAAATCACCTGTGGAGGAAAAGACCAGGAAAAGCAGTATTGATTTTTTTACAAGCCAGTGCACAGATTTCTCAGACAAAAGAATAGAGATGTCAGTCCCCAAGAACTGCTGTCTCCACAATCACAAAACCACATGACCAAGATGCCTGCCTGGCAAGTGCACCTGGGAGCAATGGAAATGTTCTGGCACATTTTTCATGCTGGCTTTGGAATGAATGATCAGTTCTATGAAAGAAAGAAATGCAGATGCTTACATGGATATGTGTGTTATTAATTTCCACCTGAAGAGACTTAGAAAATCAGAAAACATAAGCGGGGAGAGGGAGCTATTTAAATGACTGTTCAGTTGTGAGACTCCTAAACTAATGGAGAATTTTAGACTTCTAAGAGAAAATATTAGAACAGATTTTATCTGTGACAGACATTGATTGAATTTTGTGGCCTCCCCAAAACATGCTGAAATTCCTATATCTGTGGGAGTAATCCCATCTGGAAATAGGGTTTCCTTTGCTATATTAGTGAAGCCATACCAGTATAGTGTGTGTCCCAAATCTACTCACTTACCAATTATAAGTGTCACTAGAGTCAAAGGGAGAACCAAGCACAAATGGAGGAAGTTGTTCATGAAGATCACCAAGCAATTGGAGAATGCCAAGACTGGAGAAGCTGAGATAAGGGTTTCCCCCAGAGTGGACAGTGAGAGAGCCTTCTTCTAGTGCACAAGTACTGAACTGACATTTCTAGCCTTCTAGAAATATTATTGAAAGCAAAGATATCACTTGGATGGCTAAGCTCTGCTGAAACCTATCCACCATGAGGAACCTTGCTGGTGACCTAGCTTGAAGCCTCATTGCAACATACAAATCACCACACAACAGTACATCAAACTGATACATAAGTGTTGGGTACTACCCACAGAATTTTAAATTGCTGGGGGTTTTTCCCCCAAAATTCTCATTAAATAAAACTTTATGGATCAATTTGTAGAAAGAAAGAAAAAAAAATCTTCTTTTGACACATTACTGGTATTGTAAAAAAAAATTAAGTCATAATAAAATGTCTTTTAAATGCATTACATTGTATTTTAACAATTTTAAATTACTCAGAAAAAAAAGATAATACTGTTAATATTGGCAATTTGCTTTTCATCTTCAGTGGACTTTTCAATATGGACCAAAAGCAAAACTTGAGTTCAATAAGGTGGGTTGGAATAAGAACTGCAAGGAAATTAATATCTTAATTGAATCATTATTATATTAATTGAACCATAATCTCTATGTCTTAAAAATTGTTACAGACAGAGAATTTTTATGCTGTCTCTCAGATTGGCAGCAGGTAGAAACATATGACGAATGGATACTTTTAATGAATATGTAGTTAGCCAAGGAAGTTTTCAAGAAGAGAAGTCATTAAGACAATGATTTTCTCCATCTATTAACATATGATTCCGACAAAATATTTCTCCTCTTCTTGGCATAAATCTGGTACAATATCAAAGTTTATCCACCTCTGTGACAAGCATCTGTCTTCCTGATGCCAACAAATGCTTTGGAAACGTTTTGGCTTTCAGAGACTAAAGATAAAAGTAGTGATTTAGTCATTCCCAAAACACTGACATGACAATCAAGGTTTCTCAGGTATGGCCCCATTTCCTCATAGTCTGTAGAATAACAAATACAGAAGAGCACTTTATGACTAAAAGAGTGAAAGGCTGAATTAAGCAGGATACTCATACATCTTGGTAATCATGGTGATTGATCACAGTCCTGTCAATTTACTTATTGACACTTACCTTTTCTAGACTATTTTACAGTTTAATCTTACACAGGCTCTCAGAGATTAGGACAGATTTGTGTCTACAAAACTTGAAATGTGATTTATAAAGCTATAGATCATAGAGCATGCATGCTGTTGTTGTTGCGAGGTATTGTTATGTGTGTTCTGACTCTTAGCCACCACAGTCCTGCACCATTAGAACAATTGTTGCTCCGGTGTCTCAGTCACTGTGTCAATGCATCTCATCGAGTGTCTCCCTCTTTTTCATAGATCTTCTACTTTATCAAACATGATGATCTACTCCAAATACTGATATCTCCTGATAACATGTCCAAAGTACCTGACAGGAAATTTCACCATCATAACTTCTCAGGAGCTTTCTGGCTGTACTCCTTCCAAGACAGATTTGCTCATTCTTTCTGAAAGTTCATGGTTCTTTCAATATTCTTCCTCAGCTCCATAATTTAAATGCATCCATTTTTTGTTCATCATTATTTATAGTCCAGCACTTATAAGAGTTTGAAGTGCAGACCTTGCAGTTAAAACTGACCTTGCAATCCAGTGCATTTTCACATGCATATAAGGAGTCCTGGTGTGACGTGGCAGGTGAATTCTTTGAACTGCAAAGTAGGTTTGAACAGCAAGGTCAGTGGTTCAATCTCACCAGTCATTACAGGGTAACTATGAGTGGGAACCAACTCATGGCACTTAGTAACAATAACAACAACAATATAAGGCTACTGAAATACTGTAGCTTGGGTTAGGTGAATCTTAGTCCTCAAGCTGACATCTTTGCTCTTGAAAACTTTAAAGACGTTTTTTGCAGTAGATTTGCCCAATGCAATATGCCATTTGATTTTTTGACTGCTGCTTCCATGAACATGGACTGTGGATCCAAATAAAATTATATCCTGGACAAAGTCTATCTTTTCTATGTTTATCATGATGCTATTTATTGATTCAGTTGCGAGGAGTTGTGTTTTCTTTACATTGAGTTGCAATCCATATTGAAGGCTGTATTCATTGATCTTCATCATTATTTCTTCCATATTCAAGAGCAAGTCTCTTCTGACATTCACTCTGGTCTTTTCTTTCTTTAATGTCTTTTTAGTAAAATTTTGCTTTCTCAATGTATGGTGTTCTTGATGCCATACCACAACTTCTCTGGTCTTCAATCATTAGTGCCAAATCTCTTCTTAACATGTTGTCTAAATTCAGGTTAGATACTCAGTCTTTTTTGGTCCTCAAGGGCTTGTTTTAGTCAGAGTCATCTGCATATCACAGGTTTTTACTGAGTCTTCCTCCAATCATGAAATTGTGTTCTTCTTTATATAATCCAGCAATGCCAATTACTTGTTCAGCATCCAGATCTAATGAGTATGGTGAAAGGGTACAACCTTAATGCACACCTTTCCTGACTACCTATTGGTCTGTGTATGCTTCTGCATGAACACAATTAAGTGTTATTGGATAGTCATTCTTTGTATTGTTAATCATAATTTGTTATGATCCACATAGTCTGCATTGTTGTTAAGTGCCGTCGAGTCAGTT
The DNA here is from genome assembly GCF_000296735.1 of Chrysochloris asiatica. NCBI lineage: Eukaryota > Metazoa > Chordata > Mammalia > Afrosoricida > Chrysochloridae > Chrysochloris > Chrysochloris asiatica. Next base: position 4,508,123 of record NW_006408713.1, read on the forward strand.
CCGACCCATAGCGACCCTGTACAGGGTTTCCGAGGGTGTAAATCCTTACGGGAGTAGGAAGCCTCATCTTTCTCCCGCAGAGCGGCTGGTAGTTTCGAACCGCTGACCTTAAGGTTCACAGCCCGATTCGTAACCACTACGCTACCAGAGCTCCCCATAGTCAGTAAAAAAACAGCTAAACAGATTTCTGGTATTCTGTGTTTTAAGCCAAGTATCATGTAAAGCTTGATGCAGCAATAATATTTATCATTCCAAGAACTTTTATGAATCCAGTTTGAATTTCTAGTATTTCTCTATCAATGTACTACTGCAAACATTTTTAAATGATCTTCAGAAATGCTTTACATAGTATTTTAATAATATTGTTTGATAATTTCCACATTCTGTTGAATGGAATTGGAATGGAATTGGTATTCTGTAAATTCCTGGAGTCTTGTTTTCCACCAATGCCTTAACTGTAGCTTGAACTTCTTCCTTCAATACCAATAGTTCTTAATCATAGACTATTTCTTGAAATGGTTGAACACTGATCAGTATTTTTTGGTAAAATGACCCTATGTATTCCTTCCATCTTCTTTTATGCTCAAGAGTAAGTTTCAGATTATCTTCTGGCATCCCTTTTGACCTTTGCTTTATTGTTTGTCTTCGTTTGTTTGTTTTCTTCTGTAGGATGACCTTGGTTTCATCCAACAGTTCTTTTGGTTTTCAGTCATTAGTGTTCAATATACTGAATCTATTCTTGAAATGCATGGATAAACATAAAAAAAAAAAAAAAAAAAAATTAACCCCACCTTCTATCATGTCATAAAAAATGCCCACACCAGATTAAAATATGCACAAAATATGCATTCAGCTATTAGGATCTTTGGCTAATATCATGTTAAAAAGCAGTCAAATGAACTCCATTCAATTACAGCTTAGATTATGTTTCAAAATCCTATTCAAATATTTTAATGCATCTTAAATCATCACGAAATTTATCGTTGAAACATGTGCTCACAAGACATTAATTAAATACACTAAAGCTTAGTTTTCTTGCTGACTGTATCAATTACCTATTGTTCATAACAAACCACCCTAGAGCTTAGTGACTCAAAGTAAAATGCATTTTTTGTCTTTTGATTTTGAAAGTTGGCTGTGCCATTCCTCTGCTGCCTCATGTGGCTGCTTTCAGCTGACAGGTGAAAGGAGGTGAGTTTGGATTGGCCCCTCTCCATATGGCCTTCATCCTCCTAGATGCCAGACCAAGTTTATTCACATGAATTATCAGGGCCACATCCCACAAGGGCAAGCCTGGATTCTAGCTTCTTAGTGCACTGTGTTTACTAATGCCCTACTGTCTCTGTAAGGTAGTGGTAAAATCCAGAGTCCATGTGAGAAGGGACTCTATAGGGCCTAGATCCTGTGGCTCTGGTTCATTGTTGTTGTTGTGAAGTGTCGTCAAGTCGATTCTGTCACCCATAGTGACGCTGTATAGGGTTTCCAAGGAGCAGCTGATGAGCTTGAACCACTGATGTTGCAGTTCAAACAACTTTGCAGTCTGATGCATTAGCCCACAGCACCACACCAGGACTCCATTGGGGACCATTAATTCAACAATATACACAGTTTCCCCCTGGTTTAGTGAATAGTGCACACACATGCCTTGAACTCCATAGTTTTATCAAATCACTACATCAGGCAAGAAGTTCAAGGTTTTGTGACCAAAATTGCATTTGTTTGCATCTGGGGCTCTTTAGGCACATCTGTTTCTGATCCAGAGACTATAAACTAAAGAACAAATTCACTTACCATAGTTGCTATGGATTGGAACAAACTCAACAGAACTTAACAAAAACAACAACAACACATCATTAGGAAGACTCATTAACAATCATAAGCAGACAACACAATCCTGCTTGCTAAAAGTGAAGATGAATAAAAGTGTTAATTGATACAGGTAAATAGCTATAGTGTTCAGTATGGATTACATCTCAGCATAAAGAAAATAATAACACTCACAATTGAACCAATAAGCAACATCATGATAATGAGGAAAAGATTGATGTTGTCAAAGGTTTCATTTACTTGGTTCCACAATCAATGCTAATGAAAGGAACAGTCAACAAATCAAATGACATGTTGCATTGGACAAATTTGCTGTAAAAGATCTCTTTAAAGTATTAAAGAACAAAGATGTCACTTTGAGGACTTAGAGATGCCTGACCATGATATTTTCTCATGTGCATATGAAAGTTGTTGTTGTTGTTTTCAGGTGTCATTGAGTCGGAACTGACTCATAGCGACCCATGCACAGCAGAACTAAATAATGTCCGATCCTGGGCCAACCTCACTACCACTGCCACATTTCAGTCCATCAATGATGCCACCTGGCCAATCCATCTC
>NW_006408713.1:4510607-4512856 GCF_000296735.1 Chrysochloris asiatica
GCTGGTAGTTTCGAACCACTGACCTTAAGGTTCGCAGCCCGATTCGTAACCACTACGCTACCAGAGCTCCCTAAGAAATATATATATATATATATTTGTTGTTGTTAAGTGCCATTGAGTTGGTCCCAACCCATAGCAACCCTGTATAGGGTTTCCAAGGAGTGGCTAGTTAGCTTGAACTGCTGATTCTTGCAGTTCAAACCAATTTTGTAGTCCCATGCATTAACACACGTGGCCACACCAGGACACCAAATATAGAGAGATATATAGAGAGATATAGATATAGATATCTAGATATCTAGATATGTGTAGAAACGACTGCAAGTATACATTGACAGAGAACTTCCAGAAATACATAAATGTTGTTTATTGGTCGAGTGGTGAGGATTTTTGTTTTCCTGACATTGAGATGCAATCCATAGCTAAGGCTGGGTTCTTTGATCTTCATCAGTAAATGTTTTACGTCCTCTTCACTTTGAGCAAGCAAGATTGTATCATCTGCATATTGCAGGTTGTTAATGAATCTTTCTCAAATTCTGATGCCACGTTTTTCTTCATATATCCCAGCTTCTCGGATTATTTGCTCAGCATGCAGGTTGAATAAGTATGGTGAAAGAATACAACCCTAACACACACCATTTTTTAATTTTAAACCATTCAGTGTTCCCATGTTGTGTTCAAATAACTGTCTCTTGGAGAACATTCCGAAGCATGAGTATTCCAGAACACTTAACTGTGCTCATGAGGAATCTGTACCCGGACCAAGAGCTAGTTTTTCGAACACCACATGGGAACACTGAATGGTTTAAAATTTAAAAAGGTGTATGATAGAGTTGTATTCATACTTATTCAACCTGCAAGCTGAGCAAATCATTGGAGGAAGACTCATACTTCGTACATTCCATGTTCTGATTTTCAGTGGATGTTTACAGCTGTTTCTGTTCATTTTGAGTTGTGCCCCATCAGCAAATGAATGTCCCATGGGCTTTACTTCATTCGCGTCATCACAGTCAACTCTACTTTGAGGAGGCAGCTCTTCCCCAGTCTCATTTTGAGTGCCTTCCAACCTGAGGGACTCATTTTCTGGCACTCTATCTGACAGTGTTTCTCTGCTATTCATAAGGTTTTCAATGACTGAATATTCGGAAGTAGTTCATCACTCCTTCTTCCTAGTCTGTCTTCGTCTGGAAGCTCATCTGAAACCTGTCCACCATGGGTTTTTTAAAATACCAGTGGCATAGCTTTCAGAATCACAGCAACTCACAAGCCACCACAGTATGACAAACTGACAGATGAGTGGTGGCCGTTTGGTTTTTATATACTTATATGTATAGATATAGATATATATATATAGAGAGAGAGAGATTTTGTGTGTGTGTATGGATGACAAAAGCTGTTCGAAACTAAATGCATAAGAAAATAAATATTAAAATTGTTGTGCTTATATTTCCTCTGCTTTTTTTATGTTTTATTGTGAATTATGTGATATTTACATGGAAGAAAATTAGCTTTACATTCATCCTATCATATATCATTTCATTGCCATGGTTACAATACCTTACCATCAACCAACCAAAGGACCCTGCAAGCCTGCCCCCAGTCATCAGCACACAGTCCCTCTCCCTCTCTGAGTCTAACGTCCCCAGCTGCTCCATCTTTCCATGTCATCTTCTCTGCCTCCATCTCTGGTGTCACTGTTTCTCTGGGTATTGTCATGCACTCCGCTCTTCTCCCTTGATGGTCCCAGGAACGTCTGCTCCTGTACTGCAAAGTCAATCACTCCCCTCCTTTTGCTACAAAACATCTACCTTTACATTTCCAATCATCACAGCCAGTACTGATAACAATTATTCACTATTGTACCACAAGAGACCTATCCGCATCTCCTTTCATCAGCCCCGCCTAGACAGATTGGATACTACTCACTGGAGAGTCTACCTTCCTCCACATCCTCTGGATCTAGGTCTCCTCTTGAAAGCTTGTAAGCCATTCACTTCTTGCCTTTGTAGCCCCCAGCCCCATTTTGGGTAGCCAATGTCCAAGTTGCCCATCCCTGTATGGAGAGGTGGGAATGATCCTCACTGTAAAGATGTGCTCCCTCTTTTGAGCTATTACATCCATAGGTGTAGGTCAAGTTCATCAAATTGTATCAGATTACTCTTTTTTTCCTCTTCTTTCTTCTTCTAATTGAGCTCTGATCATCCAGTCATTGAAGCCAGGTCAGGTAGATATTATCTGCAAGTTTGGGT
>NW_006408713.1:4518367-4520635 GCF_000296735.1 Chrysochloris asiatica
CAAGTCCTCTTCACTTTCAGCGATCAAGGTTGTATCATCTGCATATCGCAGGTTGTTAATGAGTCTTCCTCCAATCCTGATGCCACGTTTTTCTTCGTAGAACCCAGCTTCTCGTATTATTTGCTCAGCATACAGGTTGAATAAGTATGGTGAAAGAACACAACCCTGTCTCACACCTTTCCTAATTTTAAAAAATTCAGTGTTCCCATGTTCTGTTCGAACAACTGCTTCTTGGTCTAGGTACAGATTTCTCAGAAGTACAATTAAGTGTGAAAGTTAGACAATGATAAAGAAAGACCACATTCAAAGTGAGAAGTTTGAGAAAAATATTAAATGAACCATGGTAAGACAGAAGAACAGACAAATCAGCCTTTGGAGAAATAAATACAGACTACTCTACAGATATGATAATGGTGAAATTTTATCTAGCTTACTTTGGACATGACATAAGGAAGTACCAATCCCAGGAAAATGCATAGGGTCATGTTTGGAAAGTAGAAGATCAGTGAAAAAGAGGAAGACCCTCAAAAAGATGGACTGACTCAGTGGCTGTAACAAGGGTCTCAAACAAAGCAATGATTGTGAGGATGGCTCAGGACTAGGAAGCCTTTTATTCTGTTGTGCATAAGATTTCTTTGAGTTGACGCCAACTAGATAGCACCTAACAATAACAACACACCTTGGAAAACAGGGTCAGGTCAATAGATGCAACCAAAGCTTTTTACTTCTCCCAATCATGTTAGAAAATCACTACTTAATACTGGTCTGGTATTTTAACAGAAAAAGTACATATTACTTTCAAACACTTATGAATAATAATTAAAAAAAACATACTTAAGGATTTGGAGTCCTTGTGAAATGCTATAGGATAAGCACGGGACTGCTAACCAGTTCAAATCCATCAAATGCTCCTTGGAAATCCTACAGGGTTGCTGTGAATTGAATCCAATTAAATGGCACACAGTTCTGACTCATAGTAACCCTGAATAGAAATTCTGAGAAACAATGGTTAGTTTGAACCACCAGCCTTGTAGCTCAAACTGACCTTGCTATCCAGTGCTTTTCCTATAGCGCCACACCAGGACTCCAGATCATCAGTTGGAGGTTGCTAAAATTAAGAATTAATTAAGGTTTAGGATATTTGTCACCATACATTTTGTGAATGTTTTTTATTAGTATATGTTGTTGTTATTAGCTGCCATCGAGTTGGTGCCAACACATAGCAACCTTATGCACAGCAGAATGAAACATTGCCCAATTCTGGGCCAACCTAACTATTGTTGCCACACTTGAGTCCATCGATGCTGCCACTTGGCCAATCCATCTCATTGGGGTTCTTCCTCTTTTTCCTTCTCCAGCCACTGGTCCTTCCTGACAATATGTCCAAAGTATGTGGCATATTTAATATTAAATGTAGTATCTTGCTTTGCATATTTGTAATTAAATACAATATGAATTTTATAAATTGCAAATGTATTCTCATAAAATTGTCTATATGCCTATCACCAGAAGAAGGAACTAGTGACACATGGAACGCCTTAAGATGAAGCTGTGAGAACTTGTGGGTCATTCCATGGGCAATGACATGAGTGTAGGCTGACCCCATGTATGGAATACAAAATAAATATCAGTATCAGCTGGATCACACAAGGTCACTGATGTCCACTGACTAGAATATATGCAGAACAGTGTTATATGCTGTTTATTGATGTTCATGAAAATCAGTGAAGGCTGTAAGTACATGGTCACCTTGTGGGAATGGGCCTAGATGGAGCAAATGCAGTCAGCAGAGTTGTACCAGGCCTGGAAGAGGCTATGGGTTGTGAACCAGCAATTTTTGTTTGCAGGTCTTGACACATATGAGCACCAAGGGTTGGGCACTGACTGATGGATGCACTTATTATTAAATTTTTTCTAGGATCTGGTTGTTGGGTTCAGGGTTTAATGGGTAGTGTCCTTGTTACAACCACTGAGTGATGGTGGTGCATAAGTGAACAAGTCAAGAGGATGTTTACAAGTGAAACACCTCAAGCCCTGTACTATGTAGTATCAGAACAGAAAGACTATGGTAAATGGTTAAAGGAAGAGACTTCCAGCCCTTCTCACTCACAGACCAGGGTAAAGAGGACCCTAAATCTTTAGGTCAGAGCCCTCTGGGAAAAAGTGGGAAAATGTGAGAAATCTTCTTGAGAATAGAAACACTCTAGATGTTTTTCAGAGAGCCGGAGGCTGGGAAAATAGAGAAATGAAACTGATCATTCTGAAATG
>NW_006408713.1:4520922-4522624 GCF_000296735.1 Chrysochloris asiatica
AATTATAAGATTTCAATATATATGAGAACTCCTGGAGTGGTGCTGTAGAATCAGCACTGTACTATGAACCACAAAGTAAGCAGTTCAAATCTACAAGCTGCTCATCAGAAAACCATTTGGTTTCTCACATTTTCTCAGTTTGTCCCAGGGGACCCTGACCATCTTTAGGGACACTATGTGTCAGAATATGTTAGTAGACCTATAAGCAGAATGCTTGTTAGAAGTCAAGATGACCAGACTTCATCTTTCACACTTTGGATATATTGTCAGGAGGCCCTGGAGAAGGACATCATGCTTGGTAAAGTGGAGGGTCACTGAGAAGAGGGAGAACCACAATGAGATGAACTGGCACAATGTCAACAACAAGGGGCTCAAGCATAACAATTGTGAGACTGGCCCAGAACCAGGCAGTGTTTTCGTTCTGTTGTGCATAGGGTTGCTATGGGTTGGAACTGACATAACAGCACCTAACAACAACATGAGTCAGATTTGACTCAATGGCAGAGTCAAATTATGCCTTATTCTTAATAAAAATATTCAGTTCCATGAAATAAATATTTACTCAGCAAATATTAAGAGCAAAGTGACTTTAAAAATGAAGAGATTAGCAGGAGGGTAAACCCAGTTTATAACCAGGCAGTGGTGAGGGGCACAGATCACCATAAGGATGATGTGAATGGTCCCAGATTCCAGCTCTCCTACACATTGCAAGCCATACAGATGTGCTGGACAAGGTCCTGACAGATAAATTGGGGACAGTTGCCTTTGGTGACCTGCTGAGACAGTGCCCATCTGGCAATAAAAGCTTTCTGTAAGACACAGCTAATCAGAAGCTGATGGGTCCTAACAAGATGACCTCAGGGCATTCAGACTTCAGGCCATAAATCACAGGCAGGTAACTGCACCAAGAGGGAACCTTTGGGGACATCTCAAAGGTATGCAGCTAGAGGAGGTGTCGGGAGGCCAATGCTAGATGCTAAGTGGTAAAGGTCTCATTGAGAATGAAAGATGTTTCCCCACCTCTGCCATTCCAGTGACAGCATCTGACCATATGCTTTTCTTCTTGGAGGTATCACTTCTTGAAAACCAGGGAGCAACATTAATATGATTGTCCATATTAGATAATGTTACTATTTGTTCACCACTATGTATATATGTAAGGAGTTCTGAAAGCATAGTGGTTAAGAATCAGGCTGTGAACCTCAAGGTCAGCAGTTTGAAACTACCAGCTGTTCCGTGGGAGAAAGATAAGGCTCTCTGCTCCTTTAAAGATTTACAGCCTTGAAAACTCTGTACAGGGTTGCTATGAGTCGGAACTGACTCAACGGCATATAACAACAACAATGTATATATGTGCAACAATAGTGAGGTTGGCCCAGGATCAGGCAGTGTTTCAATCTGCTGTGCATAGATTGCTATGGGTCGGTACCAACTTGATGGCACCTAACAACAACAACAAATGTATATATGTATATATGTGTGTGTATATATGTGTGTAATATATATATATTAGAGAGAGAGAGAGAGAGAGAGGAGTCCTGGTGTGGCACTGTGGGTTAATGCAATGCACCAGATTACAAAGCAGTTTTAACTGTAAGGTCAGAAGTTCAAGCTCACCAGCTGCTCCTCAGAAACCCTATGTTGCTATGGGTTGGAATCAACTCAAAGGCACTTAGCAACAACAACAACACTATATATACAT
>NW_006408713.1:4523759-4525002 GCF_000296735.1 Chrysochloris asiatica
AACTGCCAACCTTGTGGTTCAAAGTGACTTTGCAGTCTAGTGCATTAGCCCACAGCTGAACTTTCAGGAAGCCATAAAGGAATTGAGGGACCACTTGAAACTTCATTTTCCAAAAGTATTCTACACTCTCTGCTCAAATGTCTTACAAGAAAATATTAACAAAGTCAGGACAGCGGATAGTAAGTTTACACTGTGGTTGCTGCTGTTGTTGTTAAGTGCCATCAAGCCTGTTCCTGTATAATGTTTCCAAGGAGAAGCTGGTACATTTGAACCACTGCTGAGGAAAAAATTTCAGAACGTCTATACTATGAAAATTGAATGTATTATAACGTCCTATGAGTGCTATGAAAATGCCACAAAATGAGTGACTTTAAAGAAGAGTAATTTCTTCTCTTACAATTCTGAAGGCTAAAAGTCCACATTAGGGTGTCTAATATGTGGGTTGTTTTTTTAAAGTGGAACTGCTCCAGGTTTTTCTCCTAGCTTCAGGTTGTGCCAACAATCATTGACATTTCCTTGTTTGTATAGATGTTTCTGCTTCTGTGGTCACATGGCATCTGTCTTCCCCATGTATGACACTATTTTCATATCTATTATATTGTTTTATAAGACAACATTCAGAAGATATGAGGATTAAGACCCTCTCTTCTCTGGTTTGACTTAACTGATCATATCCTCAAAGAAAATCCAATTTCCCCCAAACTCAGAGATACAGAAGTTAAGATACCAACATATTTGGAGGCACAATTCAATCCGCAACATTGAAATAGGTCATGGGATCTCTATGAGCTTTCTTAATGTAATGGTTCACAAAAAAAAGAAAGAAGATAATATTTTAATAAGATGACAGATATTTCAACAAGATGAGGGCCACTCAAGAGAAAACAAAGCAAAACAAAACAAAAGCATCTTTGTCCAAAAGAATCTTCCTCATGGCCTGCTCAATTTCTATCATTGAACATATTTCTACTTTGGTTAAAAGATTTCTTGTTTCTCCTATGACTATGAATCTAGTAGTCATTAATGTCTCCTTGTAAATTAGGTTGTCTGAGATTAGAAAGTCTGTTGGTGTAGAAGGCATGGAGGAAGTGAACCACAGGACAGGAAATTGTGATTAAGTTTCTTCAATGATTTTGAGCTGTATTCCTTATTCTTGGTGTATTTATTCCTTATTTTTCACATTTCAGCTCCCCACAGAATTCCAGAGGACAATCTGGCAGTGGTTCCCAGAGGAAAGCTCAGT
>NW_006408713.1:4525178-4528540 GCF_000296735.1 Chrysochloris asiatica
TCCCAGGAGTGGGAATCAACTCAATGACAACGGGTGGTTTATTGTGTGTCAGATATTGTGCTACAAAAATGGGGGTACACAGTGAAACGAGCCATGGGGGCCATGAAAGATGGTGAATCAGAAGACAATGGCTAAAGACAGCATGGAGGTGTGCAGAAGGAGGATGGTGGTGTCCCTTTGTAGACCCCTCCCCTTCGCCCTCCACTTAATGCTTTTTAGCCTGGAGATGAGTGGTGAAGAATGTAAACAAGGGGAGAAACAGGAGGTCAGTTCAGTTTGAGGCTTTTACTAGCTCACATCCATTTATATTGTTTTTAAATTTATTAACAGAATTACAAGTTTACATGAGGTTCTAAGAAATAATTAGCAAAATCTCATGGCCATCTTACCATTTTTCCCAACAGTGACGTTTCATAAAACTATGGTATACAGAATATACAATGTTTTGGTGTGGCACTTTGGAATAACTAAGCTCAGCAATTCAAGCTCACCAGCTGATCCTTGAATCAGAATGACTCAACAGCACTTAACAACAACAACAACAACATACAATATACAGTGATATTGGTTTAAAATCAAGAAAGGTGCCTGTCAAGGTTGTATTCCTTCATCAGAGATTTTTAGTCAGTATGCTAAGCGAATAACCTGAGAAGCTGGAATATATGAAGAAGAACGTGACATCAGGATTGCAGGAACACTCATTAACAATCTGTGATATGCAAATGATACAATCTTGCTTCCTGGAAGCAAAGCAAACTTAAAACACTGATAAAGATCAAAGACCACAGGCTTCAGTATGGCTTGCAACTCAATGTAAATGAAACAAAAATCCTCACCACTGGAATAATAAATAACATTGTGATAAATGGAGAAAAGATTGAACTTGTTAAAAACTTCATTTTGCTTGGATCCATAACCAACATTTATGGAAGCAGCAATCAAGAAATCAAATAACATATTGCATTAGGAAAACCTGCTGCACAAAACCTCTTTAAAGAGTTCAAGACAAAGATATCATTTTGAGGACTAAGGTGCATCTGATTAAACTGTGCCATTTTCAATAGCCTCATATGCATGAGAATGTTGGACAATGAATAAAAAAGACCATAGAAAAATTGATGCATTTGAATTATGCTGTCAGTGAAGAATATTATAAGTAGCATGGAGTGTCAAAACAAACAAATCTGAGTTGGAAGATGTACACCCAGAATGCTCCTTAGAAATCAGAACAGTGAGACTTCATCTCTCATACTTCAAAGATGTGATCAGGAGGCACCAGTCCCTGAAGAAGGACATCATGCTTGGTAAAGTGGAGGGCCAGCAAAAAAAGAGGAAGACCTTCAACAATACAGACAGCAGCAATGGGCTCAACTATAGCAATAATTGTGAGGATGATGTAGAATTGGACAGTGTTTCCATTTGTTGTGCATAGGGTAGCTATGAGTCGGAACTGATTCGACAGCTCTGCCTCCTAACAACAACAACAACAACAACAAAAATACTTTCTTTTTAATCTATGCAAAACCCAGTTCAACAATTAAAAAAAAAAAAATTTAAATACAACAGAATGAAATACTGTCCAGTCCTGCACCATCCTCACAATTGTATTTAAGCCCATTGCTACAACCACTGTCAGTACATCTCATTAGGGTTCTTTCCCTTTTTCATTGACCCTCTAGTTTATCAAGTATCCTATCCTTTTCCAAAGGAGTCCTGGTAGCACACATTGGGTTAGGAGTTGGGCTGCTAACCACATGTCAGCATTTGAATCTACCAGCACCTCCATGGGGGAAAGAAGAAGCTTTCTTCTTCTGTAAAGATTTGCAGCATTGCAAATCCTATACAGGGTTGCTATGAGTCAGAAACAACTCTACAGCACTCAATCACCACCACCACCATGTCCTTTTCTAGGGACTGGCTCCTCCTGATAGCATGCTCAAAGTGCATGAGATGAGGTCTTCCCATCCTTTCTTCTAAGGAGCAATCTGGATGTATTTCTTCTGAAACAGATTTGTTCATTCTACTGGCAGTCATTCATACTTTGAATAGTTTTTGCCAACACCATAATTCAAATACGTCAATTCTTCCACAGTCTTCTTTATTCATTGTCCAGCTTTCATTTGCATATAAGGTGATTAAAAACATCATGGCTTGGGTCAGGTTCATCTTAATTCTCAAAGTGACATCTTTGCTCTTTAACACTTTAAAGATGTCTTTTGCAACAATTCACCCCCTGCAAAATGTCTTTTGATTTTTTGATTGCTGCCTTCATGAACAATGATTGTGAATTCAAGTAAAATGAAATCCTTGGCAACTTCAATTTTCTCCATTTATCATGATATTTATCCAACTGTGAGAATTTTAATTTCTTTACATTGAGTTGTAATCCATACTGAAGGTTGTAATCTTTGGTCTTCATGAATAAGTGCTACAAGTCCCCTTGGAATGCATAAACATCAATATCTGAAATAGACTGTTACTGTCCACTTTGAATCTGACAATTACATGCTATCAAAATATATTGATAATTACTGGTGACTGAAATGCAAAGATTGGAAACATGGAGGAAGAATCAGTAACTGGAATATATGGTCTTGGGGAAAGAAATTATGTGAGAGAGTGAATGATAGAATTTTGGAAGACCAAAGACAACTGCAGAAAAACAAAAAACCACGACAGGCAATATTGAAGATTTCCATGAGTCAAATTCACCACTCGTCTATCAGTTTGTCATACTGTGGTGGCTTGTGGGCTGCTCCAAGTCTAGAAGCTATGCCGCCAGTACTTTAAATACCAGCAGGGTCACCCACAGTGGGCAGGTTTCTGTTGAGCTTCCACGCAAAGATAGACTAGGAAGAAAAACACAGATAACTTCCAAATATTTGTTGTTATTGCTCTTAAGTGCCTTAGAGTTGATTCTGACCCATAGCAACCCTGCATAGCGTGTTCACTGAGTAGAAGGTGAGTTTCAACCACCAATTTTACGATTCAAACTAACCTTGCAGTCCAGGGCATTATCCAACAACTTTATATCAGGACTCCAGAGGAAGCTGCCAGATGAAGAAAGAATAGGGAAAAGGAGAGACAGATTACTTCCAAATATTTAGTCACTGAAAACCTTATGAATAGCAATGGAACAGTGTCAGTACTAGAATACTGAATATTGAAAAATGATGAAGAGCACCAAAATATTGTCAGATAAATTGCTGGAAGATAAGTCCTTTAGATTACAAGGCTCTCAAAATATAATAACAGCGGAAGAGCTTCCTCTTCAAATTAGAGTAGATAGTGATAAATCAAATAGAACAAAGCCTTCAGGACCTTATTTGCTAATAGGGTACAACTCAAAATGAAGAGAAACA
>NW_006408713.1:4532910-4534748 GCF_000296735.1 Chrysochloris asiatica
CATCCATATGAGGTTATTGAAAATAAAGTTATCACTTTGAAGACTAGGTTGTGTCTGACCCAACCCATAGTATTGCCTCATATACATGCACTAGCTAGAAAATGAATAAAGAAGAACTAAGAACAATTTATGTCTTTGAATTATGGTGGTGTGAAGAGTATTAAATAGACCATGGATTGTCAGAAGAATGGACAAATGTGTTTTGAAAAACAGTATAGCCATATGCTGCTAATAAGCAAAGACTGTATGATTTTATCTCACACACTGGGGGTATGTTATCTGAAGGAGGAAATCCCTGGAGAAAGGCAATACACTTGGCAATGTACAGAGTCAGAGAAAAAGAGGAAGAAGCTCAATGATATGGATTGACACAATGGCCGCAACAATGGAATCGTAATAGGAACAATTGTGAGGATGGCACAAGACCAGGCCTGTTCTATTTTGTTCTGTTGTACCTAGGGTCATTATAAGAGGGTACCTATAAAATAGGAAAATTATTCTGGATTACTTGGACCAGTCTGGCATAATTATAGAAGCCCTTCAAAAAGTAGAAGAGGTAGATAGTAAGAGAGATGAAAAAAGGAGAGATTCAAAGCATTAAAGAGACTCAGTTCTAACATTGCTGGCTTTGAAGTTGAAAAGGGCATCAAGAATTAAGGAATGCAGGTGGCTTCAAGTAGCTGGTAACAGCCATCATTTGACAGTCAGTAAGGAAGTCCTGGTGTGACGCTGTGAGTTAATGCACCAGACTGCAAAGCTGTTTGAACTGCAAGGTTGGCAGTTCAGTCTCACCAGCTGTTCCTCAGAAACCCTATACAGGTCACTATGGGTCGGAACTGATTCAGCGGCACTTAACAACAACAACAAAGAAATAGGGGACTCCTAATATGATGCTGTAGGATCAGCACTGGACTGCGAACAACAAGGTCAGCAGTTCAAACCCACCAGCTACTCCTGGGAAACCCTATACAGGGTTGCTATGAGTTAGAACCGCCTTGATGGCACTTAACAACAACAAAGTAATGAGGAGACCTGGTGTGCAATTGTAAGATAAGCACTGTATTGATAACCTCTAAGATGGCAGTTCAAACCCACCAGTACTTGTTGGAAGCCCTATACAGAGTCATTATGACTCACAACTGACTCAATGACAACACTTAAGAACAACAATAAGTTTACCTTTTGGTTAGCATTCCAACTATGCCACCAGTGCTCCTTTAGAGTCATTTTTATTATTATTACTGTTAAGTGCCTTGGAGTCATTCTATATAGTAGCAACCCTGCATAGGATTTCTGAAGAGCAGCTGGTGAACTTGAACTGCAGACCTTGCGACTGAAACCAACCTTGAAGTCCGATCCATAGCACCACACCAGGACTAGAGTTTCTCAAAAGAAAGAAGGAAATTCCTTAAATGAGGAAAGTTATAAGGGGGTACTAACATCTACAATCACCACTCATCTGTCAGTTTGTCATACTGCGGTGGCTTGCATGATGCGGTGATGTTGCAAGTTATGCTACCAATATTTTAAATACCAGTGGGGCACACATAGTTTGGATAGGTTTCAGCAGAGCTTCCAGACTAAGACAGTCTAGGAAGGAGAGGCAGACTATGTCTCAATATTTAGCCACTGAAAACCTTATGAATAGCAGCAGAAGATCACTACAGTGCTGAAAGACTAAAACATCATAAATGTGTTGTTGTTGTTGTTGTTGTTGTTGTTGTTGTTGTTGTTGTTGTTAGGTGCCATCCAGTTGGTACCAACTCAAGGGTACCAACCCTATGCACAACAGAACAAAACACTGCCCAGTCCTGGGTCAACCTCACAATTGTTGCCAC
>NW_006408713.1:4535353-4537006 GCF_000296735.1 Chrysochloris asiatica
ATGCTGTTTATTTGTCCAGTGGTGAGGATTTTTGTTTTCTTTACATTGAGAAGCAATCCATACCAAAGGCTGTGGTCTTTGATCTTCATAAGTAAGTGTTTTAAGTCTTCTTCACTTTCAGCAAACAAGGTTGTATCATCTGCAAATCATAGGTGGTTAATGAGTCATCCCCCAATCCTAATGCCACATTTTTTTTTTTTTTCATATAACCCAGCTTCTTGGAATAGTGTCAGATATTATGTCAGAAGATGAGATTCTCAGACTTTTGATTTTGACTGGGTAAGAGCTGCTGATTCTGTAATTTAAAAACTGTATGTTACCTACAGAAAAACTTTACATGCATGTGATACTGATATTATTCAATGATTTCCATATTACCTTAAGTCACCTCAGTGCTCTCTGCTATTGTAAAGGTTTATAGTCTCAGAAATCCATACGACAGTTCTTCTCTGTCCACTATGTTACCATGAGTCAGATCAACTTAGGGCAGTAGGTTCTGTTTCAGGTTTTGGTTGACACTGTGGTTACATGCATGGATGCTAACTAGGAGGTCCATGGTTTGAACCTACCAACTCTTCCTCAGTAGAAAGATGAGGGAAGTCTGTTACTATAAAGATTTACAGTCTCAGAAACCATGCAGGGTCGTTCTACTCTGTCCTAAAGGGTTATTATCACTTGGAATCAACTCAAAGGCAGTGGGTTTTGATTTTTCTGGAGCGCTCCTACAAAGACCATGTATGGGCCATTTTTGGCTTCACAAGGGGGAAAGAGAATCAAACACAAAATCAGCCCAAGGCCAATCCCTATGAAGCAGAGGTCAGACCCTACAACCTCGTCTACCCTATTCTGCCATCAATCATTCCTCCCACAGCACTCCCTGCTTCACATCTGGGTTCAATAATCCATTGCAATGGCCACACAGAACTCATAACAATACTTATGACCATGGGGTTTATTAGGGAAGTGAACAGCATGCAATTCAGGATCAAAACCAACTCAGCATACAACAGTTCTCCATACACGCTTCACTCTTGTCTTAGGCCTCTGCCCTGCTGAAACATGGGTTATAAAGTTCTTTTAGCCAGTCTATGAATACCCAAAGGGCACAGTTTTCTGACCGTAGGTACTCAGCATTTTTCAGAGCCCAAGGTTGCTCTGTTTCTCCATTCTGCTGCCTCTGCCTTCACCTCCACTGCCACCTCTACCTCTGCCATTTCTCTAGGTAAGAATCTGATGCTTCACTCATGTTCTGCCTTCTTCTTTTTTTCTTTAAAGTTTTTATTGTAAATTGAGTGATAATTTGCATGGGAGAACATTGGTTTTATACTCATCTTATCATATTTCATTTCATTGGAATAATTACAATCCCCTCCATGCATCATCATTCAGCAGTATTTGCTTATATTCCCTCTGGGTTTTGTTTTGTTTTGTTTTAGAGGTACACAAAAACACTCAGGGATATATAATCATTTAAACAACCTAAGACACATTCTGCAAACCATCCTCCTGGGCTCAGCACACAGGCTTCCTCTTTCCATGAATCTAGAATCCTCAGCTGTTTTATCTCTCCATGTCATCATCTCTCTGCATCTCTGGTGTCACTGTTTCTCTGGATAGGGTGGAAACTCATGCTCTTCTCCCTTTATTGTCCTA
>NW_006408713.1:4538265-4551325 GCF_000296735.1 Chrysochloris asiatica
TTCCATTTTACTCTTTTGATGAAATGTTTTAATGCACATAAGTTTCTAATTTTTTGTATGTCCCAATCATCTATTTTGTCTTCTTTTGTTTGTACAATTCTTGCAAGGTTTTGTAGTCTATGTAGCCTTGTATTGTTGTTGTTGTTGTTATGTGCCATCGAGTCGTTTCCGACCCATAGCGACCCTGTATAGGGTTTCCGAGGGTGTAAATCTTTACGGGAGTAGAAAGCCTCATCTTTCTCCCGCTGTGCAGCTGGTAGCCCTTAAATTTATCCCTATTTTTTCATTGATGACCTTTATAATACTGGGATTCACATTTAGGTCTTTAATCCACATTGAGTTGGTTTTCATATATGCTGTGAGATAAAGGTCTTGTTTCAATTTTTTGCATGTGATTTCCAATTCTGCCAGCACCATCTGTTGAAGAGACTATCTCCTCTCCATTCATGCTCTGCCTTCTTGATGGTCCTGAGACCTTCCATCTCTGCTTCTGAGGTGGGTCCTTTTAAACCTTGCTGAATGGCAAAACTAACCAATCCCAGTCTTAGAGTACTGTATACCTTATTTGCCTGGTCTCACCCAATTACTTAATAGGAATTAAGAAGACTTTAGATAGAAAATCCGATCAAGTAAATTCAAGGCACCACAACTCCAAATCTTTGTCCTCCAAGGCTGCTTGAGTTGTAGTTGTTCCACCGTGCGCAAAACAGAGTGGTCCCTCAGGTGAAATGCCATATAGGTATTCAGTGAATCACCTATTTCAAGTGTTGACTATATTATATATACTTTTTCCTGCTCTCACTCACTCTCTACTGTCTATAACTACAGAGTATTTAGAATTATGCCTAAGTAGGATAAAAAAAAAATTATTTGGCTCATCTTAATTTGGGGAGGGAGGGGAGTTTGTTAACATTATTTTTATAAGGTTTATAATTGTTATCTGCAGCAAGGTTAGTATGACAAACTTTGGTGCCATCACTTTATGTCCTGTATTCTCCACAACTACTTTTCTTTTGTTCAACTTTACTCACCTTCAGATGGTCTCCGTACACTATTTAGGAAGCAAAAGCGATCACTAGTGGATTCTAGTGGACGTTGTACTATATATGCACTCTAAATAACAACACAATCAAAGCTCTCATTTGACTTTTCCAACTGGATTCTGAGAATGGCTTTGAGCTCTAAGATACTGTATTCATCTGCACTTTGTTCTATCTTATGGTTTGGCACTATAGGATCAACACTGGACCGCTAACCACAAGGTCGGCAGTTCAAACTCACCAGCTCCTCCTCAGAAACCTTACACAGGGTCACTATGAGTTGGAGCTGACTCGATGGCACTTAACAGCAAGAATGACAAATTCTATCTAGGTTGACACTTAGATGGCTGAAGAGACAATTTATCCCCAGGTCTGTGCCCCAGGGCTCAATCCACAAAATCAACAAGACACTGAGATGATTCTGATGAACTGAGAAGATAACTGTATATTCAAAATGTTATTGGCAAGGTCAGTAAGCTCATGGGCAAGCAGAATGCCCATCAATGATGTGGTGGGATTTCAAAAACAAAAAAGGTATAGTCAGCCTCAAACATTCTTTAACAGGCATATCGCACACCTGAAATAACTGTCATTAGAGCATCGCATTTTTAAAGCCTAGTCCTTGATTAAAACTGCAATGTATCATATAAGCTGGTGACTACTGAAAATATCAAGACTCCCATTTAAAATGGAGGCACCAAGGGTACCACTATTAATGAAAAGATACTAGTGAGGAGAAAGAGTGATTGAATAGATGATGATCAGTGAGGCAGTGATGAGTACAAGGCAGCATGAAGACACTAGGTACCCCAGAACATTGTCCCTGAAAATTTGAAGGAAACCCTCCTAGAAAGCAGAGAATTCGAAACATTATTTTTCTTTTATCCACCAGAGCTCAAGGGCTGTTGATGCCCAAGATTAAGATATACTGTGTATAGTTTCACCTTAGGTATATGTTTGTTTGTAGTCCTTCTGTGACACTGTGGGCTAATGTGTTGTACAGCAACATCCGTTTGAACTGCAAGGTCACTGTTTCAAGCTCGCCAGCCTTGGAAACCCTAAACAGGGTGACTATGAGTTGGAACCAACTGGGCAGCATTTAATAAAAATAACAATATGTTTGTTTAACAAAAGATAGTACAAATATTTTTAACATTGAGGGAATAACTTGAATATATAAGAAACTTTATCGATTCAACTGTCCTGAAAATAATACTTGAGAAGAAAGAAATATACTTTAAAAAATGGATTCTACCCTATCCCCTATATTATTTTAATGTAAGATTCCATGAGACATGTGAATAATCTTTTTCCTTTGGCATGTAGGGTCTCTATAAGGCAGAAAAGGCTCAACAACATACACACAACAACAATCCCTGTGAATTCTCCTTCCTTTCTTTATATTCTCATCCATCTGAGCTCACTTAATCATTTTCATTTTAGCTTCAGAAGATGGGTTAACATTTTTTCTTATAAATGTGGATCACTCAGGATCATATTTCTATTAAGCCTCTTTTCTTCAACTGTATATCCGACAGTGAATTGACAAATTATTTTGACAACCAGTTAAATTTTGTCAATGACAGCTGTTCCAAAGTGAAGCAATTACTATGTACTGTTGGTTAGAACATTTGATGAAGGACATTTTCTTCTCACGACCTTTCCTTTTCAAATGGTTTAATGAAATCATTATGAGACAATATAACTATTAATTCCCCTTATGGAAATTAAAAATGCATTCTGCTTTAGAAAGGAAGGCAAGAACTTTGGTGGATATCAATATGAAATACTGCTGATTTAGGTCTTTGAGGACAAAAGTCTCCCAGAAATATGTAGATTTAGATTTGGTCTCTTCCTATTTTCTAATGCATATTTTTCATGAAAACTACTCATTTTGCTACATTGTGTTAACATTAAACACTACAAATGGAGGAATATCTTCAATACAGAGAAGCATTTAGTATATTAATTTGGAAGGCTTTCATTTGTATCTGTTATTAACACTAATCATTTGACAATTTAAGCAAAATACTGAACTTTCCTTTATTAATTGATGTTTACTCAAGATAAGAGATTTTATTCAAATAAATTCAAAAATATGCATACAATTTCCCTATCTTACATATTGAAACTGAAGCCCAGGTTTTATAAAATGTGTTTGTAATGACAGCTTTATTAGAAATGAAGTCTTCATAAAAAATTATTTCTTATAATAACAGTCACAGCATAACTAATTATTCTCTCCCCTTTCATGTCCCATTCTTGACTATGACATATATCTTTTAATATTTCATATCTTTTTATTACTCATATTTCTTAAATCAATCTGTTATCTATTATTTTAGTATATTTATATATACTATATAAACACATATTCTATTTTTGGGGATAATATGTTTTGACAATCTCAAAATTTTTGGCGTTACTTTTATCACTGATTTTGCTAAGTCACAGTGATTCATTCCATGGCAGGGAAATTTATTTCACTCAATTGTCTCCAGAGTTAAAGGGAAATTGTTCATAAGCATTTGTGAGAAATCCTCAAAGAAGCAGAAAAAGGATGTGAAAGCAAAAGAGATGGTGTGGGATCAGGGAGTGCCAGTGGAATTCTTCATACGGTTGATTAGGACTCTGGGGAAAAGACTAGAAACCGTCATTGGAGACTGGACATGCCTCATTGCTTTCTCAGAACTTATTTTATTTGTGAAATGAAGGATCAAAACGGCCATGAAATGATACAGGGTGGCACTTAGGAAAGAAATTCAACCACGTTTATTTGGAGTTATAGTTGGTAGTCACCAGATGGATACTGAAAAGTTGGTATAAAGAAAATAATGAAGTGTTAGGAATTAAAAGTTATTTTTAAAGTTCTTTTCAAATGGAAAATACACTGAAAGTATATGTCAAACTTAGATATTTTGTGGGATTATTGCACTTGCTTTTATAAGCACAAGTGAATAAGGCAATGGATTTAGCCTTAAAAATAATAATAATAAATAAAACGTAATTCATCGCAAACCCTTCAATTTGATGATTTAAGGTGAGCCCAGTAATTTTTGTGATTCTGGTTAGGCATATAATATGACATGTTAATAACTAAATACCCTTTATCAAAAAGTTGGAGAAGAAAAAGGTACTATTATAGGGGAGAAACGTGGGAGGAACAGAAAGTAGTTACTTCAAATGATTTATCTGTTGAGTCACCTGCTATAGATTCAAAATTTGGTGATAAACTTTAAGCATGCTCCATTTTAGAGTCAGTCTCTAATCCAAACCCTAGGCAGAAAGCTTGGAATTGCTACTTTTAGGCTCAGGGACTGTTGTTACGTGTTGTTGAGTCTGTTCTGATTCATAGCGATCCATGATTCACAGAACAAACACTGCCTGGCTCTGTTCCATCCTCATGTTTGTTGTTATGTTTAAGCTCATTGATCCTGCCAGTGTGTCGGTCTATTTCATTGGGGTATTCCTCTTTTTTGATGACACTCCACTTTAATAAGCACAATATCCTACTCCAGACACTGGTTCTTACTGATAACATCTCTGAAGCATGAAAGACAAGTCTCACTATTCTGGCTTCTAAACAGCATTCTGGCTATACTTCTTCCAAAACAGATGTATTTGTTTTTCTGGTAGCCTGTGGTACTTTCAATAATCCTCAATACCATAAGTCAAATGCATGGATTCTTCTACAGTCTTCATTATTCATTATCCAACGTTCACATTCATCCAGCAATTGAAAACATTATGGCTTGGGTCAGATGCATGTATCTTTGTGTTTTAACACATTAAAGAAGTCTTGTGCAGCAGATTTGCCTAATGCAATATATCATTTGATATCTTGACTAACAATTGCATGAGTGTTGATTGTAGATCCATGCAAAATGAAATGAAATTGCTGACAACTTCAACCCTTTCTCCATTCTTAATGATTCTATTTATTGGCCCTGTCATGAAGATTTTTATTTTCATTACACTGAGCTGCATGCATTCCAAACCAAAGGCTGTGGTTATCAGTATGTATTTTAAGTCCTCTTCACTTCCAACAAGTAAGGTAGTATAATTTGCAAATCGTAAGTTGTTAATAAGTCTTCCTCCGCGACCATGATGCCACATTGTTCTTTGTATAATCCAGCATACAGATTGAATAAGTAGGTGAAAGAATACAACCCTGGCACACACCTTTCCTGATTTTAAACCTTTCAGTAGCCCCTTGTTCTCTCCCAACAACTGCAGTTTGGTCTATGTACAGGTTTCTCACAGGTGCAATCAAGTGTTCTGAAAAATCAATTATTTGCAAAATTATACATATTTTGTTATAATCCACACAGTTGAAAGCCTTTGCATAGTCAATAAAGCACAAGTAAGCATCTTTATGTTACTTGCAGTCTCTGCTTTATGCCCAGCTCTAACCAACATTAGTAATCCTTAGTTCCATATTCTCTTTTCTGTTGTTTAAAAAGTTATTTACAACGAATAAGTTATTGGTCTTGCAAAATTCTATCATGTGATCTCCAGCATCATTTCTACCACCAAAACCATATTTCCCAACTATTGACCCTTCCTCTTTGTTTCCAGTGTTTGCATTACAATCACCAGTAATTATTAATACATTTTGATTGTATTTTTTATCAATTTCAGAATAAAGAACTTGGTAGAATTCTTCAATTTCATTGTCAGTGGCTTTCCTGGTTGGTGAGTGAATTTTAACAATAGTTGTATTAACTGATCTTCCTCGTAGGCATATGGGTATTATTCTACCAAAGACAGCATCATACTTCAAGACAGATCTTAAAATATTCTTTGTAATTATGAATGTGATGTCACTCCTACTCCATTTTCCATTACCAGTATAGTAAATCTTGTGATTGGCAGATTCAAAATTACCAATATAAGTCCATTTCACCTCACTAATGCCCAGGATATCAATGTTTATGCATTCCATATTATTTTTGACAATTTCCAATTTTCCAAGATTCATACTTTATATAGTCCATGTTTCAATTGTTAATGGATATTTACAGCTGCTTTTCCTCATTTTCAGTTGTGTCCCTATCAGCACCTGAAGGTCCACAAGGCTTTTACTCCATTCACATCTTCACAGTCAACTCTATTTTGAGGAGGCAGCTCTTACCCAATTGTATTTTGTCTTTCAACCTCAGGGACTCATCTTCTGACACTATATATGAATATATTGTGGAGCTAATCATGTTTCAATATTCGGTATTCTAGGAGTACCTGGGGGTATTTTTCACTGCTATTCATAAGGTTTTCAGTGGCTAAATAGTCAAACCTAGTTTGTCATTCCTTTATCTGAGTCTTAGTCTGGAAACTCAGCTGAAACCTGTCCACCATGGGTGACGCTGACAGCATTAGAACAACATGCAAGCCAACACAGATCAATAAACTGACAAAAAAAAAGCGACTCATAGCGAATCTGTTGAGGGTTTCCAAGGCTTTAAATCTGTGCAGGAGCAGAAAGTCTCATCTTTCTCCAGTGGAGCAACTGGCAGGCTCAACCCATAGTTTTTGTGGTTTATAGTCCAGTAATTGTCATGTGGAGCCACATACTTCCCATAAACATGCACATACATGAATATAAAGTGTAAGGTCAATGCCTCATGTCTCATTTCTAACCCCTTAACCAGCAGTAAGCACTGCTAATGCTTGTGTGTACATTTGTATATTCTGTTAAGTGCCTTTAAGTTGGTTCCCAAACATAGCAAGCATGTAAAGAATTTCAGAGGCTGTAAATATTTTCAGGAGCAGAAAATCTAATCTTTTTCACATGGAGCAGCTTGTGGTTCAGTCCCCTGGCTTATCGTACTGACCCAACACACTACCTACATTTCTATGTTGTTGTTGTTGTTGTTAAGTGTTATCGAGTTGGTTCCAACTCATAGTTACCCTGTATAGGGTTTCCAAGGAGCTGCTGGTGAGTTTGAAGTACTCTCCTTGTGGTTCAACTGAACTTGCAGTCCAGTCCTTTATCCTGCTGTGCCACACAGAAGTCAAATATTGTACAAATTGATAATGGAGATAGTAAAAGACTCTAAGTCTACTGCCCAGAGATGAATCCTATGAGCCACACCTGCATAAGAGAATGCTACTAAATGCAAAGAAGAATTGAAGTGTCCATTATTTCAATCCACATAGACCTACCATCTTTTTCTTTAATGAAGGCACAATATCAGATTGCAAATGTCATTATTCAAGGATGGCTTTTGTGCAGAAAATATGCTACTTATATTTACTTGGTTTTAATGTAATATGTGCTAGAGGCACTGTAGGATAAGCACTGGACTTCTTCTAGCCACAAGGTCAATAATTCAAATCCACCAGCCTCATCAGAAACCCTATACAACATCACTGTGAGTTGGAACCAACTCAACAGCACCTAACAACACCAATAACAACCTGGTGTGGTGCTGTTGGTTAAAGCACTGGACTGCAAAGTCGACTTGAGGCATAAGGACAGTGGTTCCAGCTTCACTAGCTGCTCTTCAGAAACCCTATACAAGGTCTTATGGGTTGCAACCAGTTTGATGGCACTTAACACCACCACCAACAAGAACATTTAATGTATAAATTTTACAGATTTGAAAACCTAGATTCCCTATGGATTTGATACTAACCTGCAATTTTTATATCCTTCTTGGAATCCTGGTGTGGCACCTTAGGATAAGCAGTCGACCTGAAGGTCATTTTGAACTAAATTTCAGTGGTTCAAATTCACCAGCCACTCCTCGGAAACCCTATACTGGGTTGCTATGAACTGGAACTGTGGCACCCAGTAACAACAACAATATGCTTTTTATAAATCCTATTAAGTTCCAGAAATCTCCATTCATTAGGAATGGACTCACTTATCATGTAGTGAATTTCAAGTTAAACCATCTGATTTCCTCAAGTGCTTGTTTCATTTACAGCTTAGTTAATTAAATGTTCTTAAAGTT
Organism: Chrysochloris asiatica; assembly: GCF_000296735.1. NCBI lineage: Eukaryota > Metazoa > Chordata > Mammalia > Afrosoricida > Chrysochloridae > Chrysochloris > Chrysochloris asiatica. Next base: position 4,546,262 of record NW_006408713.1, read on the forward strand.
TTAGTGAGCCAGTGTAGGATAAGCACTGAATTACTAATGGAAGATAAGTGGTTGAAGCCTACCTACCAGATAACTAGGAGTCAGAACTAACACAACAGCATCTAACAAAAATAATAAAATTTCATAACAGTGTATCTTAAACTTCCACCACTCATCTGTCAGTTTGATGTACTATGGTGGCTTGCATGTTGCTGTGGTTCTGGAAGCTATGACAGTAGTATCTGGAAGCTATACCAGCAGTATCACCCATGGTGGACAGGTGTCAGATGAGCTTCAAGACTAAGACAGAGTAGGAAGTAAGAAACACAGACTAATTCTGAATATTTAGTCACTCATTGAAAACCTTATGAATAGCAGTGGAACACTATCAGATAGCACCAGAATACTGAATATGAAAGAACACCAGGTATCGTTGTTGTTGTTGTTGTTGTTAAGTGCCATTGAGTTGGTTCCAACCCTAGTGACCCTGTATCAGGTTTCTGAGGGGCAACTGGTGAGCTTGAACTGCCAACCTTGCAGTTCAAATGGCTTTGCAGTCTGGCTCATTAATCCACAGTGCCATACCAGGACTCCTTTGTCAGGTATACTACCAAAAAATGAGCCCCTCAGGTTGGAAGGCATTCAAATACAGTGGGGAAGGAACTTCCTCCACAAAGTAGAGTTGACCTCGATGATGTGAATGGAGTAAGCCTTCTGGACCTTCATTTGCTGATAGGCCCCAAATCAAAATGAAGAGAAAAGGCTGTAAACATCCATGAATAATCAGAACATGAAATGTATGAAGCACAAGTTGAAGAAAATTAAAACAAGACCACAAGAGCCAAAATATAACCTTGAACATATTCCACCTGAATTTAGAGATCATTTGAAGAACAGATTTGATGCATTAGACATGAAAGACCAAAGACAGAAGAGGTGTGGAATGACATCAAAAGGCTATTAAGAAGACAAGAAAGAAGGAAAAGACCAAAATGGATGTCACAAAGGACTCTGAAAGTTGCTCTCCAGCATGGAGATGCTAACAAAAATGGAAGAGATAGCAAAGTAAAAGAGCTGAATAGAAAATGTCAAAGGGTAGCTCAGGAAGACAATGCCAAATATTATAATGAAATGTACAAAAGCCTGTCATTAGAAAACCAAAGAGGAAGAACATGCTCAGCATTTATGAAGCAGAGAGAATTGAAGAAAAAATTCAAGCCTCAACTTGCAATATTGAAGGATTCTATGGGCATGCAGAAAGCATCAAAAGGAGATGGAAGGAATGCACAGCAGCACTGTACCAAAAAGAAATGGTCAAGGTTCAACCATTTCACCAGGTAGCATATGATTATAAGCCAATGATATTAAAGGAAGAAGTCAAAGGTGATTTGAAGGCATTGGCAAAGAACAGGATCCAGAAATAGATGGAATACAAATTGAAATATTTCAATAAACTGATGTGGCTCTGGAGGCACTCAATCATCTATGCCCAGAAATTTGGAAGACAGTTACATGGCCAAATCATTGGAAGAGATCCATATTTGTGCCTGTTACAAAGAAAGGTGATGCAACAGAATGTGAAAATCATTAGACAATATCATTAATATTGCTTGCAAGTAAAACTACTAAAGATAAATCAAAATGAATGAAATAGTATGTTGACAGAGAACTGTCAAAGGTTCAAACAGGACTCAGATGAGGATGTGGAAAAAGAGGTAGAACCCCAATGAAATGGAATAGCCCAGTGACAGCAGCAATAGGCTCAAACAGAGCAACAGTTGTGAGGTTGGTGTATGACCAGGCAGTGTTTCATTCTGTTGTGTATGAGGTTATTATGAGTCGGTACTGACCTGATAGCACTTAACAACAACAACAAACCTTCAAAGTACTGTATTTTTGTTGTGTGCTGTATGTGTGTGGTTGCTTTGGAAGCATGAGAATTTTCTTCCCAATGTATTCATTTCTTATGGTCACTGAAACAAATTACCAGAAACATGGTAACTTAAAATAACAGGAAATGTCTCTCTCAGCTGTGGAAGTCAGAATTGCAAAATCTATTTCACTGATCTGAAATCAGTGTGCCATCAGGACCACACTACCTCAGGGACACCAGGGAAGATTCTGTCCCTTGTCTCTTCCAGTTTCTGATGGAGGCTGTTGGCTGTCCTTGGTCTACATGGCCATTTCACTTTACCTCTGCCTCTCATTCCACATGGCTTCTCCTTTTCAAAACCTTATCCTGCTTCTTTCTTAAAAGGATACTTTCATGATTGCTCTTAGGGGTCTCCTCCATATCCCAGTATAATCCTTATCTCAAAATCCTTAACCCAATCACATGGGCAGCAATCGTTTTTTTCCAAATAAATTCACATTAACAGATATCTAACTAGATAGCCTAACTAGAAAAACTTATACAAACATTAATCTGTTACCAAAGTCTATATAATGATACAAAATCATGGTATTTTAATAATGTTTTGGCCAGGATAATTCTGCTTATGGAACCTCAAAATAGTAAAATACTAAGCATTCATCTCTTTAGATTTGTGGTTCAGCTGGGCCTATGATTCAGGCTGTGGATGGGCATCATGGTTATACTGTAGGATTCTTATTCTGGAACCCAGGCTCAGGAAGCCAGAAGTGTGAGAATAAAGTTGATTCATGGTGGTGAGAAGGTGACTGAACACGAGAGGCCAAGACAAGAAAGATGGTAGGTTTCACCTCAGTAGCAACTTGTCTTCCATCATCCATAGTCAAACCACACCATGTGGCCAAGCCCAAGGGGGAAATACAGAAAAGTATTTCCACCAACCTACCTAGGAACTACCTGAGAGAGACCCAGTAGCGTAGGCCATGGAAGAAGTAACCCCATAACAGGGAGGTGGAAGGACAGTCATCCAATCATCACAACTGAGCATTAATATTAACAACAATACTCCATGAGTTAACTCCAACTCATGGAGACCTCATGTAAATCAAAGTAGAACTGTTCTCCATAGGGTTTCCAAGATTAATATTTTTGGAAGCAGATCACAAAGGGTTTCTTCTGAGGTAGTTCTCGGTAGATACACACCTCCAATCTGTTTGTTTATAGTCAAACATTTAACTGTTTGTTTGTACCATATATTGTTGTTGTTGTAAAGGGCTGTGGAGTCAGTTCCAACTCATAGTGACTCTGTGTAGGATTTTAAAGGCTTAAATCTATGAAGAAGCAGAAAGCTTAATCTTTCTCTCATGGAACATCTGGTAGGCTCAAGCCACCCACCAGTTCACAGTCCAGTGCTTATCCTAGAGAGTTACTGCACTCCCCTTGTACCTTAGGATCAAAGTAAAAACCAGGAAGAAGAAAAAAAAAATTAAAGAATCTAAGAAAGATCTGTTTAACTGACAAAGATGTAAATCAGGGAATGAAGAAATAATTGTTATAAATCTGATAGCTAGATATTATAGTAAGAAAATTGTTAGAAATACAAGGGAAATTTTTCATTAAGACTTATCAGAGATGAACACATCTCCCAGTCTTCAACAGTTCAAGTAGAGGGGGAAAAAAAATAGGACCTGTGAAACTGAATAAATAAATTATGAATTAATAGCTACACAGCAAACAATTTCCTAAGGACTGTGGTGTTACTATGCCTCAGGAAAATAATCAAACCTTTCTGGAGCTTCTCTGCACCTCCCCAGGTGGGGATGCTGAGGTTCTGAAGAAGGCTGAAGTACCTCTGGACAGTACCTGGGCCTCTAGCATTTGCCAGGCTCCCTTCTGAAGCTGAACCTAAGAAGGCTCATGATTAATAAGATTTGACAACTGAAACTGTCAGTATAGCTAACACAGCACTTCCATCACAAGGGTGGTAAGTCTCATGAAAAGGTGATGATGATTTTGACCTCCCCAACTCCATAAGAGATCTTGAAAAAATTACAAAAAAAGGAAGCTGAAACTAAATAGAGGCAAGAAATAAAATTTTAAAAAGTATGTCCTTGAGAAACTTGTTTTTTATTACTAAGTATACAGAGTTTGTTAAGTAGGAAAACATTTAAATACACAAAAAGTATGGAGACATTTTAAAATTAATATGCAGAAGACCCCCAAAAGTAGATTTTTAAAAAGTACTATGTATTGAATTGTTGTTAAGTGTCGTCAAGTCAGTCCCAGATCATAGTGACCATGTAATGAGTTTCTGAGGAGCAGCTGGAGGGTTTGAACCAGCGACCTTGTGGTTAGCAGTGCAGTACTGACTATTGATCGATGTGGATGTTGCTAAGTGATGTTGAATGGGTTCCAATTCATAGCAACCCTGCACAGGATTTCAGAGGAGCAGATGGAAGGTTTGCACTACCCATCTTGTGGTTAACACTCCAGTGCTAATCGATAGTGCCACAGGTTTTTAAATTTCTGACCCAAAACAGCTTAGAACATGTTAGTTTGATCTCACAGACTTACAGAATAAAACAGCTGGAAAGAGCAGTCATGGGGGCCTGATTAAAGCCCTTTCATTTTGTGACAGAATTTCTAATATCCAGAGGTTTATGCTGTATAAGATGTGATCAGAATCCGGGTCCCTGGATCCCTTATTGAATGCAGTTTATACTGATTTTAAATTAAAACAATAATAGTTATATTTAAAAAAGAAAAGAATCACATGCCATATTTCAAAGAAACCCTTCGTTAAATCTATTAAATAATGCATTTTTACCACAGTGTAAGGACAATGATTCAAATTAGAAACAAATAGTAGAAGTTTAAAACTAAAAACAACTCAGTTTTCAGCCAAGCAGTAGATAGATATACACAGGGGGCAACAAAACTAGTGAAAATATGCTCATCATGGAATGGTCAGCCATACAAAATGAAAAGGGCAACATTTACCTAAGAACAAAAAAGAGATGGGAAGGGGAGGGTAGAATGGGTCTAGGAACCCCAGGGAGGAAGCAGGATAACTGTTGTTGCATGAAGGGGATTGTAATCATTGAGATGAAACAAAGTGTATGATTGGTTGAATATCAAAAAGATGATCTTGCCTGTAAACCTTCATTCAATTCACAATAAAAGTTAAATAAATAAATAAAAATAACCAACAATGT
>NW_006408713.1:4551715-4556333 GCF_000296735.1 Chrysochloris asiatica
AGACAAATTGAGAAAGATAAATGACAAGCCAATACATGAAAATGAATGTTGTTGTTGCTGTTAGGTACCACTGAGTCAGTACCAACTCATAGCAACCCTAGGCACAACAGAATGAAACACTGCCCAGTCCTGGATCAAACTCACAATTGTTGCCAGGCTTGACCCCATTGATGTTGCCACCTTGCCAATCCATCTCACTGGGGGTCTTCCTCTTTATCTCTGACCCACCACCTTGCCAAACATGACATCCTTCTCCAGAGACTGGTCCCTCCTGACAATATGTCCGAAGTGTGAGAGATGCAGTTTGGCCATTCTGAACACCAAGGAGCACTCTGGGGGCACTTCTTCCAAAACAGATCTGTTTGTTCTTTTGGCAGCCCATGACACTTTCAATATTCTCCTCCAACACCATAACTCAAAAGCATCAATTCTTCTACAGTCTTCCTTATTCACTGTCCAGCTTTCACATGCCTATGAGGTTACTGAAAATACCATAGCTTGGGTCAGGTGCAACTGAGACCTCAAGCTGACATCTGTGCTCTTCAACACTTTAAAAAGATTTTGTACAACATATTTGCCTAATGCAATACATCATTTGATTTCTTGACTGCTGCTTCCATGAGTGTTGACGGTTGATCTAAGAACAAAGAACAGACTATGGCAAAAGCTGAGTTCAGGGCAAATATAAATACTGAGATGATTTATTATAAGAAGACATTGTTTGTGATTTTCTTTGCTATGAAATTAGTTCAAGCTTTAAAAGAACACAGAAGTTCTATGATTGAAATCATCAGAGAAGGGAGTCTTCTCAAATTGTTTCATAAAGCTCCATGGTCTTCTGAACTCTAAACATCTGATTAAGATACATCAAAAAGGGCACTAGAGTTTAATATTGCTTAAGAGCATGTTGGCTTAATGCTTTTGTGTTTTCTCCATTTCCGAATGGAAAAGAACAGTCATTCTTTTAAACAGTGACATGGTATTGGCAGAACCTTTTTCTGGAATATGCTGTCGTTGTTAAGTGTTGTTAAGACTCACACCAACCCTGTCTATATAGGGTTTATGAGGAGAGGCTGGTGGGTTTGAACCACTGACCTTGTGGTTAGCACTCCAGTGCTTATCCTACAGCACCACACCATCACTCCTATAAATCATTATGGGAGAAAAAGCCTCATCTTTCTCCAATGGAATGGCTGGTGGGCTCAAACTACTGACCTTATAGTTCACATTCCAGTGCTTATCCTGCTAATGCTGTTGTTGCTGATAAGTGCCATGGAGTTGGTTCTGATTCATAGCAACCATACACAGAGTTTCCAAAGAGCAGCTGGTGAGCTTGAACAACTGTCTTTGAAGTTCAAACTGACCTGGCAGTCTATCTCATTACAAATAAGACTTTCACACCACAGGAAGAACCAAGGAGGTAGCATTTATATGTTTTTCCTTGTTGAATGTGTGTGAGCTGTCTTGTATCATGGTATTCTCTGAAAGTGTCTTGGTTGTAATCAGGAAAGAGGACAAAATTAGGAAACTCAGCTTTTCACAGGTAGCTCCCAAAGCAAAGAGTAAGTTTTAAGTGGATGTTCCAGTTAATTCTTCTCCTATCCTTTTCTTCTTCTGGTCAGTTCTAAGGTACCCTGGAACCCATGTGAGTGCACTTCTGGTTATAGGAACCGAGCAACAATTGATTCCTGTCCATCTAATGAAAAAGTAAGACCAAATAAAAATTAACACATTCAAATTGTGGTTATGCCAAGTACTGCAAGAAGAATCAACAAATCTGTCATAAAAGAAGTGCAGTCACAATGCTTCTTAAAAGGAAGGATGGAGAGATTTTGCCTCATGTCCAGGACCAGTCCCTGGAGAAGGACATCATTCTTAGTAAAGTAGGAAAACAAGGAAACAAACAACTCACTGTCATCTGCCTTTTCAGATTCATCGTTACCCTGTGTAGGGTTTCTGAGACTCTAAAATTACACGGGAGCAGATAGCCTCATCTTTCCCCCACTGACCTGTTTGCTGGTGAATTTAAACTTCAGACTTTGAAGTTAGCAGTCCAAGACTCATACCAACTCATAGTGACACGATGCACAACAGAATAAAACACTGCCCAGTCCTGGGTCAACCTCACAGCATCACTAGGGCCATTAAATCAACCCTGACTCATAGAAATCCTAATGCACAACAGAATGAAACACTGCCTTGTCTTTGGTACCATTCTCACAATTGTTATCTGTGAGCCAGTGGGGCAGTCATTGTGTCAATCCATCTCACTGAGCCTTTCTCTTTTTCACTGACCCTCTACTTTCACATGATGCCCCTTTCCAGGGACGGGTTCTTTGTGATGACCTGTCCAAGGTACATGAGGTGAAGTCTTACCATCCTCACTTCTAACGAGCATTCTGACTGCACTTCTCCCAAGATGCATTTATTTATTTCCCCTGGCAATCCATGATAATTTCAATATTCATCACCAACACCATGGTTTAAATGCATCAATTCTTCTATGGTCATCTTTATTCGTTTTTAAATTTTCACATGTGGATGAGGCAACTCAAAACATCTTCAAAATGACATCTTTACTTTTTAAAAAGGTCTTTTATAGCAGATTTTCCTAATGTACTATGTCATTTAATTTATTGCCTAAAGCTTCTTTAGAATTGATGGCCAATCAAAGGAAAATGAAATCCAAACCAAGCTTTTCTCTTTTAATCATGATGTTATTTATTGTTTTGTTGTCATTGTTGTTGTTGTTAGATCCCATCAATTTGGTACCGACTCATAGTGACACGATGCACAACAGAATAAAACACTGCCCAGTCCTGGGTCAACCTCACAATTGTTGACATGCTTGAGCCCATTGATGCTGCCACTTTGCCAATCCATCTTGCTGGGGTCTTCCTACTTTTCTCTGACCCTCCACCTTACCACACATGATATCCTTCTCCAGCAACTCTTCCCTCCTGTCAATATGTCCAAAGTATAAGAGATGAAATTTGGCCATCCTGATATCCAAAGAGCACTCTGGCTGTACTTCTTCTAACACATGTCTGTTTGATCTTTTAGCAGCCCATGGCCCTTTCAATATTCTCCTCCAACACCATAACTCAAATGCATCAATTCATCTATGGTTTTCCTTATTCACTGTCCAGCTTTCACATACATATGAAGTTATTGAAAATACCGTGGCTTGGATCAAGTGCACCTTAGTCCTCAAGCTGACATCTTTGCTCTTCAACACTTCAAAAAGGTCTTGTGCAACAGGTTTACCTAATGATTTCTTGACTGCTGCTTACATGAATGTTGATGGTTGATCCAAGAAGTAAGTCCTTGACAACTTCAATTTTTTCTCCATTATTAAGAAAGTTGTTTATTGGTCCAGTGGTGAGGAATTTTGTTTTCTTTACATTGAGATGCCATCCATACTGAAGGCTATAGTCTTTGACCTTCATCAGTAAGTATTTTAAGTCCTCTTCACTTTCAGAAAGCAAGGTTGTATCATCTGTATATCACAGGTTGTTTATAAGTCTTCCTCAAATCCTGAGTCATGCTTTTCTGCATATAACCCAGTTTCTCAGATTACTTGTTCAACATACAGGTTGACTAAGTATTGTGAAAGAATGCAACCCTGTTGTACAGCTTTCTTAATTTTAAACCATTCAGTGTTCCCATGTTCTGTTCAAACAACTGCCTCTTGGTCCATGTACAGATTCCTCAGGAACATAATTAAGTGCTCAGAATACTCATACTTCACCATGTTGTCCATAGCTTGTAATGATCCACAGAATCAAAAGCTTTTGTGTAGTCAATAAAGCACAGGGAAACATCTTTCTGGTATTCTCTGCTTTCAACCAAGATCCATCAGACATCAGCAATGATATCCCTCATTCCAGGTCGTCTTCTGAATCTGGCTTGAACCTTTGAAAATTCTCCGTCAATGTATGCGTGCAGCCATTTCTGTATTACCTTTAGTAAAGCTTCACTCGCATGGGATATCAAAGAGAGTGTCTGATGATTTCCAGATTCATTTGGGTAACCTCTCTTTGGAATGGGCACAAATACAGATCCCTTGCAATCATTTGACCACATAGTTGTCTTCCAAATTTCTTGGCATAAATGAGTGAGTACCTCCAGTGCCACCTCATTTACTTGAAAAATTTCTGTTTGTATTCCATCAATTCCTGGTGCATTGCTCTTTGCCAATTCCTTCAATGCACCTTGGACATCTTCTTTCAATATCATTGGCTCTTGATCATATGCTAACTCTTGAAATGGTTGAACATCATTTTTTTGGTACAGTGACTCTGCGTATTCCTTCCATCTTCTTTTCATACTTTCTGCATAATTTTATAATTTGCCCAGAGAATCCTTCAATAACAAATTTGAGACTTGATTTTTTTCTTCAGTTCCCCCAGCTTGAGAAATGCTGAGTGTGTTCTTCCCTTTTGGTATTCTGACTCCAGACCTTTGCACATTTCGTTGTAACTATTTGACTTTGTCTTCTCGAGATGACCTTTGAAATTTTCTGTTCAGCTCTTATACCTCCTCATTTCTTCCATTTGCTTTAGCAACTCTACACTGGAGAGCAAGTTTCAGTGTCTCTTCTGACATCCATTTTGAT
>NW_006408713.1:4556898-4561429 GCF_000296735.1 Chrysochloris asiatica
TCTCTGCCTCCATCTCTGGCATCACAGCTTCTCTGGGTAGTGTCCTGCACTCTGCTCTTCTTCTTTGATGGTCCCAGGGACCTCCGCTCCTGGACTACAAAGTAAACCACTCTCCTCCTTTTGCTACAAAATGTCTACCTTTACATTCCCAACCCTCACAGTCAGTCCTGATAGCAATCATTCACTATTGTGTCACATGAGTGCCATCCCCATCTCCTTTCATCAGTCCCACCCAGACAGTTTGGATACTACTCAGTGGAGATTCTACCTTCGTCCACACCCTCTGGATCTAGGCTCCCTCTTGAAAACTTGTAAGCCAGTCACATCTTGCCTTTGTAGCTCCACATTTTGGGTAGCCAATGTTCAAGTAGCCCATCCCTGTCTACCCTGTTTATTGAGGGAGTAGGAATGATCCTTGTTGTAAAGATCTGTTCCCTCTTTTGAGAAATGGATCCATAGGTGTAGGTCAAGTTCATCAAAATAGAATTGTTCATTCTTCTGGAAATCCATAATATTTTAATAACTATATGGCTTACTTGATGTAAAAGTCTGATTGAGGTAGTTTTAGAGAGAATAAGAGATGAGAAGTTGAAAACAGAAAGTATAAACAATTCTTCAGGGAGTTTTGTTGTGAAGAGCACAAGGGGTAATGGAGGAAGTCATATCAAGAATTTTATTTATTAAAATTGAAACACTATCATGGTTGTGTGTTGAAGGAATAATTGTGAGGAAGCAAAGAAAGCAAAGTAGTGATGTAGGAGAAAGAAAGGTAAGTATTGACTCTGGTTAAGAAGTAGGATTCCTCTGGAGAAGCCCCTCAGCTCATCTCCACAAAGCAAGATCTTAGATTTGCCTCCTACATTCTCCAATCACTCTATGAAATATTCTGACCCTGGACTTCTTTCTAGTACACATACATCCTTCTTCTACTATCCATTGATTTGTATGCTTTCCTAAAGTCAGATTTAGTTTTTCCCAAATGTATTTGTGCCAATCTCATTTATATTGTAACTAAGCAAATGAACCGAATGCTATGCATTCTGATGAATTTCAGGAGAGGACTGTTTTTCATGAAGCATATGAAGTTAAGTGCTTTGGAAAAAATTGTTAGCAAGAAAAGTGACTTCAAACAAAAACTATGAAATTATGATTGGATGTCGCAACCATAAAAGATTGTAAGAATCATTGGGGAGTTTAGAAACATTCTTCACTCAAATTGTTTTGCAAGTGTCTCTGTGTTTTTGACTCACTGGAAATAAACTCAACTTATAAATTATACTTATTGCACTGAGTGTAGTTTATAAAAAAGACGAAAAGATTCTGTTCAAGTCTAGTCATTGAACCTATACTCAGAGAAAAGATCTGGACTCCATATCAAAAGATTGGCAGGTAAATTCTATGCATGTGTTTCACATGGAATTGAACAAGTCCCAGGAGAAGAACATCATGCTTGGGAAAGTGAAGGGTCCTTGAAAAATAGAAAGACCCTGAACGAGATAGATTAACACAGTGATTGTAACAACAGGCTCAAATACGAAAACTATAGTGAGGATTTTGCAGAAGCTGGCAGTGTATCTTTCTGTTGTACATACGATCATGATGGATCAGAACCAACTAAAAACATCTAAATACAACAACAAACATAACATTTTTCTTTAAAGTCTCTAGGTGGTATAAATGGTTTGCAGTAGGCTGGTTGGTGGTATGAAACCACATGTTGGTTCATCATCAGAAAAGTCCTGGCTATCTGCTTCTGTAAAGAATAAATTAAAGAAAACACTGTGGAGCAATTTTATTCTGAAATAAATGGGGTCATGGTGTCAGTGATTGTTTTGTGTCAACTTTGTTGGGCCTCGATTATCAGTAGTCTTGTCAGTTAAAATGTACTAATCCCTCATGGTGAGATCTAATATACTGTAATCACTTCCCTAATGATGTGATATGATGTGATTATTCTATGTGTAGGAAATTCTCACTTCTATGTTAATTAGTCCAGATACAATCTACAGGATTACAATGCATCTTGAGCCAATCTCTTTTGAGATATAAAATCAATTAAACAAACAAACAGAACTCAAAGGACCTTACCATCACCAAAAAAGATGATCTGGGAGACTTCAGCAAGATGGCAGACTAGGCAAACACACTACAGAGACCCTCTACAGTAAAGATTAGAGAGACCAAATGAAACAGACACAGATGAAAAATCTGGAAACCTGAACTTCAGAGGACAGGTTAGAGAAGTGGGCTGAGTGGTTTCCTGGAGGAGAAGCTGAGCAGGCTTGATGAGAGAGGGAACCTGACTGGTGAATGGCTCACCAGACATGGTATGAACATCTTGTGAGAAGCTTTGACAACAGAAGGTGGCCTGGCAGAGCAGATTCATACAGGCAACAGGGAATGAATGGTTCCTACTTTTCCCCATGCATCCCTGGTAACCAGAGGAGTGGCACACTCCCATATTCACCAATCCCGGAACAGATCTGCAGGTCTTGCTCTCCAGGAGTTTGGAGATACATGGTTGGAAGCCATGCCAGTGAGAAGAGGTAGACTGCTGCACTGCTTTGGTGTGTCACTTTGGTGCCTCGATTCCTGGGGGTTCCACTCCAGACCTACAGAACATACAGAGCCACCAGACCAGCACTGAACCAGTCACCCTGCCCCCAGTTGCCCTGTGGCCCTAACAACCAGCTCTATCGAGGACATCCACAAACTACTTCTGGATCGAGTGCCCAGAAAATAGGTAACACTGAAACTGATAGGAACCCCATCAAGGCCAGGAACTCTGCTGTCACATCCCTCCCACACCCACTTCATGAGACCCTTGTTAAGGAGTCCTCCAGAATTTTCTCATCTTCAGGCCCAACAGTTGCAGTTTTGTTTTGCTTTGTATTGGTTTGGGTTTATATGTTCCATTGTTTGCTTATTCTTTCTCTTCTTTCTACTTCTCTTTCCATTTCCTTGAATGTTATCCTTTCTATTTCTGCTACTGTTTTTCCTTTTACTCTCTTTCTTATTTTCCCTCTTCTTTTATCCCCCTGTTTAATTTGTCTTTATCTTTTCCTCCTTTCATCTTCCCTCTCTTTGAGGTTTCTAAGTATTTTGTTATTTCTTCCTTTTATATCTTCTCTTATATGTCTTTATTTTCTGGTCCCTCTTGCTCCTTGGAAATCCTATACAGGGTCGCTATGGGTTGGAATTGATCAAACCACACTTTACAACAACAACAACGTTTCTTTCTAGCTATTCGTGTTTTTATTTTTTCCTTTTAGTTTTTCTCTTTTATTTTTCTCTTCTATAGCTCTATTTCCCAGTCCTTCTTTTGTCGTAATACCTATTATATTCTTTCTTTTATGATTGCTGCCTATTTTTATTTATTTTTTCTCTTGATTATTTTGTCTTTTCGTTGTTGGTTTCTTGCTTGTGAATTCTGTTTTGTTTTCATGTATGTGCAGTGAAGAGGGAAGCCTAAATAGTGAACTTGAAGATAAATTTCTCAATGCTAATATGCTAAAAGAACAATCAGAAAAAGAGACTGAAAATATCTGGAAAAAGTCTGAATTACGTGGGACACCATGAAGATGAACAACTTACAGGTGATTGGATCCCAAAACAGGAAGAGATAATAAGAAGCACAGAGAAAAGTGTTAAAGAGTTGTTGGAAGAAAAAAATCCCTAACACCATGGAATATGAGAAGAGAAGCATGCAAAAAGCTGTATGAAAACCAAACAGAATAGATCTCAAGAGAAAATCACCAAGACATATCATATTCAAATTTTCTAAAACTAAAGACAAGAAAAAAATCTTGAGAGCAGCCCAGGTTAAACAAAAAAGTTACCTAAAAAAAGAAAACCAATAAAACTAAGCTTTGATTTCTCAGCATAAACCATGTAGGCAAGAAGGCAATTGGATGACATATACAAAACTCTGAAAGAAAGAAAGAGCTGGCAACCAAGAATCATATACCCAATAAAACTGTCCCTCAAATATGATGGTATAATTTGGATGTTTCCTGATAAACAGAAATTAAAGGACTTTGCAATGACCAGACCAACTTTTCAAAAGGTTCTAAAGGGTATTCTTTAGACTGAGAATCAACAACAGCAAACAACAACCTAAGATTACCAAACATGACAACAGCTCCCAGAACTCAATCCAGTTATAGAAGAATCTAAAGAAAAACAAACCTACAAGACTAAAAATATGGAAGCAGAGATATCAATTTATAATGAAGTAAACTACAAAGCAAAAAAAAAGGGGGGGGGGAATAGTGTAGATATAGATTTCCAAATGGCAAGGAAGTCAAACAAATTTTGAGAAAAAACAGACTGTTCTAAAAAGGGAAAATTTTTAAACCTGTAATTTACCTGAAAATTCATACACTTAACATCAAAATTTGAAAAGGAAAATCAAAAGGATTTAGTTAACATTGGCACAATAGAATGAAAATGAAAAGAAACCCACAGGCAAAAGGAATTCAACACAGAAAATTATGTAGAAGAAAGAAACTAGCACCATCACACACACACA
>NW_006408713.1:4564544-4578860 GCF_000296735.1 Chrysochloris asiatica
GATACAACCTTGCTTGCTGAAAGTGAAGAGGACTTAAAACATTTACTGATGAAGATCAAAGAGCACAGCCTTCGGTATGGATTACATCTCAATGTTAAGAAAACAAAAATCCTCACCTATTAATTCATATCTATCAATAATTACAGTGAATGTAAATCGATTAAATGCATCAGTCAAGAGACAGAAAGTGCAGAATGGATAAGAAAACAGGATCCTTAAATATGCTGTCTACAAGAGACACATCAAAAATATGGGAACCACGTAAATGTTCACCAACAGAAGAATGGTTAAACACACTTTGGTATATATACTCAGTGGAATACTGTGCAATATTGAAGAATAATGTTGAATCTGTGAAATACCTCACAATATGATGAACTTAGAGGACATTATGCTGAGTGAAATTAGTCAATCATAAAAGGACAAATATTGTTGAGACCAATGTTATAAAAAATTAAGAAAAGTTTTTCTTTATAAAAGAAACAATAAAACAAAAGAAGAAAGAAGAGCTAGGAGTGGAGTGTGTCCTTTCGACTTGGAATTCCTGTACTGAGACACTCCTAAATCCAGACAAAGATTGATGCCAAGACACCTAAGCTCTCCAAGAAACGTTGGGCCTACAGATGCTCAAATGAGACAAGGATTCCCAGAACTAACAGAGAAAGAGAGCCACCCGTAGAACAAGCACTCTGAATTTGGACTTTAGCATCCTAAAATGTAAGAGAATAAATTGCTGTTTATTAAAATCATCTACTTTTGATATCAAGTCATTTCTGATTCATAGCAACCCTGTATAGGGTTTTTGAGGAGCTGTTGGTGAGTTGGAACCACCAACTTTACAGTTCAGATCAATCATCATTCAAGTGCTTATGTTACAGTTCCACATTAGTGCCGTCAAGTCAACCTTACACACAACACAGTGAATCACTGCCCAGTCTAGCACCATCCTCACAATTCTTGTGTTTGAGACCACTGTTACTCATACTATGTCAGTCCATCTTGAAGATCTTCCCCTTTTTCATTGACCCTGTAACTTTACAAACATGATGTTCTTCTCCAGGGTTTGGTCCCTCCTGATTATATGCTCAAAGTACAAGAGATGGAGTCTCACCATTATTTCTTCTAAGGCGCATTCTGACTGCACTTCTTCCTAGATGTGTTTGTTTTTTTCTATGATAGCAGCACTAGATAAAAACAACAGTCACCATGAGTCAGTATCGATTCCCTAACACAAGACAAAAGAACAGTATTGGTTTTATAATGCTACTCTCTGTTGTTGCTGTTAGTAACCACTCAGTCCTCTCGGACTCAGCACAGCAGAATAAAACATTGTTCCTTTCTCACAACTGTTATGTCCAAGCCAATTATTGCAGCCACTGTGTCAGTCAATCTCATTTTCGTTGACCCTCTACTTTACCAAGCATGATGTCCTTCTCCAGGGACTGGTTCCTACTAACAACATGTCCAAACTACATGAGACAAAGTCTCGCCTTTCTTGCTTACAAGTAGCATTCTGGATGTGCTTCCAAGTGAGATTTATGTGTTCTTCTGGCAATCCGTGGTACTCTCAATATTTTTCACTAATGCCATTATTCAAATGAATCAATTCTTCTCTGATTTCCCTTATTAATTGTTCAGTGTTCACATGCATATGAGGTGACTTAAATATCATACTTTGGGTCAGGTACACCTTAGTCCTCAAAGGGACATTTTTGCTCTTTAACACTTAAAGATGTCATTTACAGCAGATGTGCATAATGCAAAACAGCCTTTGATTTCTTGATTGCTGCTTCCATGAGCATTGATTGGGGATCCAAGTAAAATGAAATCCTTGACAACTTCCAACCTTTCTCCATTTATCATGATGTTATTTTTAGTCTACTTGTGAAGATTTTTGTTTTCTTTACATTGAGTTTTCTTTGCATTCTTTGCATCCATACTGAAAGCTGTATTCTTTGATATTCATCAGTAAGTATTTTAAGTTTTCTTCACTTTCAATAAGCAAGACTATCAATTGCACATCGCAAGTTATTAAGGAGCCTTCCTCCAATCCTGATGCCGAATTCCTCTTCATATAATCCAGAATCTCACAGTATTTGCACAACATAGAGATAAAATAAATATGGTGAAGGGATGCAACCTTGATATACATGCACTTTTCCTGATTTTAAGCCATGAAATATCCTCTTGTTCTGTTCAAATGAGTGCCTCTTGGTCTGTGTATAGTTTCCACATGAGCATAATTAAGTGTTCTGGAATTGGCATTCTTTATAATGTCATCCATAGTTTATTATAATATGCACATTCAAATGCCTTTGCATAGTCAATAAAACACATGTGAACATCTTTCTAGTATTCTCTGCTTTCAGCCAAGATACTTCTGCTGTCAACAATGATATCCATTATTCCACATCTTTTTCTGAATCCAACTAGAATTTCTGGTAGTTCGCTGTCAATTTGCTGCTGCAAGTATTCTTTTTAATCATTTTCAGCAAATGTTTACTTGCGTGTGATATTAATGATACTGTTTGATAATTTCCACATTCTGTTGGGTCACCTTTCTTTGGCACAGAAACAAATTTGGATATCTTCTATTCAGTTGGCCAGGCAGACGTCCTCCGAATTTCTTGATATAGACATGTGCTTCCAGCACTCCATCAGGTTGTTTGAAACATCTCAGTTAGTAGTTCATCAACTCCTGGAGCCTTGTTGTTTGCCAATGCCTCTAGTACAGTTTTACTTCTTCCTTCAGTACCATCGGTTCTTGATCATGTGACACCTCTTGAAGTGGTTGAACATCAACCAATTCTTTTTGGTACTGTGACTCCCTTCATTCCTTCTATTTTCTTTTGATGCTACCTGCTTCATTCATGTTGTTGTTAAATGTCGTGGAGTCTGTTCTGACTCATGGTGACCTTGTCTAGCGTTCCCATGCCTTGCCTTTCTTCCAAGGAGCAGCTGGTGAGCTTGAACTGCCAATCATGTCATTCGTAATCCAGTGCTTACCCTATGAGCCACCATGCTCCCTCTAGATGCTGTCACTGACTCCATTTTACAGAGGAGAAATCTGAGACAGAGATTAAACAGCTTGCCTGAGGTCATAATGCTAGAGAGTCACAGAGATAGGATTCAACTCATATATAAAAATCAATATGCCACATTGCCTTCTAGTTCTTCATCTGACCAACTCCTCTTCCGCTCAGGTTAGATGTCCCTTTCTCCAAAAAGCCTTCTCTGATGACTGAAAATGCTCTGTACCCTCAAAGGACCCATATTTACCTTTCAAAATATATATTTAAGTTATTTATTTTATTTTTTTTTTTTGCATTTTTTCCCCTCTATATTTCAACCTTAGTTAGGCAAGGTCCAAGATGATCTATTCACTGTGGGACTGTGGGACACAGAAGTGTTAGAAAGCTGAGGCTTCATGTTTTTTGGGGGTTTTTCCCCCTCCTTGTGGCTCCTATTTGCATTCTGCCCACCTTCCTATCCCACTTTTTACTTAAGGAAATGTTGCCCTTTTGATTGTGAATGATTGACCATTCTATGGTGAGAATACCCCCCCAAACACACACACACACACACACACACACACACACACACACACTGTAACTCTATCTACTGCTTGCTTCCAGAAGCTGAAGGGGGTTGAGGACCATAGTATCAGGTTCTTCCAGTCTCTTTCTGACCAGGAAACCCAGTCTTTTTTTTTTTTCCTTCAATGATTTTGAGTTTTGTTCCTTGTACTTGGTGTACTTATTCCTAATTTTTCACATTTCAGTTCCCGACAGAATTCCAGAGGACAATTCGGCAGTTGTTCCCAGAGCAAAGCTCAGTGCTGCACACATGCATTTATTCATACCTCAGATGTGTGACAGAGATGTGCCACATCAACCCTGTGCCTGGGATTGTTCCAGACTCTGGATGGCAGAGATGGATGGTGTCCTTGCCTCCCCAGAACTTTCAGTAGGTATTTATGGAGACCTTACAGTGTGTATTGCTGCATGGTAAAAAAGCTAATATACGCAGCTGGTAGCTAGCGGTACCTTGAAGGAAATGTCCGGCAATTTACTTCTGAAATATTAGTCATTAGAACCACTATGGAGTTCAGTTTCACTGTAACACAGTTGAGGTCCCAGGAGTGGGAATCAACTCAATGACAACTGGTGGTCTATTGTGTGTCAGATATTGTGCTACAAAAATGGGGGTACACAGTGAAACGAGCTATGGGGGCCATGAAAGACATTGGATCAGAAGACAATGGCTAAAGGCAGCATGGAGGTGTGCGGAAGGAGGATGGTGGTGTCCCTATGTAGACCCTTTTCCTCCGCCCTCCACTAAATTCTAAGGAACCAGATTGAGAGACAAATATTTTCCTGGCTTTCATGTGGAGAAGCTGAGGGAATGGCACTGTGGATGAGGACTGTCACCCAGGGTCCAACTGAAGCAGCACTCCACACCTGCCACCTTCGCTTCCTTTTCCAAGTATGCCTCCTCTGTGGATGGGAAACCTCAGTGAGAGTCCTCACCCTGCCCTTGCTGGTGATTCAGGGGATTCATGTCTGCTCTAGGCCTAGAAATCCCGTGCACACTATTTGCAGTCTCCCGTGTTTGTGGTAGAGCACCAAGTTGGTGTAACTTCCACATACTTTAAGAAAAGGCGGGTCTAGCAGTCAGCTAAATGCATTTGCTTGTTTTCTTACCCTGTAAATTGACCTCTTTGTCATCATTGCAACATAGGCAGTCAAGCTACAGCCCCTCTTGCAGTTGGGGCTGTTGAAATGTTAAGTCTGACTCTGGCGCTGACTGGGGCTGGATGATTGATCTCGGCTAATTTCCAGGTGCTCTCCCTATTCAATGGCATGCTCTGAACCCTGGCAGCCTGGCAGGGACCTTTGCATCACTAGCACCGCATGCCTTCTGGGCTACGCGGCCGCCTGGCCAGGAGCCCTGTGGGTCTGGGTAGGGCAAAGTGATTGCTGCTTGTTGCCGTGAGGAACAGGACCAGGGGCTTCCCTGACTTAGGACGTTAATCAACTGCAATATTAAATTGCACCATCTTGTGATAATATTGTCAGCGATCGGATACAACGGGTAGGCAAATTGCTTTTTGGTGAAACACTTTATTACTTTTTTTGATAATGAAAGCAAAACGTATCTTCATTATGAAAAATTTGGAATGGACTTGTAGAAAATATTAAATCTTTTCAAGTTCCCCATTAAAGCTCCTCACGAAGGTACTACCACAGGCATTTGGTCTTATTTCCTTCTTGGCCTTAAGACCTTATAAGTGGATGTATATGTATGTTTTTATAAAATGAAGTCATTCAGTTTTTTTTATGCATTTTTATGTCTCACTTCCTTGTCATCAGGTTACAACATTTGGTTCTCTCCAAGTCTCTAAATAGCCTGGAAAACACTCTCTGAATGGGCGGCACTGCAGGTTAAACGTTGGGCTACAAAGGCCAAGTTAAGGAGTTCAAACCCACCAGCATCTCCAGGGACAAAGATGAGGCTGTCTGCTGACAGAAACCGTATATAGGATAGGGTCTCTGTAAGTCCAAATCTTCTCAATAGTGCAGTAGGATAAAGCATTGCACCACAGGGTTGATAGTTCAAATTCTCCAATTGCTCCTCAGAAACCCTGTACAGGGTTGTTATGATTTGGAACTGACTCCACTGCACTTAACAACAACAAATAAGGAGCCCTGGTTGTGTGGCGGTTAAAGCACTCGACCGCTGAGAGTTAGGCAGTTCCAAGCCACCATCTGCTCCATGGTTTGGCTTGGCATCTCTTCATTAAACAACTTACTCTTACAAAAGTAGATTATTACTACTTTTTTCTATTATAAATTATTCTGTGATGAAGGATACAGGTTTGTGCATCTTTCTGCTTTTCTTGTGTCTGTATCACTGTTTGGTTTGTTGGTTTGTTTTTTCTACTAGAAAATGAATCACTGGGTCCAAACAGCAAAATTTTGACATGGCTTTGATAAGGATTGCCAAAATGATTTGCATTAAAATTGGACCAATTGAGAAGTCCAATCATCCACAAAAGGATCACTCTTACTGTAATGTTGCCAACGCTGAGTGTCACCATGAAAATAAATGATGCAGCAATTTAATGGTGAAAACCAGCATTTTCATTTCTTCATTTTATTCATTTGCATGTCTTTCTTCACTCAAGTTGAGGTTGAATGCTTTTCATGTGTGTTGGATGACATGTATGTCTTTTCTTGACTGTTTATCTCCTTTCTATTTGGTGTTCATGCTTTGTATATTTCTATGACAGTAACTGACAGGTAGTGTTTTAGTGCTGAAATGATTTGTTAATGGCATCAATTAAAGATGGGCTCTGTGAATCACACCTTGCCTTTTATCAAGACGTGAAAGGTCAAAACCACCTCAAAGTCACACTTCAGTATGGTAGGAATGCCACCAGAAGGCAACCTGGTTGTAGGTATGTTCCACTATTTTTGAAATGAGTTAAAACTTTGACTTCTTAAAATGTCAGCTGCATAAATTCCTCCTTTCAGACAGAATCACTTGTGTGTTCTTCACTTAGCAGATACTCACTTAAGCCATGGTGATGTTTTTGCTTTGAGCTGTGGTCCAACCAAGAACCAGACTCAGTTCTTGTCCTGAAAAAGATATAAATTTAGATGCAAAGGTTAAGTTTCAACTTCTTTATCTTTTGCCACATTTAAAATTCCATTCACCCAATCCTTTTGGGTTGCTGTTGATTAAAATATATATGCATATATATTTTTTTAAAGCACTTACCATTTGGATGCAGGTGAAATGTTTGAGTCTCTAATGGTTGATTTAGGAGACTACTAAAACAGACTTCTCATCCTGTTTCATGATCTCATGCTGCTTGAGATCAGTAGAACACCTATAGTATTAAAGTACCCTGCTTATCTAATAGCCCGGCTCAGAAGGGAAGGAGCATGGAGACATGGTCCAGAGAGTCATCTCTGCATGACTCCATATGCAAGGACTGGGTTCATTTCTGAGTGTAGAACAGAAATTCAGCTCCCTGGCTCTCAGCTTCCTAATGTAAGAGAAACGAGGTCTGATTCTTCCCTCCTGTATAGTAAGCCCCCACACCTAAGTTCTTCAGGCTTCTTCAGTGCTGAGTATTAGGTGTTAACCTACCTAGGCAAGTTACTATTCACTCTAAGACCCAGTTTCCTCACCTGTGAACTGGAGATAGCAACAACAGAAAATGAAGCCACTCAGATCAAATCTTACTCCTGGAACTCCTTTGTATAAAACTATGCTCCATTGGATTTTCAGTGGCAGAATTTTGGGATATAGATAGTCAGACCTTGGCTTTGAGGTGCCTCTGGGAGGATTTGAACTGCAGCCTCTCAATGTGTAGCTACGTGCTTTACTGTTTGTGTCACTCAGGGATCCCAGGGGCAATAATATCCATGGTCATCCAGATTTTGACTCATCGTTGCTTTATAGAACATAGTAGAACTGCCCGTAGTGTTTCAAAGGCTGCAGCATACAGGAACACACTGTCACATCTTTCTCTTGCAGGACAGACAGCTGATAGATTCAAACCAGTGGTATTTAGGTTAGCAACCTAGCACTTTAACGACTGCACCTCCAGAGCCGCTGAAGGACAACAGGACAGTATTATTAAATAGTAAGGGTTGAACTGCGTATGTAGGTGGCTAGCTTCGTGA
The DNA here is from genome assembly GCF_000296735.1 of Chrysochloris asiatica. Lineage (NCBI taxonomy): Eukaryota > Metazoa > Chordata > Mammalia > Afrosoricida > Chrysochloridae > Chrysochloris > Chrysochloris asiatica. Next base: position 4,572,242 of record NW_006408713.1, read on the forward strand.
CTAAAATAAAACAGTCCTTCTCAAGATGATTCTGTCTGGCTGTCTCTTGGAAGGATGGTTCAAGGCTCACTGCACACAAGCATGTGAATGGGTATCACTTGGGTTCTACTAAGGGACAAACCTAAGATGATTCTGAAAGTAAGAACCAGAAAATTAACCAGTGTCTAAATTTGGGTCCTGTTTTATCAGACGGCTGTGGGACCAGATTAAATGTTCTTGCTCAGCATTGGCTCAGGGTAGTGTTTTAGTGCTGAAATGATTTGTTAATCTGTGCATGATAAAGGAGCATTTGGAATGGGAGCTGCCCTCCCAAAACCCAGCCTTGCCAGAATAGGCAGGTGAAGGGACCTTGTAAACTGCAAAGTGCCGTCCAAATGCACCGCGTCACCAATCCTGATAACAGAGTAGACATCATGATAAAAGCTCAGTAACTGACAAATTGCAGGATGGGGGGATTAGAGCCGGGCCACCGCCTGGTGGGACTGGAAGCCCGCCTGTCACTCTGGCAGGCAGAAAACAAAGATCTGCTCTTAAAGCTTCCTGGAGGCCCCGCGGGAGGCTGTAACCTCTTCACACCTTATTGCTGGGAAGTGACTTTGTGATTTGACACATTAAAAACAAGTTCAAGGGAGCCTCCTCTCCAGTGAGTTGGAACCACCGAGTGACAGGTCTCCCTTCCTGGGCTTCAGGCTCCGCCACCCCTCCCTCAAGAGTTCCCTGAGTCATGGACCTTCCTGAAGGAAGAGGGTGGGTGAAAAGCAGGCGGGCATTTTTACTGGAATGCTGTATTCTTAGAGCTCTATGTATGTATATGAGGTGCGTTGTTTAATTGAATGATTTGAATATGGTCCCTCCAATAATTAATAATAATATCAACAACAACGCTGATAATGAAAAATTTCCCCTTAGACATCTTTAGTGCATGGAGAACAAGGATAAGGTTGGGAGGGATGGGGGGAGAGACAATCCCTGTCCAGCCTCTGCTGCCCTTTTCCAACCGCAGTGAAGCCCTTGTCGGGTCCCAGCCCAGTCCAATCCGGTCCATTCGAATCCTGCTGAGTCCTGTCCAATCCTGCCCTGCCCAACCGTGGCTGATCCAGCGGGCTAGGAACGCAGTTCCCGCTTGGGCAGGTGAGTCGCCGTAAGGCCAGCAGAGGGCGCGCGCCCCGGAGGAGTCTTTCAAAATCTCCAGGTCCCACCAACCCGCCCCGCCCACCCCGGGCCCCTCCCGCCCTGGCCCGAGCCAAGGGGAGCGCTTCGCGCCTGCGCGTCTGCGGGGCAGGCTCTTGGGCAGACTCGGACAGTGTCGGCGCAATCTTTGGTTGGACGCAGGGATCGATGTGCAAGTCAAATGCGTTTGTGCCACCTGTTGGCTTTGGGCCCGTACTGCACGCGGGAGGGAGGAGACCCTCCAACCTCCAAGAAGTGCAACTGAATAATCACGCAGAAGGAATGGAGCGCCAATGGGGTTTTTCCAAAAGGCAGACGAAGGCACCAGTCCATGCACAACACAACGCCTCACTACTGCACTGCGTCTACCCCAAATAAAATGCCAATTTAATAATGGTTAACATTTCCAAAAGGCAAAAACATCGAGAATATAGAAATAAACCATCTAAAGAAATACGTATTTCTAAACTGATAAAACATCAGATCTAATGTTGTGTTTGTTACTGTTCTTAAGTGCCGTCAAGTAGGTTCTGACCCATAGTGACCCTGTATAGGGTTTCCCAGGAGTGGCTGGTGAACTTGACTTTGCTTACCTTGCAGTTCAAACCAGCTTTGCAGTCTAGAGCATTAACCCACAGCACCACACCCACAATATTTGTGGCAGTATGGGTTAATGCGCAGGACTACAAAGTCATTTGAACTGCAAGGTAGGTGGTTCAAGATCGCCAGCCGCTCCTCAGAAATCTTATACAGGGTCGCCATGGGTCGGAACCAACTATATGGCACTTAACAACAAACGAAATTACCAGTGGGGTCCTGGTGTGGCGCTGTAGGATAAGCACGGGACCTCAAGGTGGGTTTGAAGCGCAAGTCAGCGGCTCCTTGGAAACTCTATACAGGGTCCGTATGAGTCTGAACTGAATAGATGGCATTTAAGGACAACAGCAAGTTCCTTAGTTGGTATTTTTTGTTTGTTTGTGTGGTTCAGTTTTTAATCACATGCAGAACTTTATATCGAAGAAAATAACTAATGTAAGTAATAGTATTGTTGTTGTTATGTGCCTTGGAGTCGGTTCCGACCCATAGCGACCCTGTACAGGGTTTCTGAGGCTGTAAATCTTTACGGGAGCAGAAAGCTTCATCTTTCTCCCTCGGAACAGCTGGTTGTTTCAAACTTCTGGCCCTAAGGTTCACAGCCCTATTCGTAACCGCTACGCTACCAGAGCTCCTTAAGTAATAGCATATGTCTATTAAATTTGACTATACACACATATAAGGAGCTCTGTTAGCGTAGTGGTTACGAGTCGGGCTGCTAACCTCAAGGTCAGCTGTTTGAAACTACCAGTCGTCCCACTGGAGAAAGATGAGGCTTTCTGCTCCGGTGAAGATTTACAGCCTGGGAAACCCTGTGCAGGGTCGCTATGAGTCGGAACCGACTCCACCGCACACTACCGCCACCATACACACCTATATTGCTTCTTATAAAGATTTCTTTTAAAATACACATAAGCTGCAAAATACATGCTTAAATCAAATGAGTTGGACATAGATATGAAGACCCACATAGGATTCAGATTCACAAACCCTTCATAATTTTAATAACCAATTCTGCCAGATGTGAGCTTTTCTGGAAATATTTTTGTTTGTCCACAGAAGTGACTGAACAAGGCGGGAACAGTAATTCATCTCGTTGAGGGGCTTCCTCTTTTGGGCTGACCCTCGATTTTACCAAGCTCAATGTCCTTCTCCAGGGACTAGCCCCTCCTGATAGTCAAATTAATGAAGTAAAATCTTGTCTCCTTTGCTTCATCAGTGTTGGGGGTGGGGAGGGGAGGGGAGTAAGGATTGTGACCTTCCGGAATCCTACAGCCTGGGGTGCAGGATGCTGAGTACATCAAGCCACATTGATAATATGAACTCACACCCATCACTGGTTCATCCCTCAGTGGTTCCCAGGAAGAATCGAAGGGAAATCTTCCTGAGCAAGTAACAGCCCTGAGCTTGACAGACAAGCGCGACAGACAGCAGGACAGAGAAAGCTTTTTAAAATGTGTGGGTAAACCCCATTATCTTTTTATTCCGTTTTTTCCATGAACTTTTTGAAGCTCCCTCACACATATACAGTGACACCTATGAGAATCAGAACTCAGTGGGAGCTGCCTTGGTTTTCAGGGTCTTGCAAAGTCTTCCAACTTATCTCTTTTCACTTACTGTCTAAGAATCCAATCTCATAAACTAGAACAAAAAGTAAACTTTTTTTTTAATGTTTTGCATGTTTATTCAAATTGTGTACAAATGTGTACATATACTATTCAAGCAAGCTATGGATACAATTTAATTATACTTGTACTCCTTGGAGCTATTTCTGTCTTTTGTTTCTATACTTCCTTGTATTCAGATTTTGATATAAATGATTTCCTGACTCTGTCCTTGGCTCATAGGTTCCCACTTTCAAAGAATATTTATGATGTTAGGGGAACTGTGTTAGTGGAAAATACTGAGTTTTCTTTCTCTGACAGGGTTTCTTCTAACACAGCTTCCTGCTTTTGCAGGTTTCACTTGTCACACAAGCCCTGGTGGCACAAATGGTTAAGCACTGAAAAAATTAACAGTTAGAACTCACCCAGTGTCTCTGCGGACAAAAGACCTGGATATTGGTTTCTATAAAACACTGTGGGGCACTGTCATATAGGATCACTATGGGTCCAAAATGACTGTATGACACTAAAAACAACAACAGTGATAGAGAGAGACCTAGAGAGAGGGAAAGATAATAGATTAAAATGATATAAATATAGATGACAGAGAGCTTTAGATAGATTTCCTCCAAGGAACAGGCTCACACAATTGTGAAGGACTGGTAAATCCAAATCCATAACTTAGACAGGCTGGATATTCCTGTAGGATGTTTTCCTCAACTCCATAGATGAGGCAACAAGAAGAATGAACAGTGAAGGAGTTCTAACATAATGTCTATTTATAGTCTTCAGGCAGAACACGCCTTGCTGGGAAGTTCCCTTCTGTTAATAAGCCTTCAAATGACTGGATGATGCTCAACCACATTAAAGAAGGTAATCTGCTTTACTGAAGGCCAATTGATTTAATCACATGTAACGACTTCATAACAGTAACTAGACTTCACTAGCTTTACCAAACACCTGGACACCTTAGTGTTGCCAAGCTGAGACATAGAATTAACCACTACAATAACCAGGCTTCTTGTTGATTCTGCTGCTATGTGGGAGGAGAGAGATAAGCTACAGGCAAACTACTTCTCTTCAGTAGAATCTGGATGAAATGTAAACAGCTCAGAATTGTCTTTTCATCCAGCAAGAGCTTCTCCAATTAAGAAATGGCCTTAAGGCAAAGGTCAAAACCAGGGCATTGTCCTGAAAGGCAGCCTCAACCAAATTCAGGGCATGGCTGTAGAACTCATCAATAAGACATCAGAACGATGCAGAACAATGGACTGTGTATCCCCTCCATTCAAGATGCAGCTCTCCAAGAAGCATAATGACATACATGTCTCCCAGGCCCTTTCAGGTAAGCAACAGTGCTCCGAAGGACCTTTGGGACAGCATCCTGATGAAGTTTCAGTAAAAGTTTATCTCACATAAATGTATGAATGTGGCTTTTCTCTAATAGAATAGTTTATGCATTAATACAATGAAAACCCAGGAAACCACAATTAGATGGTACTTGGTTATCACTACCAACTATAACAACAGATGGACCCCTATGTAACAGGAGAAAAACATGTCACAGAAGATAAATAGTTGTTAAATCCAGATTTACTAAACTGGTTGAGATTAGAGGACTCCTGAATACAATTAAAGAACATACTGACTACAAAAACAGTGTGGGGGTGGCATCTGACCACCTCTTACTTCATAAGGGAGAAAGAGGGATAAATTCAACATCAGCCCAAGGCTGATTCCTATGAGGTGAAGGTCAGACATGCCTCCACTTTTCAAACTCCTTGACCATTTCTGACCCCAATCATCCCTCCCAAGGAAATTTCCACTTCTCTGCTTCCATACTTCATTGCATTGGTCACACAGAACTGGCAGACCATACTCAAAGATGATGGGATTTATTAGGGGAGTTGTTGAGTTGTTTCTGTTAAGAGCCGTTGAGTCTTTTCAGACATATAGTGAGTCTGTATAGGGTTTCCAAAGAGCAGCTATTGTGTTTGAACTGCCGACCTTATGGTTCACAGTCCAATACTGATCCTACAGAACCACAGCAGGGAAGTTAACAGGTTGCAATTCGTAAACACTATGCTACCAGAGCTCCTTTAGCACTGATGATAAATGCCCCAAGGACACTCCACTCTACCATAAGCCTCAGCCCAAAGGAACTCAACTCTAGCTTCATATGGCAGCAAACCTAGCTTCCTTGATTAAGTGTCTGAAGGCACCTTACTCTGCAAAGAAGTCAGATGGCAGCTTTCGCTCTCAATGGTTCAGTCAACTCCTCTGTATTTTGTTCTTGGTACTCCTATTGCTGCTTCTCCACCACATCTCTGGTTCAAAGCCTCCTTGAATGAGGAGGCTCAGCATGCAGGGATCTTGGTGCCTACAGGACATGTTCCACTCCTGGCTCTTATTTCTTGATGGTAGTGATAGTCTCCCTTCCTCATTCTGAGATGGCTCATTTTAAAGCCAGCAGGATGATAACACTGACCAGTCTTCACATCAGAGTTTCAGACACCCTATCTGCATGGTTTCACCCAGTCATTTCACAGGAGTTACAAAGACCATGGTTAGAAGAGCCACATCAAGTAATCCATGGTACCACACTGACACATTGTGGAAATTGTAACTAATGCCAAGGAATATTTTGTGCAGAAATTGTCAAATGAGAACCTAATTTGCTGTGCAAACTATCATCAGAAACACATTATTATTTTTTTAATGAATTTTAAGGACATTTATACATTAAAATGAAAAGGACAGAGATGACCATAATGAAAAGAGGTCTTAGGATCCCAGGATGGTGCAAATAAATGTTTTGCACTTGGGTGGTTACACAAAGGGTAGCTATTCAAATCCACCCAGCAAGACAGCAGAAGAAAGGCTTAGTGAACTTCTATTATAAGGATTATTGTTGTTGTTGTCAGGTGCCATCAAGTCGGAACCGACTCATAGCGACCCCATGCACAGCAGAACGAAACAAATGTCCGATCCTGGGCCAACCTCATTACCGCTGCCACACTTGATGCCATCAATGATGCCACATGGCTGATCCATCCTGTTGGGGTTTTCCTCTTTTTCTCCAACACTCCATCTTACCCAGCATGACATCCTTCTCCAGCGACTGTTCCCTCCTGACAACATGTCCAAAGTATTAGAGACGAAGTTTAGCCATCTTGGCCTCCAAGGAGCACTCTGGCTGCACTTCTTCCAAAACAGATCTATTGGTTCTTTTGGCAGCCCATGGCACTTTC
>NW_006408713.1:4580145-4580897 GCF_000296735.1 Chrysochloris asiatica
CTTTTGGTACAATGACTCTGTGTATTCCTTCCATCTTTACTTGATGCATTCTGCATCATTCAATAATTTGCCCAGAGAATCTTTCAATAACGAAAATCGAGGCTTGAGAAAACTAGATGAGGCAGTTCTATTCTATAACATATGGGTTTATCATAAATGAAAATTGACTCAACCATAAAAAACAACACAAAAAATTTTTTTATGAGCAGGAAAGCAAGGCTAGAAAACTACCCAGCTGCAAACAATCTGTTTATATTAGAAAAAGCAGAACTGAGAGCCCAGAGAAGGACCAAGTGAAACAGGGAATCATTTCCAGAGAACAAGACTGGGTCCCAATAAAGGAGTGATGACATCCTTCTGGCTGAATTTGAGAAATACTGAGAGTCAGTATCTGCTGTTTCCTCCTGTTACCACCTTTTTCAGTGATGGTGTTTAAAGAGATGATCTTGAAAATGAAAGTGTGAAAGCCTGCTAGGGAAAAATCATAAAGCAATATCAGAAAATGGAAGAGCTCACTCTCAAGGAAATAGAAATAATAGAACAACTTTAAAAAAATACTAAATTAGCCTGTTTACTATATATGGTGGTGGTGGTAGTGATGTGCCAAGGAGTTGGTTCCAACTCATTTGTTGTTATTGTTGTTGTTAGGTTCCTTCCAGTCGGTAACGACTCATAGCTACCCTATATAAGGTTTCAAAGTTTACAGGAACAGAATGCCTCATCTTTCTCCCATGGAACCACTGGTAGTTTTG
>NW_006408713.1:4585277-4586433 GCF_000296735.1 Chrysochloris asiatica
GTTGGAACTGACTCGATGGCACCTAACAACAACAAGAGCCTATAGAGTACTGGTGTTGTGGTATGGGTTAATGTGCTGAACTGCAAAGTTAGTTTGAACTGCAAGGTTGGTTGTTCAATTTTACCAACTACTCCTTGGAAACTTTATACAGGGTTGCTTGGAACCAACTTGATGGCACTTAAAAACAATAACAGCATATACTTATATATGGAGTGCTGGTGTAGCTTCAAATCTACCAGTCACTCCTTAGAAACCCTATACAGGTTCTCTAGGAGCTGGAACGTATTCTATGGCACTTAACAACAAGAAAAACATATTCATATATATAGAACCCTGTCATTACTGTGGGATAAGCACTGGACTGCTAACAGCAAAGTTGATAGTTCAAACCCACCAGCTGTTCCATGGGATAAAAATGAGGATTTCTTCTCCCATAATGGTTTACAGCCTCAGAAATCCTACACTGGGTTGTTATACATTGAAACTGACTTAATGCCCGTGGTGTGGGTAAACAGATATATATAATCACTGGCAAAGTAAGTATGAAATGATAAAATGGAGTGAACTTATAAGCATATTCCCCAAATATTTGTTGTTTTTAAGTGAAAGAAATGTTATAGAAAGGTAGATGGAGATATATAGTACCTTAAAGATGCATTCCTAGCAGTAAAACCATGATCTGAGAATGATAATATTCAAACAACAAAGAGATGCAATCTAGAGTGTAAGTCTCCTGAATCACAGAAGATAATACCCAAAACAAGGTGGAAAGATGTTCTCTAATAGGGCATGGAACAGTTCCTCAAAGGTAACATAGCAGAGTTTATTGTTAAACAATGAACTTCTCATTTGGCAGCCTCTATCATCTGTCTCTAGGAGAAGAAGTCTGATGAATTTTGTTGTGGGGAAGAAGTTTGAAGGGACTGAAAGATTTGAAATAGTAACTGCTGTAGGTGGAAGGCAGATGGACATGAAACTTCAGAGGAACATGGGAGAAGCTGCTGAACCAAGAGCTATAGGAATTGGTCCAAGTTGATAACCATAGAAGTATGTGATTACAAGCAAAAGGGAAAAGGTCACTAAGCATAAGGTGGCCAATAAACCTAGAAGACAGAGTGTCCGTTTGGTCATTTACACAAGTTCCCTATCAGAGTCT
>NW_006408713.1:4591303-4592828 GCF_000296735.1 Chrysochloris asiatica
GGTGCAAGTGACATAAAGCTTTTGGGACCATCATTTGCTATTGAGGCACAAACTCAAAATAAAGACAAGTAGTTGCAAGCATTGATTTAGAATAAGAAAATGAATGTATGAAGTATGAATCAAGGAAAATTGGAATTGAAAACAACTCCATAAGATCCAAGATATGACCTTAACCATATCCCACCTGAATTAAGGGACCATCTCAAGAACAGATTTCATGCATTAGGCACTAATGGCCAAAGACCAGAGAGCTATAAGATGAAATCAAGAACATCATACAGGAAGAAAGCAAAAGGTCATTAAAAACACAGAAAATAAAGAAAGACCAAAATGGATGTCAGAAGAGACTTTGAAGCTTGCTCTCCAGTGTAGAGATGCTAAGGCGAATGGAAGAAATGAGTAAGCCAAAGACCTGAACAGAAAATGTCAAAGGGTGGCTCAAGAAGACAAAGCATTATAATGAAATGTGCAAAAACCTGGAGTGAGAAAGCCAATAGCGAAGAACACATTCAGCATTTCTCAAGCTGAAAGAACTGAAGAAAAAAATCAAGCTTTGACTTGCAATATTGAATGATTCTATAGGCAAAATTCTGCATGATGCAGAAAGCATAAAAAGAAGATGGAAAGAATACACAGAGTCACTGTAACAAAAAGTAATAGTTGACGTTCAACCATTTTCATGAGGTAGCATATATCAAGAACCAATGATAATGAAGAAAGAAGTCCAATCTGCACTGTAAATGTTGGTAAGAAAGGAGGCCCCAAGAATTTTTTTAAAAATTGAAATCTTTCAGCTAGTTGGTCAACTGATTGGAAGAGATCCATATTTGTGTCCATTCCAAAGAGATAAGACACTACAGAATGTAGAAATCATTGAACGCTATTATTAATATTACATGCAAGTAAAAATTTCTGAAGATAACTTTTAAGTGGTTGAATCAGAACATCCACAGTAAAGAATCCAAAAATCATGCTGAATTCAGAGGAGGATGTGGAATGAGGGATATCATTGCTGACATCAGATGGATCATGACTGAAAGCAGAGAATACCAGAAAGGTGCTTACTTATATTTATTGACTTCACAGTCTTTTGATTGTGTGGCTCATGACAAGCCATGAATAGCATTGCAAAGAATGGGTATTCCAGAACACATTATTAAGCTCATGAGGAACTTGTACAGAGATTATGAGGCAGTCATTCTAACAGAACAATTACACCACACACACACAAATAAAACACGATAGTTTATACTCGCAGTTCTTAGTTCAGAAAGTGTTCCTTAAAAAAGTCAGTACACAATTCCAGCACCAAGTCTCTGGGTTGGGTTTAAGAGTGAACTTTGAACATAGAGACATAGAACGATATAGCTTGGCAAATATGTGACCCCAAATTCTCCTTTTTAAAAGTGAGAGATAATCTAAAGTATGTTTGGGGGCTTGTTTAAGCCCATTTCTAACCCTTGATAAAACAAAGGTTCCATCCTGATGCTATAAATTCAGGCTATACTGCCCACTGCCACCTCTT
>NW_006408713.1:4593972-4601275 GCF_000296735.1 Chrysochloris asiatica
AATAATCAACAATGTTCATTACAGTGAGATGTTCACTGAAGAACTGAAACCTAAACTTGGAATTAACACAGAGGATGGCTACCCAAGGGCATTGTGATCTTATACATCCACATACCTCTGTCCACACTGCTGACATTCTGCAAAAACTTCATTATGAGGCGTTAAAGCATCCTCCCTATCGTGTTGATCTTGCTTCATTGAACTTTTACCTGTTTGATCCCCTGAAAGAAATCCTTTGAGGATAAAGATTCATCTCTGATGAAGTAAAGACAGTGGTGAATTTGTGGCTTGCAGCTCAGCCTAACATATTTTTTTTTTAAAAAAATAAGGGAATATGAAAGCTTGTTGACAGATGGATAAGGTGTAATGAAAAGTAAAAAGTCAAACAATTATGTATTTATCTTTTCTAAGCATTCATTAAAATAAATGCTACAGCAAGAGTGTGGATAATTTTTGACTCACTCTTGTAAGTTCAAATGGAGAAAGCTTTTTACAAGGTAATTGAATGTTTACCAGAATCCTTTTATATGTACACCTATCTTTCCATGTAGATGTTTGCTTTTCAGGATTCTTATCTAAGAAATATTCAGAAGTCCTGAAAGTATTATGGGCAAAATGTTCACTAAAACATTCTTTATATTAGTGAGAAATTATAAACAGCAGGAGATTGTGATCGATTCTTAAGAGATAACATAATGCTATGAATCAAGTTTAAGATGAATCCAAATGACAGGAGAACATGACAGGAGAAAACCATATCATTTAAATACCTTAATGAAATACATTAGCATATCAGCAGGAGTTATCTCTGGGTGATGATATTATGATTAACTTTAAGTTTCATCATTGTACATTTACAGTCTCCACATTTTCTATATTGATGAAATACTAGTTCTGAAAAAAAGAAAACATCAACTTTAGAGTAAATGGATTAAGTTGAAGATGAAAGCATTAACAAATAAGAGGTTGGCCCAGGATTGGGCAGTGTTTCGTTCTGTTGTGCATAAGGTCACTATGAGTCAGTACCAACTCGATGGCACCTAAAAACAACATACAATGGAATCCTAGTGTGGTACTATAAGATAAGCACTAGACTGTAAGCTTGGTTTGAACTGCAAGGTTAGTGGTTCAAACTCACCACGTGCTCCTTAGAAACCCTATAATGGGTTGCTATGAGTTGGAACCAACTTGATGGTACTTAACAACAAAAATATGAAGAGGTTGATTTTCTGTAATTTTTTAATGTGGAATGTGAAACCAATATGGAGAATCAGACTTCTGTCAAAGTTCCTGTTATCAAATAACTTCTCTTTACAATTCTCAGTCCATGGAAAGGAGGTCAAGATTTGATTGCTGAAAAATCTGAATTGGAATGTCCCATCTGGAGCAAACTACTGACTCTAGACTGAATCTTGATGAGATCATGGTTGATTGAATTCTCTGAAATGTCTACCTATAGGTTTGGAGAATGTACTTGTGCATAGTTTGAATGCAACAATAAATTATACATCCAGCATTGGAATGATGAAATGAGAGGTATGTAAGACCTGTAGGCAAATTCAGCAGTCACAGAACAGACAGTGGAAACTCAGCAACACTGAGGTCATACTGTTTTGAAGAAAAAAAATTAAAAATGCTATGGGATTCTTAGCACATGTCTTGAGATTGTGCAGATGGATGATAAGAACTTCTGCTTGATGTCTTGTTTCCAAGGCAACACCTCTGATAGTACCATGTTCTCCAAGAAATAATAGTGATACTGGAGGAATTCCTAGGCACTGACAGAATTGTGCAGAACCTATGTCTTGGTACTTTAAACATAATATCATATTTTCAGAACAAGTCTCAGATAGAATTAGACTCCCTAGAGAAATATCATCAAAAACTCATAAAAATACTTCTGAATGAACAATGACGCATCAATATTTCTATACCAATTTTCTGCCTTGGTGAAAGTCCTAACCAAAAAATACTTACACATATTCTTTTTTTTTTTTTTGCATTTTTTTTCTTAAATGTTTTATTGTGAATTATGTGATAGTTTACTTGGGAGAACATTAGTTTTACATTCATTCTATCGTATATCGTCTCATTGCCATGGTTACAATCCCCTCCATGCAATCCTTCTCCCGTACCCCCCAGGTCTTCAGCACACAGTCGCTCTCCCTCTCTGGATCTTACACATATCCTTTTAAGCTTCAATTTTATTCTTGGTGGGCTGAGGCTGCTTAGAGGGTGGAATGATGTCCTTTATGAATAGCAAAAAAAAAAAAAAAAAATGATAAGGCTAGATAATATAATGTCAAAAATAGCCATTTAACACTCTGTTGGTCAAGTAAAAGCATGTAAACAAGTGAGAGTCATACATTCAAGAAAAACTCTGAATGTTGGATAAAAACAGTGGAGTTTACAGTGTTTGAATCACAGACTGCTCCCATTACAGTGTGATGATGCCAGCCAGCTAGGGTAAGCACTGAAAACAGATTGGCTACTAGAAGGTTTTAAACATAATAATTATGTTATGTGGGGTTAAACATAATAATTATCACTGTGGCAAAAAATAGGTATCAGAAGGCTAATGTTGTAGGTAGCTCTATAAACTGCCTTCTTTTGGGATGTACTTTTTTTTTAGGGTATTTATTATAATGTATTAAAATTGGTTAATGATTCATAAGATGGACAAAATGAATGCACAGAATGGATATTTAAGCATAAGATATAAAGCTCTTTAACAATAAGAACCAAGGGAATTTCTAGAATCAAAAAGTACAAAAGACAAAAATGAAAAACAGAATAAAGTATAACATTTAGTCTGACAGAAAATTATTCAAGATGGACACACAAATCAATAAAATGAAAGAGAAATCATCAATCTGAGGGCTAACATAAATTGTTATTTTAAAATTAATAAAAAATACTTATGAATTTTAATACAAGCATCAAAAGTCTATTTACATTAGTCTTATTTCAAAGCACTTTTAACTCACACACAAAGGGCAGAAACTTTATTATCACAAGGAGTTTTAGTTATGGACAATTATTGTTTAATTGTCTATGTTCCTGTGGGCAGGAGGCTAGCTTGCAGAAATGTACCATTAGGACATTTAAGTGAATATATATTTTTGTTCTATTTTGTTTTGTATATAAGATGTAAATGGGGTCAGTTTGTTTTCAGTTGTATGTGTTTTAGTTATAACATGTTAGGAACAAGTATGTCTTTGCAACTTTCTTTATTTAGAAAGTATGTATATAGTTTATATGGAGTCCTGGTGTGGTGCTATGGGTTAATGCACTGGACTGCAAGGTCCTTTTGAACCACAAGGTTGGCAGTCCAAGCTTACCAGGTGCTCCTCGTAAACCCTATATAGGGTCAATATGAGCTGAAACTAATTTGATGATGTGTAACAACCTTCATCCACAGTCAATTAAATGATGCATTAGAGAGGAATGAATCACCTGTTTGATCATAAATATTGCGGACAAGTTTTATTAGTTAAACAAATGGAAAATATTCCAAAAGCTAGAAATCTAAATTCTTATTGACTACAGCAACATCTTTAAACATCTTAAATGTTTGGACACAATTAAATAAATTTGGGAAAGCAAATGAATTCCTTTTTGTACTTGTAGGGCAACACACATAAAATTTTATATTTGTAGCAACTTACTGAGTATTTGGAAGCTAAAATGAATTAAGAGCAAAATCAAAACAGAACACGCAACTCAAGTTTTCCAACATGCAGTTTCCCAGAGTTGTTCTATGTGTTTAGAATGGTTTCAAAACAAGGAAAAAATGGAATGTCTGAAAAAGAACTGTTAAAAGTTGAATTGCCATTTCAGCAATGAACCCTGGTGAAACCACTTTTCACACTAAAATGCATTATAAGTTATTTTGAAACAGATTGAATTGAAGTTGAGGTTCAGTGCTAACTAGTTCCATAAGCAAAGAATAAAAGAAAGCCATGCAGACACCATGAAAGAGTCTGACAACATCATTTCTGCAAGTACTTGAATGCCAGACAATGTCGCAATCGTTGTCCATGGTAGTGCAATTGAGCCTTGCCGCATGTTTAAGAGATTATTAGGTTTCAAATAACATGTTTACACCACCAGCAACAAAAACCACCACTACTCCAGATTTGTGTTTTCAAATGTTATTTTTATCACACTGGGTAAGCCTCGTGTGGAGTTAACCACAGCTATAAAAAGCATATCCTCATAGCTAAGGGAAGCTATGCCCTTCTGTGTGTAAGTCTGTTCTGTACATGCAGTTCAAAGGTAAACATGAGACCAGCCTGATCTGAATGGTGAGTTCTTAAATGGGGGAACCCAAATTGTGTTCTTTTGATTTAAATTCCCAACAGAAAATAAAATTAAGTCGTACTAGCAAAAAGGTTGGATGGAGTCCTGGAGAGACATTATAGGATAAGTGCTGGACTAAAAGACCAATTTGAACCACTGGACTTAAAGGTCGGTGGTTCAAACTCATCAGTGGCTCCTCAAAAACCCTATGCAGGGTCACTATGAGTTACAACTGACTCAACAGGACTTAACAACAACAGCAAAAAAGGTTAGAGTGTCAGCAGAAAAGAAATAGACCCCCAACGAGACAGCTAGACACAATGGCTCCAACAGTGGGCTCGAAAAAAACACTTGTGATGCTAACACAAGATTGGTTAGTGTTTCATTCTATGGTACTTAATAATATCAGCAAAAATGTGATTGGAAAAATAAGTAAAAAACAAATCACTTTTTAAACTCACTTCAGGGTCTTTATTGGCTTTCTGGCCTGATTGGCATGAAGCCAACAAGGGCTCTTCTATATCTTGGCCTCAAGTTCAAGATTATATTCCACCCACCCTCGTACAGGGAGATGGGCACCACCAACTCTCACTCACCTTTTCCTCCAGCACCAATTTATCCAGTTCAGACTCCAGCTACATGAGTATTCCCACCTGTCTTAAACATCAGTACGTGTTTCCACATATCCAATTCCACTGTGACGATACTGCCATTGATTTCCAATGGCTGCAATGCCTGGATCACTGGACTCCAGCTGTAGGACACCTCTACAGGGAGACACATTATTAATGGAAGTTTTAACTGAAAGTCATTTTTTAGAACTCTTTTTTTTTTCATGAAAAGTTCCTATAAAGGAGTTTTTGAGGTTTGAATTTTTCCTATGTGGATGGATAGATAGATAGATAGATAGATAGATAGATAGATAGATAGATAGATAGATAGTTGTATAGAAGTGCTGTGGAGTCAATTCTGACCCATAGTGACCCTATATAGGGTTTTGAGGAGCAGTTGGTGGGCTTGAACCACCGACCTTGCAGTTCAAGGAACTCTGCAGTCTGGCACATTAACCCCCAGTGCCACACCAGAACTCTGTCTCTCTCTGTCTCTGTCTCTGTCTATCTTTCTATATATATATGTGTGTGTGTGTATACATATTTATATGAAAATATTTTACATACTCCATTTATGGTTCAAACTCACCTTGAGGTCCAGTGTATTATCCTGCAGTGCCACACACACACACAAAGGGGCTTCAAAAAGTTTGTGAAATTGGAAGTTAATGAAATTTTTCATTGAACTTAACAACAACTATATATAGAGAGAGAATCCTGGTGTGTCATTGTAGGATAAACTCTCAACCACAATGTTGATTTGAATCACAAGGTTGACTGTTCAAACTCACCAAGTCAATAGCACTTAACAATAGCAATAACAACATATGTATGTATATATATATGTGTGTATGTGTGTGTGTGTGTACGTGTGTTCCATATACTATAAAATATATATGTGAAGTCCTGGTATGGTGTTTTATGATAAGCACTGAACTGATAAATGCCTGTCAGTAGTTCAAACCCACCAGCTGATCCTCAGAAACCCTATATAGAGTCTGCAAAAAATAAAACACCAAAACAGCCTCCCAGAGCCCTCTCTGTTCATCTGGGTTCAATAATTCATTACATAATATTGAATTATTGAACCCAACTGAACAGAGAGGGCTATGGGAGTGACCATACAGAACTCACACACAATTCTCATAGTTATGGAGTTTACTAGGGAAGTTATCAGGTTATAATAAAGAATCAGAAAATACTCAGGGAACAGTTGTTCCAGTCAGCCTCGGATAAATGCCCATAGGATACACCACTCCACCATAAGTCTCAGTCTAAAAGCACTCATCTCTAGTTCCTTGGATCAGCAAATCTAGCTCCTGACTTAAATGCATTGAGGTAGCCTACTCTATAAGCATCTTTCTGATGGAAGTCACTCAGCTTTACTTGCTCCATGGGCTGGGAAACCCACTGCTCTGTCTCATGCCCTGGTTCTTTGTTCTGCTGCTGCTGCTCCTGGATCTCTCCTCCAGGTTGACAAACTTTCTACCCATGGGTCGAGGAAATTCAAAGCACAAAGATCTTTAGGTCCAAAGGATACATTCCACTCCTGGCTCTTTTTCTTTGATGGTAGTGAGATCCTGTCTCCAGCTTCTGAAGTTTATGTTATGCTAGAATTTCAAGTTTTTACAATTACAATGAACTCTGTAAACTCTGTTAACATTCACAGCTAAGTAGTGTCATCCAATCAGTAGTTTCTCCCACCTTCTCTTATAAGACCAAGCAGGGCAAAACCATTGTTTGGTGGGATTACATACTATGGCTTGAAAAGACATTAAATAATTTAGTGCATGACATGGTCAGTATGTGTCAGAAGCAGTTTGATAGTTCTTAACAATAAGAACAACAACAACTATTGGAAAATTGACACTTGAGTGGGATAGGAAGAAATGTCAGGAAACATAATTACAGAAAGCTTGTGAGCCCATCTTCAGCCTATAACTGATTGGAACACCTAAAAGAGGTTCTAGGACTTATCCAGTGAAATAGGTCTCTTACAGAGCCTTTGCAGTGGATGGGACCTTAGGTGGAATCCTGAGCTCCATCCAGAACCTTCTGAGGTGGGGCATTCCTAATAAAAAGGACAAGCAGACCAGCCTGGAACAGATAGAGCAACAGAAGACACATTGTCAAAGAAATATCAGAAGAAAAAATCAAAACAAAAGTCAGTATGGTTGGCTACTACAAGAACAGGAAGTCATTAAGGCAAGCAATCAAGTCCCTTAAGGACAAACCCCCCTCTTAAAACTGAAACTCAAAGGGAACATATAAGCAGGCATGTAATCTTGCTGGTGACATTGGTCTACTAGTTAGTGGAAGAGGGGGAAAGGCAGCAAAGAAGAAATAGGCTGATTTCAACCATATTCCATAGACCCCCACTGACCTGGAGA
>NW_006408713.1:4601655-4605479 GCF_000296735.1 Chrysochloris asiatica
AGAGGATTATAATCATTGCAATTAAACAAGGTATATGATTTGTTCAGTGTAAAACTGATGATCTGCTCTGTAAATTTTCACTCGATTCACAATAAAAACTCTTAAAGAAAAAAAAATAGTTTATCTTATCTTCATCTAGCAATACGATTATATAGAAAAATTGAGAAAATCTGGTAGTGCAGTGTTAAGACTGGAGGTTCAAATCCACTAGCTACTCTGGGGGAGAAAGATGCAACAGTATGCTTCTGTTAAGATTATGGCTTTGGAAACCCACTGGGTGTTTTGCTACTGTATTTTATAGGGTCGCTATGAGACAGAACCAAATCAACAGCACTGAATTTGGGGTTTTGTTTTCTAATTTGGAACATTTTATATAGAACTATTAATCTAGTGCCATTCTTAATTTCTATATATTTATACCAATTCTTATGGGATTCAATAGAAAAATCAACTAAAATTTAAGTTTGGGATTTTCTTTGTTTTTTTCTGATATGAGCAGGTTTTCTGCACAATGGCCTTAGACTAATTAGGAAGTTTATTGTTTTCTTTTATGGCATTCAAAAAATTTGAGAACTTTTCTCCATTTCTTAAAATAAAAACTGCATCTGCTTCCCCAAATCACCTGATTATTATGATCTAGTGATCCAATGCTTGTAAGGATAATTTGGAAAGAGTAAAATACCAAAGGAATTGAAAGTATTAGTACTATTATTACCATTAATTAATAAGGATATGTAATGTGTTAACCATTAATTATATGGTTAGAAAGAAAGTCCCGGATTCCCACAGATGTATTCCGGAGAAGTAAGTGGATTTCAAGAATTGTCTGTGAGAACTGTGTCACCCAGGGTGCTTGGGGCGCATCTTGTCCATGGGTGGTTCTCCAGAATCATGGCCCCCAGCAGCAGAGTCCTACCTTTGGTGTGACACTGAAAGCAGAACAGCTGTCCACTGGCCTCACATCTTGTGCCCTGGCAGCTTTGGAAGCTGTTCAAGGGAACATCTCTGGTTTGTTTTTGGAGCCACACATGAATTGTTTCCCATTAGCCAGGAATGTTTCTTTTCGTTGGCCAATTTCTACATCTCTCCCTTCAGTGTGTAATTTTACCACCTTGGGGCATCCAGGTGAGTCTGAACTGCAACCAGGTACAGGGCAATAGATGTTGAAGGCAATAAGATGTTTACTGAAGGGAAAGCACATATCTTCTAGAGATTCTAAGATGATCAGATGCCAGGAGTGAACACTCTCTGGGCTAAAAGTTAAGGACAAATCAGGTATAATTCCTCTCCTAAAAAAACAATGATTATTTGATGGTAGGTGAGTGGTGGAGACTTTGAGGACCTAGAAATCTTGGTGTGGATATAGTACTGGACTGCTTATCACAAGGTAAGTGTTCCAAACCTACCAGCCATTCCTCAGAAACCCTCACTGGGTCACTATAAGTTGAAACTGACTCAGTGGCACTTATCAACAACATAATGGGCTGGAGGTGTGAGCCTGTGTAGTGAGAGGACCATGGTAGTACCAGGTGTTGGACCGTCTCTTGATTGTTTTGACCGTAATCCAGGGGACCCTGAGATATATATTGATTACAACAAATCAAATCAAAATAAGCCCAGTGCCATAGAGTCAATTATAACTCATAACAACCCTGAATAGCATTTCCAAGACTGTAAATCTTTGCAGGAGCAGAAAGCCTCATCTTTCTCCCGCAGAGCAGCTGGTGTGTTTAAACCACTAATCTGAAGGTTAGCAGTTCATTGTCTATCCTACAGTACCACCAGGGCTCCTATCCACTGATTAAGGGAACCAAAGGAGCAGGAAGTATCATTTGTGAAGCAGGCATTGATGCTTTCGAAACTGCACAAAAGGGGGCACCAAGCTGTAAACATCTGGCAAAGGTCACGTGGAAGACCCAGAAGCTATCCTTCCCATTTACTAATTAAAAGAAAAGGAATTTTCCCATGAACACTTTGTATAACATTAACAAGACCCTGAAACTCTGACCAATCTCAGACCCACCTCCAGACAAATGCTACCCAGAATACAACAGGATGATGTAAGGAGATAAATGCTGGTGAATTCTATTGAGCCACAGAGCAAACATACAAAAACATGATTCTTGAATGGAAGGTGTTGGGCCAGTGCATCAATTACACACCTATTCAGTAAGCATGTTTTATGACTGGGTATATAAAGGATAATAAACTTTTGTTATTGTTGTTATTAGGTGCCATCAAGTTGGTACCAACCCATAGCGACCTTATGCACAGCAGAACGAAACACTGACTTAATAAACTTTTGGAAGAATACAATTTTGCTTCTCTTTAAACAAAATGTATTAAATTTACAAAACAATCACCTGGAAATTCTTTTAAACAGCCAATGGCCAGATTTTCTAGGAATATTTGAGAAACTTACTTTCAATATTTTTTTTATTTAGGACTATTTTTTATTTAGGCATGACCTACTAATGGTCCATTTCTTAATTAAAAATATGTGACTATAAAAAGAGTTTTAAAACATTTCAACATATTTTAAAGTGCCATTTCACATATCTGAATCTGAGAAGGCGTTATATCAGATCTCCCTCACTCTTCCTCATAGAAGAAATGAAAGCACTGATGTATTTGTTTTCTTTCAGCATTACTGTAAGACATATAGTAGAATTCCCTGCCTTGATAGTTCTAGAATATATGGAACATTTGCTACTGTCTAGAACAGAAAAGAGAAGACCTGTGGCATTTTGTGAAGTGATTAACACTGATTGAATTTACAGGAAACCTCAGTTAAACAGTTTTATTCAGTCCCCTTGGTTCAATTTCCACACCAGCATAGTGGTTACAAATCAGGCTGTGAACCATAAGGTCAGCAGTTTGAAAGTGCCAGCTTTCTGTTCCCATAAATATTTACAGCCTCAGAAACCCTGTTCAGGGTAGCTATGGGTCAGAACCAACTTGACAGCACATAACAACAACATAGATTTCTAATGCTAAGCTACAAGGAAACCCATTATGATCTTTCTAGCCAAATTTCTCCATTTTGTAATATCCTAGGCTCTGTAGCAATAGTGAGGAGCTCCATCACCAACAACACAGAATACTGGGCCAAGCAGGCTCAGGGGATGGTGCTAGAACTCTGAACCACATATAAAGGAATATTTAGAAGATTGGAAGGCTTACAGCTAGGGAAATTTGTAAGATAATCAAGAAATCCATTGCTTTCTAATTCAAGATGCTCAGCTACTCCCAGAGCCACCATCCTGAGACAGAACAAGTGGGGGAAGGATCAGAACAGCCACAAACGCCTGACAGAAACAAGGAGATACAGGTGTGGACATTCATTTATTTGGTATCTGTCCATTGTTCAGTGGTCTCTCGCTGACTGTGCACTTACATTCTGGTAACTAGAGGGGATACCTGAGCAAATGGATGGCTAACCCACACCCCTAGAGGGTTCTACTATGCATGCACACAAATCTCAAAATGTAAAGTGACAGATTCAACATAAAACCAAACGGCCACTACTCGTCTCTCTGTCATATGGTGGTGGCTTGTGAGATGCTATGATTCTGAGGGCTATGCCACCGGTATTTTAAATAACCAGCAGGGTCACCCATGGTGGAAAGGTTTCAGATGAGCTTCTAGACAAAGACAGACAAGGAAAAAAGAGTGAAAAACTACTTCCCAATCTTTAGTCACTGAAAATCTTATGAATAGCAGAGAAACACTGTCAGATACAGTGACAGAAAATGAGCCCCTCAGGTTGGAAGGCACTCAAAATGCGACTGGGGAAAAGATGCCTCCTCAAAGTAGAGTTGACG
>NW_006408713.1:4608204-4615688 GCF_000296735.1 Chrysochloris asiatica
CTATTAGTCAGAGCCAACTCAATGGCACCTAACAACAAACAACAAATAACAACAACATGCATGTGATTATGGACTCATTTTGAAATACACTTTAATAAGTGAAGACTAAGGTTGGGCTAAGGAGTAAAGATTACAATGGATCTAAGGATTAAAGATGCCCCACCTTAGTACGGGGTTTGACTCAAGTCACACCCTTAGTTTCTCTTGGGGTCATGGTCTGACTCTAATTTATAAGACTGCTTTGGAAAAGCTTGCCCTGGATCTTGCATCTGGCTCATCATGAAGTCTGACCTCTGGTTCATGGGACTTTCGACCCATCACCTGATCTGATTCACCAGTTCCCGTAGTGTCATGCATCAACAGCATGTATCACCAGCCCAAACAATTGCATGCACCAATGTCTGTTGATAATTGTTAGTTTTGTGAGATATTGCAGAATATTGCAGAACCCTGGGACTTGAGAGAAGGAAGAAGTTGTGATTAATATCAAGGACTTCAAAGGGCATAACATATCAGAAAAGTTCAACAGTTGAGATATCTTTTACCTCCAACTCATAGGGTCCAGCTTTGTGCCAATGTTTCTAAAAGAAATTATTCATGCACCAGCAATTTTTAATATTTATTTATAAATGTCATTGTCTGTAGCTGCCAGCTGTGGGTGACTTAGAAACACACACCCCTGTGTGGGATGAACAGATGTTAACCTGACAAAGAGCATTTTGTCGAGCCAGAAGGAAGCAAATATCTTAAGAAGAAACAAACAAAATATCAGAAACAGAAGTAGCCACACCACCCTGTCTTAATGGACATCCCAGAGCAGCAGGACCACAGCTAATAATTGGCCTGTACAAGTATGGATGATGAGACCAACCAGTGAACTCCCAGGACACCCACTCTCATTCCTCAGATAAAACTTTCAAGTCATAAACTTTCAGTTATATGAGCCAGATACCCAACTCACACTCACTATGCTCAAACAGGTGGAGAGACCCAGTACCGCATTTTCTCTCCCACAGTAAATCACAAGCAGATCAGAAGTGTGTGTGTGTGTGTGTGTGTGCTTTGCGTTTGTGAATGCATTGTGCACATATGTATTCATGTCTATGAATGTGCACCATATGTATGAATATACATGTTTGCATGCAGAGACATGCAGGAGTTTGTGCCTGTGTGAATGTGTGTGTGTGCATGTGCATCATATATGTGAGTGTAGACCATGTAGGGGTATACAAGAGGTTGTGCAGTGTATCCATGTGTCTGTGCACTTGTGAGTGCAGTATGTATATGTGTGTCTTAGGTGTACATCACATCTGTTAGTGGCACATGTGTGCAACTGGGGACATGCAGAAGTTTGTACCTCTGAATTCCCCCACATGCACATATATGTACTAATTCATGTGAAACACATGCACAGTCACACACATGAATGTTGTTGTTGTTGTTATTAAGTGCCGTTGAGTCGGTTCCGACCCATGAATAGTACACTCAAAAATATACAAACACATGATACAAAGATGTATGTACACACACATATGCACTCACTCATGTGAAGCACAGACACACACATAAACAGTGCACTCTCAAATGCACACACACATGTATTCACACACACACACACAAACTCCTGTATGTCCCCACATGCATACATGTGAACTCATACATGCCATACACCTGCACAGAGCAGCAAACACACAAACACAGTGAATTCCCAGTTGCACACACATTTGTTGACACATTCATAATTGCACACCCATGCTCTGATTCATTCAAAATTACACACATGCAGTGACACATGCGTATGTAACTATGAATGCAATGTGTATGTTTGTGTGCCCCTCTGTGCAAGAGCATGGCACGTGTGAGCTCACATGTATGCAAGTGGGGCCATGTGGGAGTTTGCTCATTTGTGAATGCATGTGTGTGTGTGTGTGTGTGTGCATTCATGAGTATACTGTTCAAGTGTGTGTGGCTGTCTGGTCATTTGCATCACATGCCTGAGTGCATACATGTGCATGTGGGGGCATGTAGGAGTTTATGCATGTGCAAATATATCTGTGTATGCATGTATATGTGTGTATGTGTGTGTGGCTGTCTGTGCATGTGCATCACATGTATAAGTGTACATGTATGCATGCATTAGATTGTGTGTGTGAATCCGTCTGTGTGTGTGTGTATCTGTGCATTTGTGGGTGCACTGTGTATGTTTGTGCATGTGTTTTCCTTATGTGAGTGAACATGTGTGCATGTAGGGGCATACAGGAATTTGTGTCTGTGTGAATGCATATATGTGTGCTTTGTGAGTGCACTGTGTATGCATGCATGTTTGTGCATGTGTTTTGCTTATGTGAGTGAACATGTGCACATGTAGGGGCATACAGGAATTTGTGCATGTGTGAATACAGGCATGTTTGTTTGTGCATGTGCTAGTGTGCATGTGGACATGTGTTGTGCGTATATGTGTGCATGTGTGTTCTTCCCTTATGCCACAAATAGTGTAGCTCAGTTGCAGGGAATTGAATTTAATAACTTTGAGCTAATTTAAAAAATATATTTTTCATAGTAAACTCAAAATTGCATTTACAAACCAGAAATTCCAGTAGATTATTTCCATAATTGCTTAAATTGGAGAAAGTTTTCTTAGTATCATCTGCCAAAAAGAAACAGGCCCTGCAGCTGCCTGCCTATCCTGGTCAAAACTGGGCAGAGAACAGATTGCCACAGCTCTGAGGATAATGACAAGTTTGTCTTTGATTTTGTTTCTTTTTTAGGATAAAGTATGGGAAAGCACTTTCAGATATGTGTTTTTCTCATTACAAAGTTAGATTTTGAATTCATTTTCAGGAAATATACCCATAGCATGACCACCGTTTTTACCATAAAAACAGTTTAGAAGAAATCAAATACTTTTGGTAGAATATGCATAGTGCAGGATAACAATGAAAACTAGATAGGTAGATAGAGCGATAGAGCGATAGATAGATAGATAGATAGATAGATAGATAGATAGATAGATAGATAGATAGATAGATAGATAGACAGACACATACATACATACACACATACATACATGCATACATACATACATACATAAATACATAAATAGATAGATAGATATTGTTGATGCTGCTAAGTGACATCGAATCAGTTCTGACCCTTAGCGACCCTGTATAGGGTTTCCAGGGAGTGGCTGGTGAGCTTGAACCATCAACCTTGCAGTTCTTTGCATTAATCCATAGCACCAAATCATGACTACAAGGTAGATATATTCATGTATATGTAGATATCTGCAATAGAGTTGACTACAAGCTATGGTAACTGTATGTATACCAGAACAAAGTAGTGCCAAATCCTACACCATCTTCATGACTGTTGGTGTGTTTGGGTACATTATCATGGGTATGGTGTCAGTTCATGTCCCTGATGATCTTCCTGACCCTCACTGACCCTCAGTTCCACCAAATATGATGTCCTCTTCTAGCAAATGATTCCTTCTGATGGCATGCCCAGAGCAAATGGTGATAGGGTGTCTCTATTACCTACATTGAGCAAAGTTGATGTCTAACCTTGTTGGCATCCAATATGATCCTCTCCCAAAGTTTTATCAGTGCATCACAACTTCTATTCTCCTCTCTTCCTCTCTCTCCTCTTCCAATAAGTACATTCTCCCTCTCCCTCACCTACCAAGACTGACCACCCCTTAAGTGAGTCTGACAGCAGCCATGACTCAGGGCCATCCAGAAGCCCAAGGCCCTCTGTCCCTGCTCTGAGTCCGATGTAGCTTTGTACTCAACCTCTCTCCCTGACCTGTGAACTTGTAAATCAGGCCCACATTCCTGCCAAGTTCCTGGTTCTCTGCCTGCATCTTCCAAACAGTCACTGAGGAAGTTAAAGCAGGGACAAGTAAGCTGAGCACACTCTAACTCTGGTCATACTCAGATGGTCGCATCTTGGCAAGTGTGGTCCTAACTCATGTGCAGAGGCTGCTGCAATGGTTTGGGTTGGAGCCCACAGTGTGACAGTGACAATAAGATTGGATTGCCCTGGGAGAGACAAACAGAAAGAATGATCTGATCCTGTGAGTAATCTACCCCTCCTCACCAAGGAAATTATGCCTAAAGAACATTGCCTCAAAAAAGTATGTGGAAGTTCAGCCAAATTGATGATTGATCAAGTCAAAGATCTGGGCAAGGGGCAGATCCACATGTTTTAGGTCTAATGTTCAATTCTCCCCTATCCAAAGACCTGGATGGGTCAGAGCTGTTTCAGAGAGTTCCTGTACTTTTCTCCATTAATTTCAGGAGACACAATTAGAAGAGAGACTAAGACAGACAAGGTGATCATTGTCCTTTCACTCCTTTGTAAAATTCCACAACCTAGTGATTTGCAGTCCAGCACTTATTCTATAGCACCAGATGAGGAGTCCCAAAACTTAAATACATCCACAGAAATGATTAGAAAGTATAAAAACATAATTCTTCTAGGAATCAAAGATTTATCTTCTGAATATCGCTTACATTCTAACTTTGATATGAAATAATTATATTAAAAACCTGTCATTCAATACACATTCATTGTGTCTGCTAGGAGTTCCTCTTTCTTAGCTTTCCTACTAAATATATTTTGACCATGGGCTATTCTCTCACAAAACAACAGAATTCTTTTTAAGAACGCCTAAGAGATGAGTTCTGTGTCTTGGAGCTCAATTACTAATTGCTAAAAACCTTTGTCTAAATGCCTGTGTGAAGGGTCAGGGGAGAATAGCTTGAGGGGTCCAGAAAATGTTTGGAATAGCAAGGATGCTCCTTCACTAATGCAAATAGAAACTTTTGCTTTCTATAGTGTGAGGTGTCATGAAAAACATATCCAGAGAAAGTTTTAGGAGATGACTAAGGCTGAAGGTCAGGACCACCAAAAAAATTTATGACCAAATTTGGAATGGGGAAAAGAAATAATAATTGAATAAGTATAATATGTCAATATAATTGGCCTGACAATAAATTAAGGTATTTCTTGACTTATGACAGGATTCCCTTTGAACAAATCCATAATAAGTCAGTTTTATTACCTCTTTTTTCATTATTATTGCATTTTATTATCCGTGTTTTAATAAATTTTATCTTTATCTTTGAGGGTTGAAAGCATTACATATACACTTGTACCTAAATTTTAATGCATGCATACATGTTTTTTTCGACATGTCCAAGTCTTCTAGTGCTCTTGTAACACAAATATCACCAATGGATGGCTTTAGGGTTAATGCACTGGACTGCAAGTTTGTTTGAACTGCAAAGTCAGTAGTTCAAGCTCACCAGCTGCTCCTAAGAAAGCCTATGTAGAGTCGCTATGAGTCAGAACTGACTCAACAGCTCTTAACAACAACAGCAACAATTTGATCACTAACACTGTGAGTCATCTGAATTGTCCACGATTCTATGGATATGGAAAAAGTCTTCTTCCAAGATTCATCAGGAAAGTTTTCCTTTAATACTTTCAAAAGCTCAGAAAATTTCACATTTCTTGAGTGCCATTCCAAGACACATTTGAAGAAGTCAGTGACTTGTGAAACCGCTAATTATACGTTGATTGCTACAAAAACACCTGCTATGACTTGTTCAATGCTTGTTCTAAGGGGCAAAGTGCCCTGAAGATGTTATCTTTACATTTCAGATTTCAACAATGAGGTTAAGACAGAGATCATTAATATCCCATGATCGAGTTGGAAAACGAAGGTACAAAAATGTTTAAGCAAATAGGTCTAAGTCAGGTACAACAGAACAGAAATTAAAATTTAAGTGTGACATTTAATGCAATGCCCTTTTCAAAATCCTTAGTCCATGACTAGTACTAAATCTGGCATCTGCTTTGCACAGTGATCTCTCTGAACTTTCCTGCAGCATAAATACTTGCTGGCTGCACAAGACTTTGAGCAAATGACCCTGGCAAGGATAAATAGTGATGTTGGCTACAACTTAGGTGACTCAAAGTAATGGCATGTAAATGAAGCTATGTGTTTTATATACGCACTAACTGTGAGCACAGACATGAAATAGACGATTAACATTTACTTCATTTATAGTAATGCATTTTAAGGGCATCTGAAAAAATGAAGATTAGTTCTTATGAATATTATTTGTTTAATGACCTAAAATTTTAGTTGTTACATACTTCATATCTCTAATCTTGTTGTTGTTGTTGTTGTTAAGTGCCTTCGAGTCGGATCCGACCCATAGCGACCCTGTACAGGGTTTCCGAGGGTGTAAATCCTTACGGGAGTAGAAAGCCTCATCTTTCTCCCGCGGAGCGGCTGGTAGTTTCGAACTGCTGACCTTATGGTTCGCAGCCTGATTCGTAACCACTCTTGTTAGTTGACATTAAGTTGGTTTCAACTAATGGTGCCCTTATGTGTAACAGAATGAAACATCACCCTGCTCTGTGCTACCTCTAGGATCACTGATATTCTTGAGTCCATTGATGCTGGTAGTGAGCCAGTCCGTCTCATTGAGGGTTTGTCTCATTGATACTGACCAAACATGATGCCTTTTTCTAGCCGTACGTCTTTCCTATGACAAGTCTCAACATCTTCACTTCCAAAGAGCATTCTGGTTGCGTTTTTTCAATGACTGATTTGGTAATTTTTGTTGTGTGCCATAAGGTAAATTCCAATTCATAGCAACTCAATAGGACAGAGAACTATCCCATATGGTTTCATAAGTTGTAAGCTTTATGGGAGCAGATCATCACACCTTTTATTTCCCTAGGATTCATTGTTAGATTCAAGCCTCCTATATTTTCATTAGCACCTAAGCATTTAACCATTGCACCTTATGGGCACCTTGTTCTTCTGGTTGTTGCTGTGAGTTGTAGAATTGGTTCTGATTCATAGAAAATCTGTATAAGGTTTCCAAGAGCAGCAGATGTGTTTAAACCACCGAACTTGTGGTTAGCAGTCCAGTGTTTATCCTACAGCACCATACAAGGTTTCTTCTATTAGAGCAAAATATATTCAATATTCTTCAGCAACACCAAAATTCAACTGTATTGATTCTTCTCTAACCTGATTTTACCTCTACTTTTGCTTTTTTTGGTCCCTATTGTTGTTGTTGTTAAGTGTCATTTATCACAGCCTCAGGATGACCAACATCATGTTAAACAAAAAAGCTTCTGTTCTGTGGAATTCTGCATATCTGATTCATTCATAGTCAGATGTTTCTGCTATTGCCTTGCCCCCTGAAAGTTGCAAACTGCTTCTCAAAGATTCACTCATGGCATGGGACAAAAGTTCTCTGAGATCCTGGTGGAAATCTCCACCCACAGAACAGTGAATATAGGTTCAGAGAAGTCAGATAACTTCCCCCTGAGGTGCATCTCATGTGTTTCACATGGGACATGCTCCAACATACTCTCCCAGGTAGCCATGAACACAGAAGAGCCTTGTTAGACTTTTCTTATGTGCAATAGTATACACTTAAAACATTAATTTTTTA
>NW_006408713.1:4615788-4630831 GCF_000296735.1 Chrysochloris asiatica
AAGTAAAAATCCTACAGATTTATCCAGATAAAAGCTTTGAAATTTTTTATATTTCTCTCTATGTGTGTCTCTTTTTGACTCTTTAAACTTTTCTACATATATCAATTCTTCACAACTCAAGAAGTAGAGACTGCTATCATTTACATTTTACAGAAGAAAAATGGAAGTACCTACAGCAAAGCAATCATAGCATCAAAGTACTTACTCTTTAGGGACCACACACATTTACTGATTCTACCGAAATTATTTTATAACAATAATTTGGTACAATATGGTACTGAATGATGTCAGCAATCACCCAACGTTCCTGTTGCCAAGTACCATTGAGTTGATTCTAACTTTTAGCAACCCTGTATGGAATTTCCAAGGAGCGGCTGATGGGTTTGAACCACCAACCTTGTGGTTAGCAGTCCAGTGCTTATCCTACAGCATATTGTTGCTGTTGTTAGGTACCATCAAGTCAGCACCTACTCATAGTGACCTTAGGCACAACGGTACGAAATACTACCCGGTACTACGCCAACCTCACAATCATTGATACATTTGAGCCCATTGCTGCTATTCACTGTTTCAATCCATTTAATTGGGGGTGTTGCTCTTTTCTCCAGCCTTCCACTTTACCAAATATGATATCCTTCTCCAGGGACTAGCCCCTCCTGATAATATGACAGATGAAGTCTGGACATCATGGCTTCCAAGGAGTATTCTGGCTATACTTCTTCCAACATAGATCTGTTTGGTTTTTGGCAGTCAAGGTGTGTTTAGTATTCTCCTCCAAAATAACTCAAATGCATCAATTCTTCTACAGTTTTCCATCTTCACTGTCCAACCTTCTTATGTATATGAGGTTACTGAAAATACCATGGCTGAATCAAGTGCACCTTAGTCCTCAAAACTGACATCTTTGCTCTTCAACGTTTTAAAGTGGACTTCTGTAGCAGATTTTCCTAATGCAATATGTCATTTGATTTATTGACTGCTGCTTCCATGAATGTTGATGGTTGAGCCAAGCAAATTAAAGTATTTGACAACTTCAAACTTTTCTCCATTTATATGGATATTTTTCATTGGTCCAGTGGTGAAGAGTTTTGTTTTTTTTTTTCTTTACCTTGAGATACATCCCATACTGAAGGCTGTGGTCTTTGATCTTCACCATAAGTATTTTAAGACCTCTTCACTTTCAGCAAGCAAGGTTGCCTCATCTGCATATTGCAGATTGCTAATGAGCATTCCTCCAATCCTGATGTTATGTTCTTCTTCACATATTTCAGCTTCTCTGATATTTGCTCAGCAAATAATATGAATGGTGAAAGAATACAACCCTGGCACACACTTTCCTAATTTTAACCATTCAGTGTTCCGTTGTTCTGTTCGAACAACTGCCTCTTGGTCTATGTACAGCTCCCTGAGCACAATTAAGTGTTACTGAATACTCATTCCTCACATTGTTTTTCATAGTTTGTCATGATTCACACAATCGAATGCCTTTTCACAGTCAATAAAGCATAGGAAAACAAATTTCTGGTATTCTCTGCTTTCAGCCAAGATCCATTAGACATCAACAGTGATATCCCTTGTTCCATGGTCTTTCTCAATCTGGCTTGAACCTCTGGAAGTTCTCTGTCAATGTATGGTTGCAGCCGTTTCTGTATTTCCTTTAGTAAAATGTTACTCACATTAGATATCAAAGATATTGCCCAATGATTTCTGCATTCCGTTGGGTTACCTCTTTTTGGAATGGGCACAAATATGGATCTCTTCCAATCAGTCTGCCAGATAGTTGTCTTCCTAATTTCTTGGTATGGATGAGTGAATGCTTCATCAGTTTTTTGAAATATTTCAATTTGTATTCCATCTATTCCCAGAGCCTTGTTCTTTACAACGTAGACTTCTTGTCATTGGCTCTTGATCATAAACTATCTCTTAAAATGGTTGAGCATCAAACATTTCTTTTGGTACAGTGACTCTATGTATGCCTTCCATCTTCTTTTGATGCTTTCTGCATGCATCATTCAATACTTTGTCCATAGAATCCTTCAATAACACAAAATAAGGTTTGAACATTTTCAGTTTCCTCAGCTTGAGAAACGAGGAGCATGTTCTTCCCTTTTTGTTTTCTAACCCAAGGTCTTTGCACATTTTGTTAAAATATTTGACTTTGTCTTTTTTCTCATGCTGACCTTTAAATGTTTCTATTCAGCTCTTTTGCTTCCTTATTTCTTCCATACACTTTATCATCGCTGCACTAGAGAGCAAGTTTCAGAGTCCTTTCTGACATCCATTTTTCTTCTTTCATATCTTCTTAATTACCTTTTGCTTTCTTCATGTACAATGTTCTTGATGTTATCCTACATCAAGAACTGATTTTTGGTCTTTAGTGTTTAATGCATCATATCTGTTTTTCAGATGATCCCTAAATTTGGGTAGGATATATTTAAGGTCATATGTTGTCTCTCATGGACATGTTTTAATTTTCTTCAGTTTCAGCTTGAACTTGCATATGGGCAATTGATAGTCTGTTCCACATTCTGTCCCTGGACTTGTTTGGACTGATGATATATTCCATCTGGTGAGGTCCAGAAGTCTTTGGTCATGTAAAATCCTATAATGTGATCTCCAGCATTTTTTCTATCACCAAGGCCATATTTTTCAACAGTTGATCCTTACTCTTTGTTTCCAACCTTCGCATTCCAATCTCCAGCAATTATCAATATATCTTGAGTGCATGTTTGATCAAGTTCAGACTGAAAAATTTAGTAGAATTTTTCAATTTCATCACTATTGATTTTAGTGATTGGTGTGTAAATTTGAATAATAGTGGTATTAACTGCTTTTTCTTATAAGCATATGGATATTATCCTATCAGAAACAGTGTTGTACTTCAAAGCAGGTCTTGATATGCTCTTTTTGATGATAAATATGATCCCATTCCTCTTGAATTTGTCATTCCCAGCACAGTAAACCATGTGATTGTCAGATTCAAAATGGCTAATCCCAGTCTGTTTCAGCTCACTAATGCCTAGGATAGCAAAGATTCATATTTTGCACATTCCATGTTTTGGTTACTAATGAATGTTTACAGCTGTTTCTTTTCATTTTGAGTTGTGCCCCATCAGTAATTGAAGGCCCCGAAGTCTTGCACCATTCACATCATCATGGTTAACTCTACTTTGAGGTGGCTGCTTTTCTCCAATCATATTTTAAATGGCTTCCAACCTGAAGTGCTCATCTTCCAGCACTATATCTGACAATATTCCGGTGCTCTTCATCATGTTTCATTCAATATTCTGATGCTGGCAGTGTTCCACTACTATTCATAAGGTTTTCAGTGACTAAATATTCAGAACTAGTCCATCTTTCCTTCTTCCTAGTCTATCTTAATCTGGAAGCTCAGCTGACACCTGTCCACGGTGAGTGACCCTGCTGGTATTTAAAATATGTATGACATAGCTTCCAGACTTACAGCAACGCCCAAGCCACCACAGTAGGACAAACTGACAGACAAGAGTTGTCCCTGCAGAATAGTAGAGTATAAACTACCCCACCATGGGAGGAACCTTGTAATTGGGATAATCTCCACACCCACTGACATCATTGATTTAGATTAATAATGTTCATATATTTCTATATCAAGTCTTTTTCATTTTAACTATATATAGAAAATGTCCCCAACTCATTAAGAAAAGGTTAGAAAATGTCACACTCTCTTAAGATCTGCCACCAAATGGACACACCACAAGTGACTTCACCTTCCCTCTATTAGATATTCTTGACCCATCAGATGACCTTGCTAGTCACATTTCCTAGTGTATGCATTGCTTATTACTTTCATTATTTTCTCAGGAAAGTTTCTGAGGAATGGCTGAGTGGGAAAGTTTAGTGCCATGTCCAACGCTCCATGAGGCATCTCCTCAATGGCCTCCTGAGAACTTTTTCAAAGCTTTTTCCATCCCGCCCGTGAGCATGGGTTTCCCACTCTACCCAACACTGCCCAACTTTAAATATCATACTTTTCTTACATTTTACTGGGCACAACTATTTCAATTTGCATTTCTTTGATTGACAATGCATTCAAACTTTTAAAAACTCTCATTGGTCTTTTTCTTACTCTTGTTCATGATAAATGGCAATTTTCATTAGAATTCTGTATTTTCTTCCTTGATTAATATAATTTAAAAGTGCTAAATTTTTGCCAAATTTTCTAGATGAGATTTATCATTTGTAATTTTCCTTTGTGAAAAATAAATTTAGTATTTTTTCTTGCTATCATAATGGTACATATTTTTCACAGAAATTTCAGAAACTACAAAAGAAGAAAATAAAAATTATCTGTAATCTTTATAAGCAAGAATGTTACTCTTAATTTTCAGCAAGAATATCACCGTTAATATTTCAGCATAGTTTTCCCATCATTCTTTTCTGTACTCACCATTGGAAACTTGTATTTTATTTACTGTAGCATGGACAATCTTCTATGGCATCAAGTATTACTTTAGGGCATTGCCTTAGACTGGGTTCTCTAGAGAAACAAAACCAGTGATGCTTATATATGTATATATAAAGAGAGGAATATATCAGGGAAATGGAGAGCTCAGTGGTTACATAGAATAAGCATTGGACTGAAAACCATAGGTTTTCAGTGGTTCGAGTCCACCAGCCTCTCCGTGTGAGAATCATGTTCCTGCAAGAGATTTAGAAGCCTCAGAAACCTTATACAGCGTCGCTATGAGATGAAACAGACTCCACAGCACTTAACAACAAAAACAATATCAAGGAAATTCCACTGTAGGGATGAGCATGTCTCAATTTCATTGGTTGATGACTCAAGATTGAAAGATAAGACGGTAGGAATACAGGCAGTCAAGCAGATTCGGCAGTTAAGAAGGCAGGCTGCTGAAGACTCCCAAGATCAGAAGTTAATACAACAGACCACTGGATCAAATTCAAAGAACCAGAGGTCCGAGGATGAGCCAAATGCAAGTTCTAGACCTAGCAGAGAGCAAACAAGCCTTGTCTGAATGTCCAATATATTGGAACAGGCCACACTTCCAAGGAAGCTTCCTTTCAGTTGATTAGCTGCTCAAGGTAGACCTAATTTTAGAGTTCTTTACATTAAATTTTTTCATAGAGGATAATTGCATCTCAATGCCAAATCACTGAGAATCATGGTCAAGATTCTTGACAGTTGCCACAAAAGCTTAACTCTCACAGATGTTATGGAGGACTATGGCTCATCTTGAGAGTGCCACCATTTCTTTAACTGGTCCTTTCCTGCTTCTCATGGGAATTGCTCCCCATTTTTCTTTGATCATCACTTTAGTAGCTAATTATCTATGTATATTTATTATCATTTCCTCAGGTTGAAAATTACAAGTGGAATTGCTCCAAATATATGCCATACCCTGTTGGCATTACTTCATGGAGTCTTGATAATTCCATCTCATTGTGTTTAAGAATCAAGCAGTGTTCAGCATCTAAAGATATCCAGTTTAAGTGCAAAGAACATAAGGAATTCAACCACATATTCTCTTGTTCTACATTCCTATAATCAGTGTCTTAATGGTTTTCAGTGGTAGAGTCCAGGTGAGGCAGTATTTGAGTGTTCTGCTGCTACCTGAAAATTTGGTGATTCAAAACTACCAGCTTCTCCATAGGCAAATGATGAGGCAGTCATCATCCATAAAGATGACAGCCTTGGAAATTCTAGGGAGCAATTCTACTTGGCCCTACAGGATCTCTATGAGTCTATGAGACTCTAAGGCAATGGGTTGTTTTTGTTTTGTTTTGTTTCCCAATGGGATTCCAACAGTTCTCAATCATCTCAATGCATGGACAATTTCTTGTTTCTCTTTCTTCTTCCTGAAAAGTCACTCTACCAACATGTTTCAGCAAGCTGAGTTAAAGACAGAATTTGAACATAAAGGCAAGGATGTAGCAAGAGTTATGAAACATAGGCATTGATCATCCAGCCAAAAGACACCAGGGAAGGTACAGGAAAACATCACAGGAAAATCCACACCCATGCATTCTTTAAGTACAGCCTATGAGCATTGGATTCCTGAGAAAGAAACTCACAGAGGTCACACACACACACCGCAACCCAGAGCATAGAAATGGTCTTAACGGCACTGTATCTTCAACTGGTCACCAGTGCCTGGGTGGGAAACTCATCCACTATGCCTTTACCCTTACTGTACAGGTAGGCCAAGAAGGACACAAAGGATTTGTGCTCATCCAACTAAAGTTGAGCTTCAAGAAGGAGACGGATTAAGCAGAGTCTGTCCCAAGATCAGGCATCAAGTTCCACCCATCAGACATTCCAGGGACCTCGACTCCTCCACAGAGGGTCTGTTCATGCCATAACTTGTTGCTGGAGGCAGCTGCAGAGAATTCTGCAATTACTGCCACACTCTATTTTAGACATCCTATTTCTCAGAACCTATTTCTCAGAACCTCCTAGTGGACACCAAAGTCACCCATGCCTCCTCTGCTCCTCTTATGAAAGCTTCTGGGAGGACCTTAAATCCAGTACCAAAAAGGGACCCAGAGTCATTAGCAAAGAGGTCCTGTCTCTTTGATACTCTCAGTAAAGAGTGACTAAAACGGTTAGTAAACATATCACATCTCAGAAGTAGAAGGCACATGGCAGTACCAAGTCTGGTGAGGGTCCATCCAAGCTTGCCTCTGGCCTGTCCTACTTTCCTCTTTTTCCACCATGGCACACTCAGACCCATGTTTCAGATTAATGCTGTTTCCCTGAGGCAAGACTCTGACTTCAACAGCTTGGGTTCAGGCAAGTAGGATTCCAGGCAAATGGATGGAACTGCTTCCATTGTGGAAGTTAGGACACCCATCCTTCAAGGCAGAGGGACATAGCATAGAATAGAAGAGGATAGAATGTGTTTTCTGATAGTAATTGTTCCCTTTATTGCCAAAAAAAAAAAAAAATTAACTTGTGTGGTTTTAAAAGTAGCGGTAAAATGTTTTGGAGAGGAAAATTATCCTGAGCATACAGAGAATCCGAAGCTAAATGATTGTTCTGTTTAAACATAGATCCCCACCCTTTCCAAAGAACCACCTATAAGTATTGGATTACTAGAGTTTCTGAAGTCTATAGGCACTTTGGTGCTTTCTATGACAGTTCAACCAAGGATGTGTCTCTGAACCACATTACCCTTGATACTGACTGGTCAATGCATAGAATAGATGGGAGGGTCACGTGCTTGTCCTGATCATGGGCCCATGCTGGTGCCAGGAGCACAGCCCTGGTCCCTGAAATTCCTCTATAGATAGTGGATGGAGTGCCATCTGAACTTCCACATAAGTCTGCCAGTTCTGTTCCTCCAGGAGCGGCTGCAACCTTCTTCACAGCTACTCAGCATCTAAAAATATAGGGTCAATGGAGTGAGGTGAGTCAAAGCCCTGACTTCAGGGACAGGCATGAGTGGGCAGTTCCAACGAGCTCTCTGTAAACTTGGGATTGCAAGGGGTCTTTGTGCCTGTTTTCTCTGATTGGCCCAGGAGAGAAGTCATGCGAATTGGAGAGCATCCACCTGTCCTGCCCTGCCTGTGATGTGGACTTGGACATGGTTGAAATCGGCCCTTCCATCACCTCTTCTGCATTTCACTGAGATGCACATGTTCTATATTTTGCTCTTAACCAACTTCAAAAGTGAGAATATTACAGGAGTGTTGACCGCCCCTGTGTGGGGCAGTGTGATGCTCTGCACAGAAATGTGTCTGGGGGTGCTGCCCTTATAATACCTCTGTAGTGAAAGGTCAGAGACTCCCAGATTTGGAGGATATGAGGAGTATGCATTGAAGAGCAGGTGGCAAACCTAAGTTGGGGCTAACTGTGGATGCTTTACAAAATCAAAGGAGGCTGTCATCATATTATGGGAGAGAGAAGGGGGCTTATAGAAGACAAGGAAGCAGTACTTGAACTAAGCTAAAGGAAGGTGGGTTGAGGAGAGTGAGGTGGATACAGCAGATGTGCCTGACAAGAGTCTTGATGAAGTCAGAATAAAGTGATGAGAAGCACTTACTATCACTGGGAACCCCACTGGCTGTGACACTATGTACTTCACAATAATGGGGCAGAGAAACACAGAACAGCTCCAACAGATGCTGAGTGCAAAGCGAGGGCAGAAGGAGAACAATGCAATGCTCCATGAAGTCCTTCTAGAACTCCATGCAGTCAGAGGACCACATCGAGGAACCAGAGAGCGTGTCTAAGGAATCCTAGTGGCACAGTGATTAAGCACTCAGGTGCTAAAGATTGATGGTTTAACCCACCCAGCAACACCATGAAAGAAATATTTACTGATCAGTTCCCATAAAGATTATAACAAAGAAAATCCTATGGGAAAGTTCTAGACTGTCACATGGTATCACCATGAGCAGAAATGGACTGAGCTAACAATAGGGTCATCTAGGGACTATTTACAAGTCAACCAACAATGGATGAGGATTGCGATGAAGGGAACAACCAATGGCAACTGGAAAACAAGGGGCAGATGTGAGATTCTCAATAGAGAAAGTCTCCATACGGTCAGATAGATGTGGTGTGAGAAATAATAATGTAGGTGCATCAGAGGAAGTTTTCAAATCAAATCTAGGAGAGTGTATCATAAATAGGTGGCATGTTTAATCTGCTCACAAGCTAATAGCTTGTCATAAATTTAAAGACAAATCTAAACTACCTACCAATGTAAAGGGACTTTAAAAAAATTTGTAGAAAAATGGAATTAAATGATAACAGTGTTTTTAACCAACTTTTTGAAGCCCCTTCATATATTTCATAAGAGCTGGCTTCAGTAAATGATGATGAATAGTTACATTGAATAATTAAATCTTAAAGATGATGTTGCCTTTCTTTAGAACAGTTTTGTTTTTGTTTTTTGCCTTTTTAATTTACCAAAACTGCAGCCAAGTCCCCTTTCTGATTTGTCATTAGTCTTTAGGTTAAATCCTTAGATGGAAAAATCTGTCCTTCCAGATCCTTCTTTAGGGAGCATCCTTCCTTAAGCCATACTGAAAGGTCATTTTTCACAGATGACATCCCACACCACATGCAGCTTCAATAATGAGGAGAGAAGGGGAAGGAGAAGGGATGCAGTGAGGGCCAGGGTCACAGACACAACACCTGCTTTCCTCAAATTGGCAAGCATTGGTGGCCCCATGTTGGTTTCAGGAGTTCTTGGCTGGACAGAGCCCAGTGACCAAGTTCTGCAGGAACAGCAGCCAGGCAGCTGCCCACATACTCACCCTTCACAACTAACTTTCAGAGAAAGTAAATGTAAATGTGCTTTGTGTATGTCTGGGTGAAGAACCTGTGCCACAAAAAAAGGAATTTCTCTTGCTGTTAATGTGCAGAAAATGTCCTAAATCCACAATCCAAACAATCACCCACATGTGATAAGAACATTAGACTTCTCTGTGAGTGGACTACTCTCCTGTTTTTCATTTGATTAAGAAAGCTAAGGAAGTAAGTTTTCTTTATCTAGTGCTGCTTGTACATGAGACTGTTTCATTGAAAAGAAAAAACAGATTCAGAACAAAAACTAGGTTGCATTAATCACCCACACTTTCGCTTAGTAGTATTGCAAAGAAGAGCCAGGCTTGGTGCTGTGGTTAAAGCACTCATATGCTAACTAAAAGTCAGTGATTCTAACCCACTAGCTGATTTGTGGAAGAAAGATGTGGCAGATAGAATCAATTCAACAGCAGTGGTTTGGGGGGAATGTTGTGGAAAGGAATCTCTAGGTGGTTACAGGTTACAGGTCTGGTTATTCACAGAAATCTTTTCAATATGAACCCACCCACAAATCATAACTGCATTAGAAGAAAGTCCTAGGGGTCTACTTTCAAAAGATCACAGCCATTAAAAATTCTTTGAAGCACAGTACTTCTCTGATACACTTGAGATCCCCCACGAGTGAAATTCAACCACATCTGGTTTGGGGTTTATTTTAATGTTGAGAAAAATTGCTTATTAAATGTAGGAGGAAGATGAACTCCAGAGAACTTAGGGGTACATAAACTATCTTTCCCTGCACAAGAAGAAATGGAGGATGTGGTTGGAAGCTCCAGGCTAAAGAAGGAGGGAGAAGGGTCAGGGAAGGAGAGAAAGATAAAAGACAATGCCACCTGGAATGTGCCTCCACCCCTCCTCACCTTTAATCAACAAGTCTACAGCAAAGCCTATAGAAATGCATGGCACACTTGGATTCTTGTGAGTGGATTCAGAGGCTTGGATATGAACAAAGGATAAGATCAAACAGACTATGTAAAAAGATGGAGTGCCATCTACACATATCCAATCCTAATCTATTGTTATGTCTTCTTCGTATAATCCAGTTTCTTGTAGTGTTTGCTCAGCATACAGATTGAATAAGTATAGTGAAAGGATACAAACCCGGTACACATCATTCTTAATTTTAAACTGTATTTGGGTTTACGTACAGGTTTCATATGAGCATAATTAAGTGTTCTGAATTTCCCATTCTTCATAGTGTTATCCATAGTCTGTTATGATCCACATAATCATAGGCTTTTGCATAGTCAATAAAACACAAGTAAACATCTTTCTGGTATTCTCTGCTTTCAGCCAAGATGCATCAATGTCAGCGATGATTAGCTCTTCTTCCATGTCCTCCTGTGAATCTGGCTTGCATTACTGGCAGCTCCCTGTTGATGTACTGCTGTAACAGTTTTTGAATTATCTTCAGTGAAATTTTACTTGTATGTGATATTAATGACGTTGTTTGATAATTTATGCATTGGGGATCATATTTCTTTGGAGTAGGCACAAATATAGATTTCTTCCAACCAGTCAGCCTGGTAACTGCCTTCCAAATTTCGTGACATAGATGAGTGAGCGTTTTTAGTGCTGCATCAGTTTATTTAAACAATACCATTGATATTTCATCAATTCTTGGAGCATTGTTTTTCACTAATGCCTTCAGTGAAGCTTGAACTTTTTCCTTCATTTCCACTTGTTGTGGATCATATGCTAACCACTTGAAATGGATTAAAGTCAACCAATCATTTTTGGTACTGTGACTCTGTGTATTCTTCCCATATTCTACTGATGATTCCTGCACTATTTAATATTTTTTGCCTGTAGAAACATTCAATATTGCAACTC
Organism: Chrysochloris asiatica; assembly: GCF_000296735.1. NCBI lineage: Eukaryota > Metazoa > Chordata > Mammalia > Afrosoricida > Chrysochloridae > Chrysochloris > Chrysochloris asiatica. Next base: position 4,626,938 of record NW_006408713.1, read on the forward strand.
AAAGCCTGAATTTTTTCTTCAGTTATTTCAGCTTTAGAAATGCTGAGTATTTTCTTCTCTTTTGGTTTTCTGATCCCATTTCTTTGCATATGTCATAATATTTAACTTTGTCTTTTCAAGCTGCACTTTGAAAAATTCTATTCAGCATTTCTCCCATTCAAAAAGTTGAAATACTTGGGCTTACTTTTCAGCCATCCCTAAAGGTTGAAGAAGCCTCACAGTGTGCTATTAGACACCATTGAGTCTACTTCTGACTAATGGTGACCCCAAACACAATGGAATGAAATACTGCCCAGTTCTGTGTTGTCTCCATAATTGATGGTGGATTGGAATGTCGTGATCCATAACATTTTTAATGGCTGATGTTCAGAAATAGAATGCCAGGCTTTCTTCCTAAGCCATCTTAGTCTAGAAGCCCCACTAAAGCCTGTTTAGCACCACAGACACACATAAGCCTCCACTGACAGACAAGTAGCGACTGTTGCTGAAGAGAATTGAATACAGGACTCCTTCATGGAAGTGAGAATTCTAAAACTGAACACATCCAATCTATGGAACACATGACTCTCTCTCTGCCCATTTCCATGCTTGCTCCACAGACTTCACCATCATTCTTTGAGTTATTTCATGGGCATGTTCTCTGAATAAAATTCTACTCTTCTTGAATCATTCAATCTCAATTCCTCTTTCTTGCAACTAAGGAACCAAGATGATGTATTATCTTGTTGTCATTTCCGTCAAAGTCCTAAACATCCATTGTGATTAAATTGATTCTGATTCTATGTTTCTAAGATAGCAAATCTTTATTGGTGCAGACAATCTCAGCTTTCTCCCACAACGATGTTCTACTTCTTGCAAGTGCAAGTCCCATGCTCCCCAATATGCAAAAAAACACTTTTATAGATGTTGACCTTTTCAGATGAGATTTCACCTCTTTCAATATTAATCTAGCAACATATAGATGACCTTCCCTTAGAGAAGCTGAAGAGAGGTGAGTCTGCTTGGAAGTGTGGCTTTGACTTACGGGGTAGACTTAGCCAACTGGATCTTCACACCTAGGACACTGAATCTAGATGGTGACACAAAATGGAAAGGACAGTTGAGACTTCTGTGGCTCTTATGTCAACTGAGCCTTATCTTCAGTCTCTCTTATCTTCAGCAATTATTGGTTGCTGTTACCCCAATGATTCACCATTAAATTGAGTTTGCTAAAAAATTCTAAAAAGGTTGATACTAGTAAGTTGCTGCTAATCAACATAACACAAAATCAAGGATTCATTTATAAAAATATTAATATACACGGCCATCAACACTTGATCCTAGTACTAACTGCTCTAACCATATGGTAAATGAATAAAACAATCAACTGATCAAATTATGCATAATTCAGCAATATTATGTTAAAGAAGCTATTGTTTCTTCTATTTATCTATTTTAATTTTATTTCTGCTCTTTCAAGTTCAGTTTTTCAGCCCAAAACCTCACAGAATGTTTCTAATTTCCAGTTCAGCAAGTTTCATCTATCAATTCATGCACATCTTTTTATGAAAATCCTTTTGAAGTTCTCTTTTGCTCTACCCAGTTTGGGTTTCTTGCCTCCACTTCAGTTTCAGATCAGCAGAAAACACACCAGCTGTGAAATTAGCCCACACACCCTTACGTTAGCACATTCTGTGCAGAAAGCATAGGACAGGACTACCATACATTCTGTTACCATCCACCTTCTCTGACTTGTTTTCCAAAGTATAGAGTTGAGAATGAAATTTCCATAATTACCTCAGCATAAATGTGAATTTGTTTGAAAAGATTTAGCAAAACTTACTCATCTGTTTTGCTCTTGTGATAGACTATAAAAGGGCTCACCCTGGAAAATGAAGAAGGAGTTTGCCCCAGATAATGCAAAATGTTAAGTTAAAACTTCACAGGGTGCCAGAATTTGGAAAGGAAAATACAGATAAAATGTCTTTAGAATCCACAGAAAAGTACTAATAGTTTACACTTTGGTGATAATTTTCACCAAATTGTCTCAAACTAATTAAAATGTAAGTATATTTTTTCATTCTGTTCCTGAAAGGAAGAGGTCAAGTTGCAGTGCTCTGGAGGTTTTTAAAGGAAATCTGATGGGAATAGACTGTATGTTCTCAGGCTGTAGGTTATAAATGAAACCTGAAATTAATTGTCAGATTTTCAAAGAAAAGTTCATTAATTAGCTAACGCAGATTTATACTTGTGAGTATTGGCTTGGTTTTGAATATTGTTGGGTATTTTCATGGGAATATAAGTCTAGTTAAGAAAATTCATTCTTATCTACTTAGTAGGCATGGTAGGGTTGGAAAAGCAGAAAAAAGGTACAGCCTTCAGCATTCAGGCTTATCAACTTCTTTCATTACTCATCTTTTACTAGAAGACCAGGTATACTTGTATTTCCACAACTGTCATTTCCTCCTCCATGTTTAGAGTTAGATGTTTTCCAATTTAGTCAGTGTTGCCTTTATTTATATTTCTCTGAACTCCCTCCCAGAACATGTCTTCTAGACCTTGTGTTTCTTTCCATCTCACCATTCAAACTCAGTAGAAATATAACAAATGTTCTAATCTATTTCCAAAATCTGTTCTGGATTTAATTCATTGTTAATGTTTTAATTGTCCTTTTCTTATTTGGTGATGTACTCATCCATGTCACTATTGCACACACAATTTCCTTCAAGTCACTTTGTTTCACATGTATTCCCTTAAAATTTTGTCTGGGATGTTTGTACAAAAGAGTTCTTCCTAAAAAGGACCAAAGGATCCAATGCAAAATCCAGACGACTTTGTCCTTGTTGTCCCAACAGTACACTTGTCCTTGAAAGCATTTCTTGATCTTCACTTATGGCCATCATTTACAACCATCATCTATGAACTTCACCCACGATCATTGCCAGACATGGATCATTGTCAGTGACCTCTGCCTATAGTCCTTGCCCATTGTCATCATTCATGACCTCCATCCCTGACCTTTGCCTATGATTTTTGCCAATGACCATCACTCATGACCATTGTGTATTGCCTTCATGTGTGACCTTCATTATGACCTTCTCCCATGACCATCACCATGACTATGCTTAAAACTATTGCCCATGATTATCACCTATGACCATGACTCATTGTTCCTTTGTAGAACTAGATTTCCTCCATGTTAATTTAGATCTTTCCTTGGAAATCCTACTCAGGGTCACTATGAGTTTGAATGAAATCGACTGGACTTAACAAGAACATCGATAAGAAACTCTAAGAAGGCAAATTTCTTAAAACCAATTGAAACCAGAGCAACAAAGGACCTATACAAAGAAAATTACAAAACACTACTACAAGAAACCAAAAGAGACCTATAAAAATGGAAGAATGTACCATGCTCCTGGATAGGAAGACTTAACATTGTGAAAATGTGCAATCTACACATATAACGCAATCCCAGTCCAGATTACAACAACATTCTTCAAAGAGATGGAAAAACAAATACAAAATTTATATGGAAAGGAAAGAGACCCAGGATAAGCAAAGCACTGCTCAAAAAGTAGAAAACTGTTGCAAATTTCTCACATCCTGACTTCAAATGTATTACACGGCTACAGTGGTCAAAACAGCCTGGTACTGGAACAAATAAAGAAACATTGATCAATGGAACAGAATCGAGAATTCAAACATTAACCTATCCCCATACATCCAACTAATTTGTCACAAGGTACCTAAACATTTCACATGGGGAAGGAACAGTCTCTTCAAAAGATGGTATTGGTAGAACTGGAAAGAGATATGCAAAAGATTGAAATAAGACCTTTACCTCACACCCTATACAAAAACCAACTCAGCATAGATTAAACACCTAAATGTGAATCCCAAAAGTATGAAAAC
>NW_006408713.1:4637986-4640413 GCF_000296735.1 Chrysochloris asiatica
GAGAGCTCCTTTTCTTTCATAGTAGATACATTTTAATGTTATTTATTAATTTATGAACTATACCTGGTTAAGAACCATAAAAAATATGGGAATATATACCAAAATGCCTACCTTGTACATTATAAAAAAAAAAGACAATGATCCGTTTGTACAGTTTTATGTTTTGTTTTGTTTTTTAAAAAATAAGTACTCTTTATCTCCTCAGTAATAGAACAATTTATAAATATTCATTTTAGGTTTTAGATTTCAATAATTCACTCATTCAACTGAAATGCTGTATTTTTAGAAAACAAAACAAAAACAATAACTGTCAAGTCAATTCCATCTCCTGGCAATCCCATGTTTGGCAGAGTGAAACTGAAGTGGCTGATTTTTCAGAAGTAGATTCCCAGGCCTGCTGTGTAGACTTAAACTCTCAGTATTTTAGTTAGCAGCTGTGTGTCAACCATATGCACCAAATACAATATTTAACGTCCTTCTAACAATATCATTTCCTATTTTTGTAAATCTTCTAATTTTGCCCACTGTCTGAATTTATAACTCTTAAAATTGAGCAACTCCCCTAACTTCCCAACAACAAAGAGCAGGTGAGTAAATTGAAAAAATACATTGTGTTGTTCTTTAGCTTTTCATTACTCTTCTTACTGATTATTTCCTCTTATCTCCCTCTGTTCTTCTTGTTGTTGCTATCGTGTCACCAAATCAATCCTAACTCATAGTGACCCTCTATAGGGTCTCTGAGGAGTAGTTGGTAGATTTGAACCACTAACCTTGTGGTTCACACTCTAATGCTTACCCTACAGCAACACACCAGGAGATCTTCCTTTAGAGTCTGATTAGTTCTTGAAGAAGAAATCTGAATCTTGACCTCAAAGGACAGATAGGCCTCTACCTTAGCTGTAAGTCTATCTTTTCTTTCTCACTACTTTTCTCAAAGTAGAGTCATAAGAAGAAAACCAGTAAAACAAGCTCTAAAATCAGAAATTGACTTTCGGTACATTAGTAATTGCCCGAGAACATATACGTGTAAGAGAGGACTTCAAAAGTTTGTGGAGAAATGGAATTAAAAAGATATCAGGGTCTTTAGTCTGATTAGATAACAGAGGGAAATACTGTTAAGATGCTTGAATGTCTTATGGATATTGGTTTCCCATGCCTACTATTGTAAAATAGACAATGCCTACTATTGTAAAATAGACACTTGAGTCAGATAGAAAGGAATATCAGGGAACATGATTACAGAACGCTTGTAAGCCCATCTTCAGCCCATAACTGAATGGAATATCTAGAAGGGGTTCTAGAACTTGCCCAGTGAAGTAGGCTTCCTGTGGAGCCTTTGTAGTATATAGGACCTTAGGTGGAATCCTAAGCCCCATCCAGATCCTTCTGAGGATGCTTCTGTCCTTCTGAGGAGTCTGTTTGGCTATCACAAGAACAAGCAAGTTGTTCACTGGGGATACATTAAGGCAAGCAATCAAGTCCCTTCAGGACAAACCCCCTCCAATATTGAAACTCAAAGGGAACATACAAGCAGACATTAAAGTTTGCTGGTGACCGCATTGGTCTACATGTGAGTGGAAGTGGGGGGAAAGCACTAATGAAGATATGGGATGAGTCCGACCACATTCAATAGACTCCTGTTAACTTTCAGATGAGTGAGAGAAAATGAAGGGCTGATTGGTCTGAAGTTTGGGGAGACTTGGGAACTACTGATCCCTTGGACACTAGCCTAGCCATGGAGGACTAGAGCTGAGAGTGAAGCATCCAGCTGATATGAAGTGGGGAAAGACACACAAGAATACCCAAACTTCAGATCGTACCCATTTGACCTAACTTGGATGACTTGATGATGAGAGCTTGACAAGAGGAAAATAAAGAAATTTGATAAAGGAGGAAAGTGTAAATTGCTACAATTTGATGAACTTGGCCTATACTTGTGGGTGCATTAGCTCAAAATACCAACCAAGGGGCAAGGAGTCTTCACCACAAGTATCAAGCCTGTCCCCTCAGTATGCAGGGCTGATGGTGGTGGTTATGTGCCATGGAGTCGGTTCTAACTCATAGCGTCCCTGTACAGAGTTTCTGAGGCTATAAATCTTTACAGGAGTAGAAAGCAGCATCAATGGGCATGGCAACAATTGTGAGGTTAGCCAAAGACTGGCCAGTGTTTCATTCTGTTGTGCATAGGGTCTCTATGAGTCAGTATCAACTTGATGGCACCTAACAATAACATATGGGTTTGGTGAAAGGAGATGAGGGTAAGATTCTTTTGATTCAATAGTGAGTAATTGTTATCATGACTAATTGTGATGGTCACAACTGTAAAGGTAGAAGTTTTGTAACATAAAGTGGGGAGTAGTTAATCTTAAAGTCCAGGAACAGAGGACCCTAAGACCATCAAGAGAGAAGAGCATAAGCAGAATATAG
>NW_006408713.1:4641103-4642397 GCF_000296735.1 Chrysochloris asiatica
ATATATATTATATATATATATGTGTGTGTGTTTGTGTATATATATAATTACTATGCAAATCTTATTTTGTTTGTATTCAGGTATATCCTTGGTAAAAACTTTTGGCTTGATTAGCGTAAAATAACTCAAAACTGCTTGAATCTTGAGGGTTTCATATAATACAGAACCCTTCTGTGGATTTTTCTTTTCTATAGTGCAGTATATAGACACACAAATATTAAAGTTACAAGGTTTAATATTTAACCAGTGGCCAGTCTACGGAGATACGTTTCTCATTTTCACAAAAGGGGCCCTGGTACGAGCAGCAACTAGTTTTAATACACATCAAGCATTAAAAAGGGGAGGACTGTTAAGTCACGATTCAGCTAAGAGCCACGGGGCACAATATGTTCTATGGGTCAAAAGCACAATTCCTAAAGGAACTAGTGAACTAGAACACTGTCTTTGTTATTAATCCGGAAATTGCATTTTTATAACTTATATTGTAGACTACATAAGTCTCTTTTTTTTCTCTCCTTTGGAATTTCTTTTTATTTTTCCTTTGTTTGCTAAGGGGTAAGCAGCAGCCCTTAGTGTGCTCTGAGTTAGGATAGTGTGTCTGTTTGCTGGCCAGCACTCCTTGTTATTCAGACACTGGACTTCGCTGGCATCTCTGTCTCTGCTGAGATGACCTGCACAGATGGCCCTCTTTAGGAAGGAAGACAGTACGGCTGGCTGGGATTCTAGGCTCCAGATTGTCAGGTCACAGGGAGGCAGCCTGAGTGTCCAGAGGTCAATGTTCCAAGGGATGTTGTTGTTGCTGAGTACTTATCTCTGCTCTAGGCCAAAGGACAGTCCTCAACAACTGGATAAAGTAGAAATACCTTACCCAGAGAATATCCCAACCTACATGCCCTACATGTATTGAATTTATTTTCTAAAATATAAAATGCATGGTCAAGCACAGAATTCCCTGGAACACTATCTGATCCTTTAAGTCAGGAAGTGTTTTCCTAAGGCTCCTTTGTCTTGTAGGAAAGAAGCCAGGGAACTCAAAGGGGAAATTCATTTCTAAAGGGTTCCCATAGTACCCACCAATTCTCCTTCACTGGTTATCTGAAGAAGTTATTGTTTGAATGACTATAAGGATATTGTCTTTATGGGACCCAGGGACATACTCACCTAAGGTCAATGGACAAAGTCACTTGTCAACTGAGCCACTTAAGCTGGGTTCTATGAAGGAAAAGGTAGCATCAGGATTGGAGGAATATTCATTAATAACTTGCAATATACAGATGATACAACCTTGCTTTCT
>NW_006408713.1:4643172-4646670 GCF_000296735.1 Chrysochloris asiatica
CCACTTGAATGTGAGATTTACATTCAGTTCACCTAATTCCCTGCTCTGAGGTTCAGTTGGGACAACATGATTGAGTGCATGAGTATGCATGTGTGTACACAGGTTAATTTGGCATACCCTAGGCAGTCCTGGTGTGGCACTGTGGGTTCAGACTCAAAGCCATTTGAAATGCAAGGTTAGTGGTTCAAGCTCACCAGTTGCTCCTTGGAAACCCTATACTGGGTCACTATGAGTCAGAACTAACTCAACGGCACTTAACAACAATAACAACAATGGCACTGAGCTGCAAGGTCAGTTTGAACAACAAGCTTGGCAATGCAAACTCACCAGTTGCTCTTCAGAAATGCTAAACAGGGTCACTGTGAGTCAGAACCAACTCAATGTCACTTAATAACAACACAATAATAAAAGGAACTCCTGGGTGGTGTAACAGATTAAACAGTGGATTACTAATTCAGTTTGAACTCACCCAGAAGTATGGCGATCTATTTCTGAAAGACACAAAAATCTAGGGAGTAAATGGGTTCATGATAGTTGGAACTGAACCGATAACAACTAAAATCAAAACAATTGTAAAGTATGATCCTGTTCACCAACTTGTTGCTTTTTCCCATTAACTCCTTGTTGATGATGTTCCTCAAAGGCTGGTAAGTATTACACGACCATGCGCATGAGCATCCTGGGTCTGGGAGATCCTAAAGTGGACAGGTCTGGAAACCTGAAGTACTTACAAGTAACAAGAAGCTTTCTAAATGCTTGCATTTCAAGTAACACAACAAAATTCCTCACAGCCAGACAAATTAGCTGTGCCATAATACATGGATTTCAAAAGATAGAAATTGCTAAGGATTTTGTTTTTGGGGGGATTCACAAAATCAAATAAAAGATTACTGGGCAAATATGCTGCAAAAAGACATCTTTAAAGTATCAAAAAGCAAAGATATCACTTTGAGAGTTAGCTCCTGAATTAAGGACCCAAACCATAGTATTCTCAATTACCTCATATGCATATAAAATCTAGACAATGAATAAGGAAAACTGGAGACAAATTTTTACATTTGAATTATGGTCTTGGAAAAGAACAGTCTTGGCCTTCCAGAAGACCAAATAAATCTGTCTTGGAAGAAATATCGCCACCCACAGAAGCAAGGATTGTGAGTTTCATCTCAGATACATTGGGCACATTATCAGTAAAGTGGAGGGACACTAAAAAAGAGGAAGCCCCCCCCCCCAACAAGATGAACTGGCACAGTGGCAGCCACTGTGGGCTCAAACATAACAGCAATTAGCAGGATGGTGGAGCATAAGGCAATGTTTCATTCTCTTGTGCATAAGTTCAGAAGGACTTAAAACCAGTTTCATGGTACCTGTTGAAGAGCAAAGATGTCAGCTTGAAGACTAACGTGCACCTGACCCAATCCATGGTATTTTCAATAACCTCATATGTATGCAAAAGCTGGACAGTGAATAAGGAAGACAGTAGAAGAATTGATGCCTTTGAGTTATGGTGTTGGAGAATATTGAAAGTGCCATGGGCTTCCAAAAGAATCATCAGATCCTTTGAGGCCAGGATGGCCAAACTTGGTCTCTCATACTTCAGACATATTGTCAGAAGGGACCAGTTACTGAAGAAGGATATCATGTTTGGTAAGGTGGAGGGTCAGAGCAAAAGAGGAAGACCCCCCAGCGAGATGGATTGGCCAGTTGGCAACATCAATGGGCTCAAGCGTGACAATAGTGAGGTTGGCCCAGGATTGGGCAGTATTTTGTTCTGCTGTGTACAGGGTCGCTATGAATCCATACTGACTTGATGGCACCTAACAACAACTACTTTACTAAGCATGATATCCTGCTCTGGGGACTGGGCCCTCCTGACATCATGTCCAAAGAACGAGAAAGAAAATTTCCACAACCTCAATTCTGAGGAGCATTCTAGCTTCACTTCTTCCAACACAGAGTTGTTTGTTCTTCTGATAGTCCATGGTACTTTTAATATTCTTCAACACCATAATTCAAATGTATCTTTTTTAAAAAAGGTTTTATTGTGAATTATGAGGTGCATTCCATACTGAAGGCTGTGTGGACTTTGGTATTCACCAGTAAGTAGGTTAAGTCCTCTTCACTTTCAGCAAGTAAGATTGTGTTATCCATATATTGCAGGTTTTAATGAGTCTTCCTCCAATCCTGATGCCACGTTCTTATTCATACAATGCATCTTTTCAGATAATTTTGTCAGCATAAAGATTAAATATCTATGGTGAAAAGATACAACACTGGCAAACACCTTTCCTGGTTTTAAACCATTCAGTGTCTCCTTGCACAACTGTTTCAGGGTCTATATACCGGTTCTTTGTGAGCACAAGTGTTCTGGAATATCCATTATTTGCAATATTACCCATAGCTTGTTATGATTCACACAGTTGAATTTATTTTCATAGTCAATACAGCACAAGAAAACATAATTTTATATTGCCTGCCTTCAACCAAGATTTATCTAACGTCAACAATGAGGTCCATCATTCCACGTCCTCTTTTGAACCCAGATTGAATTTCTGGCACCACCCGCTTCATGTACTGCTACAACAGGTTTTTAATTATCTTCAGTAAAACTTTACTTGCATGTGATATTAATGATCTTGCTCAATAATTTCTACATTTCATTGGGTAACCTTTCTTATACGTTGGCACAAATATAGGTATCTCCCAATCTCTTGTCCAAGTAACTGTCTTACAAATTTCTTGGAATAGATGAGTGAGTGCCTCTAGTGCTGCATCAGTTGGTTGAAGCATTTCCATTTGGAATTGGTCAATTCCTGGAATTTTGGTTTTTGCCAACGCCTTCTGTGCAGCTTGGATTTTTTCCTTGAATAGCATTGTTCCTTGATCATATGCTACCTCTTGAAATCAATGAAAAATTAATCAATTCATTTTGGTACAGTGACTCAGTGAATTCTTTGGATGCTTCTTGCATCATTCAATATTTTGGTACAGTGACTCTTTATACTTTCTATCTGCTTTTGATGCTTTATGCATAATTCAATATTTTTCTCATTGTTGTTGTTAAGTGATATTGAGTAGGTTCCAACTCATAGCAACCCTGTACAGTGTTTCTGAGGAACAGCTGGTGAATTTGAACTGCCAACATTGTGGTTCAAACTGATCCTGTAGTCCAGTGCTTACTCTACAGAGCCACACCAGGACTCCACATTGCTCATAGAGTTTTTTCTTCAGTTCATTCAGCTTGGGAAATGCTGAGCATGTTCTTCGCTTTTGGTTTTCTAATTCCAGGTCTTTGCACATTTCATTATTATACTTTATTTTATCTTCTCTAACTACCTTTTAAGGAGTTTTGGTTATGTAGTGGCTGCTACAAGTAGGGCTGCTAACCTCAAGCTCAGCAGTTCTAAACTACCAGAAATTCTGTGGGAGAAATATGAGGCTTTATGCTTCTGTTAAGATTTACAGCCTCAGAAACCCTATGCAGAGTCACTATGAGTC
>NW_006408713.1:4646885-4649350 GCF_000296735.1 Chrysochloris asiatica
CCACAGCTCTTCTGATCTTGGGTCATTAGTGTCTAATGAATCAAGTCTGTTCTTGAGATAATCTCTAAATTCAGGTGGGATATATTCAAGGTTATATTTTGATATTTGTGGACTTGCTTTAATTTTCTTCAACTTCAGCTTGAACGTCACATGTTCAATTGATAGCCTGTTCTGCAGTTGCACCCTAGCTTTGCTTTGACTGATGATATTGAGCATCTCCATTATCTTTTCCCACAGATGATTCCCGCATATGTCATCTGATGAGGTTCACATGTATAGTCACCTTTGAAGTATTGAGAAAAAGGTATTTTCAAAGAAAAAGTCATATGTCTTGCAAAATTTTATCATCAGATCACCAGCATTGTTTCTTTCATCAAGGCCATATTTTCCAACTAGTAACCTTCACACTCCAATCACTAATAATTTCAGTATTTTTTACTGTGTTTTATAAAATTACTGACTGAAGAAGTTGTTTGTTATAGTTAAGTGCTGTTAAGTGCTTCTGAACCATAGCGACCTTGTATAGGGTTCTGAGGAGTGACTGGTGAGCTTGAACCACCGACCTTTGTGGTTCAAACTGACTTTGCAATCTAGCACATTAACCACAGTGCCACACCACAACATCCTTCAATTTCATCACCATCAGTTGCTTTAAAAGTTGGTGCATAAATTTGAATAATAGTATTGCTAACTGGTCTTCCTCCTAGGCACATAAATAGTATCCTGAAGGAGACAGCATTGTACTTCAAAATAGAAATGTTCTCTCTAATGATGAAAGTGATGTTATTCCTTGCCTAGTAAACCGCTGATTGTCTGATTCAAAATGGCCAATAGCAGTCCATTTTAGTTCACAAATGTCTGGGATATAGATCTTTACACATTCCATTTCCTTTTTGAGAAATTCCAATATTCCTAGATTCATACTTCGTACATTCCACCTTCCAATTATTAATGGATGTTTGCAGCTGTTTCATTTCATTTTGAGTAATGCCCCAGGTGCAAATGAAGGTCCTGAAAGCTTTGTTGCATTCACATCATTAAGGTCAACTCTACTTTGTGGAGGAGGCAGCTCTTCCCCAATTACACTTTGAGGGCCTTTCAACCAGATGAGCTCATCATTTGGCTTTACATCTGACAATGTTGCACTCTGTTTCGTAAAGTGGCTGCAATGCAAAAGTGGTCCACCTCTCCTTATTTCTAGTCTGTCTTACTCTGGAAGCTCACTGAAACCCGTCTACCATGGGTGACCTTATTGGTATTTAAAATACTAGAGGCAGTGCTTGCAAAATCACATAAAGAGCCAAGCCACCTCAGTACAATAAACTGACAAGAAAAGTCGTGGTAATAAAGTACAGAGTCAGCAGAAGATAGGAAGACCTTCAGGAACAGATACTGGCTGTGTTATATACATGGAGTCAACATGGCTCAGAGCTGACTAGAATGTACCTAATAACTACACACTGATTTAATTGACTGACTAGAGTAGGAACTGTCCTGCCCAAGTGGGACCTACACTGTTTCTGTCTGCACTTTGTGAGAACAGACTTCACAGCCCTCACCCCAGTGTGTCCCTAGCAATTAGAACATGTTGGGTTTGTTGGACAAATTGTAGCAGTGCTACTAATCACAACTTCTCCTGTGGGAAAATTTATTAGAAATGAGAGAAAAGGTTTCAGACATTCTTACAGCTACTTTACAAGTCATTTGAGGAAAATCATGGGAGCATTTAGAGGCCGTTGGATTGCCACACAGTGGCTTTCAGGAATTCATAATTGCCTGAATGCATTTCAATTAATACAGTCTTAAACACTTCCCATTTATTTACAGTGGAGTCATTAACCCATTTTGGTATGCCTGAGCAGGCTACAGTATCAAAGATAATGCAGACAATTAATATAATGTAATATGTACCAAGCATTTCTTCAGGCTCCTGCCGATGGTGCTTTACAACAATAAAATAGTTTCCTGTCATTATTTAAATGATTACAACTGATGTTCAAAACACATAAAATATTTCTTTAATGTTAGGAAATTATTTGCTTGTCCAAAACATTTAAGCTCTACAGAAAGTACTCTGTTTCAATTTCCTCCAGCTAGAGACTCAAACACTTTATTCAGGTTCCAGACATTATAGGGGGAAACAGGTTCAAAAGGTCAGGTAGTCATTAATTCACACTCTGATTTATTAAAACTTGACCCTTACCTACCCATCTTCATTCTGGTCCTTGGCTATCTATTTCAAGTGGATACAAAGTTATTTTCTTTGCAACAATCTAGCCTCAAAGATTCTTTGGAAAACTTTCCACTGGATTTCTAGAAAGCTAGTACAAAACAGACTTTTGAATGAATTCACAGCCAAACAAGTAACTTTTCACAGGTTTCCAAGACACTGAATATTGTATATTTCAGAATAATGAGAAGACTCAGTTCAAGGGATGGCCAGGTAAGTGGACCACATGTTGTTG
>NW_006408713.1:4650255-4651298 GCF_000296735.1 Chrysochloris asiatica
TTTTAAACCATTCAATGTTCCTATGTTCTTTTCAAATAACTGCCTCTTGGTACAGGTACAGATTCTTCATAAACACAAGTAAGTGTTCTGGAATACTCATACTTCTCAATGTTGTCCATAGCTTGTCATGATCCACACAATCAAAAGGCTTTGCATAGTCAATAAAGCACAGGTAAACATCTTGATGATATTCTCTGCTTTCAGCCACGATCCACCAGACATCAGCAATGATATCCCTCATTCCACAGTCTCTTTTGAATCCGACTTGAATCTCTGGAAGTTTTCTGTCAATGTATGCTTGCAGACCTTTCTGTATTGCCTTGAGCAAAACTTTACTCTCATGGGATATCAAAGAGATTATCCAGTGATTTTTGCATTCTGTTGGGTCACCTCTCTTTGGAATGGGCACAAATAAGGATCTCTTCCAATCAGTCAGCCAGATAGTTGTTTTGGACCACATAATACTAGTTAATTCAGTCCATGCCCTTTGTATAAGAAAGTGATGGTGACCAGGAAGAATAGCACCGTCCCTAGGAATTCACCATTCATCTGTCTGTTTGTGGTACTTTGGTTGCTTCCATGTTGTTGTGATGCTGGAGTATATGCCACCAATATTTTCAAAAAAGAGAGAGAGAGAGAGAAAGGCAGACTACTTCTAAAAGTTTAGCCACTGAAATCCTTATACAAAACATTGTCAAAACTAGTTGTCTTAGGCTGGGTTTTCTAGAGAAGCAAAAGAAGTAAAAAAATATATGTGTGTGGATGTTTTTGTTACATCTCAATGTAAAGAAAACAAAAATCCTCACCACTGGACCAAAAAACAACGTTCTTATCAATGGAGAAAAGCTTGAAGTTATCAAGGACTTTATTCTTCTTGGATCAACTATCAACACTCACGGAAGCAGCAGTCAGGAAATCAAACATTAGGCAAATCTGCTGTACAAGACATTTTTAAAGTGTTGAAGAGCAGAGATGTCAGCTTGAGGACTAAGGTGCACCTGACCCAAGCCATGGTATTTTCAATAACCTCATATGCATGCGAA
>NW_006408713.1:4674221-4683132 GCF_000296735.1 Chrysochloris asiatica
GGCACTTAACAAAAACAAAACAAAGAAAATCAGTGAATACCACTATTATTCAAATTTATACACCAACCACTAAAGCCAGTGATGATGAAATTGAAGATTTATACCAAATTCTTTCATCTAAAGTTGATCAAACATGCAATCAAGATGTATTGATTATTACTGGTGATTGGAATGCAAAGGTTGGAAACAAAGAGGAAGAATCAAAAGCTGGAAAATATGGCCTTGGTGGTGGAAACAATGGAGAAGGTTTCAAGAACAATGACTTAATTGCAAAACCCTTTTTAAATAACATAAAAGATGACTATACTCATGGGCTTCACCAGATGGAATGCACAGAAATCAAATTAATGACGTCTGTGGAAAGAGATGGTAGAAAAGCTCCATGTCATCAGCCAAAACAAGGACAGGACCAAACTGGGGAACAGACTATCAATTGCTCACATAAAATTTCAGGCTGAAACTGAAGAAAATTAAATCTAGTCCACAAGAGCCAAAATATCACCTTGAGCATAACCTACCTGAATTTAGACATCATCTGAAGAAACAGATTTCATGCATTAGACATTAATGATCAAAGACCAGAAGAGTTATAGGGTGACATCAGTAATATCGTACAAGAGGAAAGTAAAAAGTCATTATAATAAAAGAAAGATATAAAGACCAAAATGGATGTCAGAAGAAACTCTGAAACTTACTCTCCAGTGCAGAGATACTAAAGCAAACGGAAGAAATGAGGAGGTACAAGAGCTGAATTGAAATTAAAAGTGCAGCACAAAAAGACATAAGAAAATATTATAATGAAATGTGCAAAGACCAGGAGTTACAATAGCAAAAGGGAATAACACGCTCAGCATTTCTCAAACTGAAAGAACTGAATTAAAAAAATAAAAAAACAAGCCAAAAGATTCTTTGGACAAAATATTGAAGGATGCAGAAAGCATCAAAAGAACATGGAAGGAATACACAGTTCCTGTACCAAAAGAAATAGTCAATGTTCAACCATTTCAAGAGGTAGCATGTGAGCAAAAGCCATGAAGAAAGAAGTCCAAGGTGCATTGAAGGCATTACCAAAGAACAAAACTCTGGGAAGTGATAGAATACATTTTGAAATCTTTCAACTAAGTAAGCCGACACTGGAAACACTCACTCATCTATGCCAGAAATTTGGAATGCAACTACATGTCCAACTGAATGGAAGATCTTTGTGTTTGTTCCCATCCCATTGGGATGTGTAAATCATTGGACAATATCATTAATATCGCATGCAAGTAAAATTTGCTGAAGATATTTAAATGTGACTGCTAAGAACAGAGAACTGCCGGAGGTTTAAGCCAGATTCAGACAAGGACATGGAACAAGGGATATCATTACTGATGTCAGATGGATCTTGGCTGACAGCAGAGAATACTAAAAAGAAGTTATTTTTTTTTATTTTTGTTGTTGTTAAGTGCCTTTGAGGCAGTTCTGATGACCCATAGTGACCCTGGTATAGGGTTTCCAAGGAACGGCTGGTAAACTTGAACTGCCGACCTTGCAGTTCAAACTGAGTTTTATATTATTTAAAATTGATACTAGAGCTAGGGTCTGTCTTTGGAAACATTACAAAAGAGTTGTTGTAGAATAGATTGACTCTATTCTGAGGATTAGGTCAACCTATGACTTAGGTCCAGTTAGTCAGCTTTGTTGTTCATGTCTTCTAGATTGTTATTGATGCTTTTTATTTAATCTATTGGCTACTGAGTTGTTGTTGTTGTTGTTGTTATGTGCGGTGGAGTTGGTTCCAACTTATAGTGACCCTGTACAGGGCTTCCGAGCCGAGGCTGTCAATCTTTACGGGAGCAGAAAGCCTCATCTTTCTCCCGCAGAACAGCTGGTAGTTTCGAACTGCTGACCTTGTGGTTCGCAGCCCGATTCATAACTACTACGCTACCAGATCTGAGTAGTAAAATCTCTAACTATAATTATAATTTGACTTCTCTGTGTATCCTTGTATTCCCTTAAGGTTTTGTTCCATATAACTGAAGTTCTCTTTTTAGGTTCACAAGTATTTAGAAGTGTTATGTCCAATTAAGTAATTCCTGTGTTTATCATTATGAAACAGCCCTTTTCATCCCTGGTAATAGTCTTTGCTCCAAAGTCCTTTTTTTCAGATGTTAATATAACAACTTTAGAATTCTATTGATTCGTGTAATTATGGGGAGAAAGATGGCTCCATATGCCAAACATTGGACTGCTAACCACAAGGTTGGCAGTGGGAGCCTACCAACTGTTCTGTAGGAAAAAAGTTGAGACTATTTGCTCCACCAAAGAATTATAGCCTTGCAAATCCCATACAGGGTCGCTATGAATCATAACTGATTCAATGACACTTAGAAACAACAAAGTATTATCATGTTATACATTTTTCCATCTTTATTTTATACCTTTCAGGCTTTCGTGTTACTATTTTCACTTATACATTTAAATTTCACATCTCTTATCTCTCCAAATTACACTATTTTTATTTTTGCTTTAAATGGTCAATAATCTTTCAGACACATTTAAATAAGAAAAAGTTGCTTTATATTTACTGCCACAGTTGTCATTTATGTTGTTTTTGCGCTTTTTGGTGTAGATCCAGATTTCCCTCTGGATATCATTTCTTTTTTCTGCCTGGGGAGCACTCCTTTAAGATTTTTTTTGTTGTTTAGGTCTGTTCATGATAAATTGTTTCAGCTTTTGTCTGTCTGGGGGGAAAAAGTCTTTATTTTGTCTCTATTTTTGAAAGCTACTTTCACTGGGTAAAGAATTCTAGGATGACAGCTATTTCTCTCAGTATTTTTCAAAAATGTTTCTTCGCTGTCACAAAAGGTGCTTACATTGTTTATGACAAGGAATTTGCTTTCAACCTTGTCTGTATTCCCCTATATATCATGTGTCCTTTTTTCTCTAGCTCCTTTTAAGATTTTCTCTTTATCAGTGGTTTTATACAATTCGATTGGCATGTACCTTGGAGCAGTTTTCTTGTGCTCTGGGTTTGTTAAGATTTTTATTTTGTGAGTCGATCATTTTATCAAATTGGAAATTTTTCAGCTATTATTTCTTCAAATGTTTTTGTCCCCTTCCCATTTCTGTTTCTCTCCAAGCTTGCTGAATATTGACTGGGTGACAGACATTGTGAAATTTACCTTTTTTGGGTTCTCTTCCCCCACGATGAGTTTGCACTGGTAGCTACAGCACCTATGACTCCATGACAGCTAATTGCACCACAGCACCTGTTGTACCATGTTGTACCATGTTACCTGTTAACACATCAACATCTGTGCTTGTCACGGTAACTGTGCACACCAGGGCAGGAGAAGAATGGGGCCAATGGAAGTGGCAGAGCCGGTTTTGCTACAACAACAAATGAAAAGATCTTTGCCTACTAAAGGAGTCCTGATGGCATTGTGAATTAAGCAAGGGGCTGCTAACCACAAGATCTTAGATTCAAATCTACCAATTACTCTTTACGAGGAAGGTGAAGTTCTCTGCTCTTGTAAAAATTTACAGTCTCTGAAACCCTAAAGGGACAGTTCTACAGTTATGCCCTAAAGGATCACTACGAGTCTGAATTGACTCGTAGGCTGTGGGTTTGGCCACCATAAAACAAAAGGACCTGGAAATTATGAGTAATGTATAGATGTGTTTATGAGATCCTCACTTAAGGCCCAATTAGATATGAGGGACTCTTCAGAGATGATCCCCACCTTGGGGTCTGGTGAAATAGAGATTAAGGGCAACACATTTAAACACAAAAAAATATGGCCGAATGGTGGCAGTGCTTTGGAAGAGTACAAGGTCACAGTGGAGTTCTGAGGCTGTCTGTTTAGTAGGCACAAATATGATAAAATCATAACACAAGCAGTTCTGTAGGTTTCATTGGGCTTGTTCAAGATATGTTCATTTTGCTGATTATTTAAATCCCAATACCTCCATATCCTGTGAGTGAAGTCTCATTTTTGCTCTTACAGATACCCACTGGTCCCTAAAGCAATCTACATTGCTATTCTTGTTTTAATACATTTGTATACTATATATAGCAGGTAAATGCTTCATCCTTATAGACAACTGTGTTCATCTAAAAGTACAGTTTGTAATAAACAATACCATGCTATGAAAGTTTTAATGTATGTATGCATGTAACTGTTATTTAGCAAAACATACAGGGTAAACACCTACTCTAATTATATAAAATGATCAGTTCATTCTGTAAAAAATAATGATTTTAAGAAGAGGCTTTCTCTAAAGAAAGTATTGGGGAAGGCAACATCACAGTGAAAGATTCAGTGGAGAGGGGATCCTGCTCTGAGTTGTGGGAATAGACGAGCCATTTAGCAGGCAGGAGCAGCTGAGAACAGACACTGTCTATTCTGGCAAAGAATTCCAAAGAGACAAGAGGGAGAACATGAGCAATGTTCTGTTGTGGTGCAGTTAAGACAGCTCACGATATACCTAGTAAATGGGCCCAGAGAAAAACTCAGGATCATCATGGAATTGATGGGCAATATCCAACTTCAGCGATTGCTCCGCTATATGGCAGGCAAAAGATTACACCTTTGATTTCTTCTCCCCAAAAGCTTAAGCTGAATGTCCACCTGGTACCACAACCAGAGGTACCATGTCATTAGCAAGAAAGATGCATGCATGTTTCCCATCAGAGCACAAGTATAATTTAAGACATAATCCACACAAAGTAAATTGCAAGTTCACACTTGAGAGATTAGAGTTCTTGTGCACTACTGTAGGATAACGCACTGGATCACAAAGTAAGTTTAAACCACAATATATGCAGTTCAAACTCACCAGCCACTCCTCAGAAACCTTATATAGGGTTGCTATGAGTCGGAACTGACTCTGTGGCATTTGACAACAACAATTTATGAGATTAAAAACCAAGAATAAAAACTAGTATGGGATGCTAGCTTAGGTAAAATTAATAAATAAGCAGATTTCATTTCACTTTTGACAATGGCACTATGTTGATAGGAACCAATGCAATAGGCTCAAACATAGCAAAGATTATAAAGATGATGAAGAGCCAGGCAACATGTTATTCTGTTATTCCAAATATTGCTATTTGTTAGCTCCAACTCCATGGCAACTAATATAACAAAGGTTCATTAGTCACTTCAAGGTGATTCAAAATAGAATCATCAGGTGCCATTAGGCATTTTTGGGCTAATAATTATTGTTATAATTGTTAACTACAATTTTTAGGTTCCATTGAGTCAGTTTCAACTCATAGCTACTCTATGCACAACAGAATGAAGCATTGCCCAGTACCATGCCATCCTCACAATCATTATTCATCTTGAACCCACTGCTGCTGCCACTGTGCCAATCCATCACATTGGGGGTCTTCACTTTTTTCACTAACTCTCCACTTTATCAAGCATAATGTCCATCTCCAGGGACTGGTCCATCTTGATAATATGTCCAAATATTAGAGATGAAATTTGGCCATTCTGGCTTCTAAGGAATATTTTGGCAGTACTTCTTCCAACATAGATTTGTGTGATCTTCTTACAGTTTATGGTAATCTCAATGTTCATCTTCAACACCATTACTCAAATGCATCAATTATTCTGCAGTCTTACTGATTCATTGCACAACTTTCACATACATATGAGACTATTGAAAATACCATGGATTGAGTCAAGCACACCTTAGTCCTCAAACTGACATCTTTGCTCTTCAGCACTTTGAAGTAGTTTTGTGCAGCAGCATATTTACCTAATATACTACGTTGTTTGATTGTTTCTTGACAGCTGCTTCCATGCGTGTTGGTTGTGGATTCCAGCAAAATGAAGTCTTTGACAACTTCAATCTCTTCTTTATTTATTATGATGCTATTTATTGTTCCAGCTGTCAGTACTTTGGGGGCTTTTTGTTTGTTTTGTTTTGTCTAGTTTTATTTTTTACATTGAAGCGTAATCCACATTGAAGGCTATAGTCTTTGATTTTCATAAGTAAGTGCTTAAAGTTCTCTTTGCTTTTAGCAAGCAAGGTTGTATCATCTCCATACTGCAGGTTATAAACGAGTCTTCCTCCAATCCTGATGCTATGGGCTTCTTCATACAATCCAGCTTCTCAGAATATTTGCTTAGCACACATATTGAGTAAGTATAGTGAAAGAACACAATCTTGGTGTACAACTTTCCTGATATTAAACCATTAAGTTTCTCCTTGCTGTGTTTGAAAAACTGTCTGTTGGTCTATGTACAGGTTTCTCATGAGCACAATTAAGTGTTATGGAATAGCTACTCTTTGCAATATAAATATCCATAGTTTGTCTTGACCCACAGAGTCAAAAGCATTTGCATAGTCAATACAGCACAGGTAAACATCTTTCTGATACTCTCTGCTTTCAGCAGAGATTCATCTGATGTCAGCCATGATATCCCTAGTTTATGTCCTCTTTTGAATCCAGCTTGAGTCTCTGGCAGTGCCCAGCTGATGGACTGTTGTTTGATATAAATGATATTATTTGACAGTTCTGCGTTCCACTTGTTCACAATTTTTGGAATTAACACAAATATGGATCTCTTCCAATTGTTTGGCTGTGTAACTCTCTCCTGAATTACTTAGAATAAATGAGTGTATCCAGTGCTGCAGCAGTTTGTTGAACGATTTCTGTTTGTACCTGTCAATTCCAGGAGTCTTGCTTTTCACCAATGTCTTCGGTGCAGTTTGAACCACTTCTTTCAGTACCATCAGTTCTTGATCATTTATTAACTCTTGAAATGATTGACCATCATTTCCTCTTCAATTTGTCATTCCTGGCATAGTAAAACATACGATTGTCAGATTCACAATGACCAGCATCATATCCATCACCAAAGCCATAGTTTCCAACTAGTGACCATTCCTCTTTGTTTCCAACTCTCATATTACAATCACCAGTAATTATCAAAACATCTTCATTGCACATTTGATCGACTTCAGATTGAAGAAGTTGGTAGAATTTTTCAATTTCATCATCACGGGCTTTAGTGATTGGTGCAAAAATTTGAAAATAATAATGAATGGTATCAACTGGTCTCCCAGGGTATGGATATTATCCTATCACAGTCAATATTGTACTTCAGGATAGAACTTGAAATGTTCTTTTAATGATGAATGTGATGTCCTTCCTCTTCAACTAGTCATTTCTGGCATAGTAAACCATATCATTGATGACATCAAATGGATATTGGCTACAAGCAAAGAATACCAGAAAGATGTCTACCTGTGCTTTATTGACTATGCAAAGGCTTTGGACTCCTGGTGTGGCACTGTAGGATCAAAACTGGACTACTCACTACAAGGTCAGCAGTTCAAACCAACCAGCCACCCTCAGAAACCCTACCAGGTGTCCTTCTGTGTCAGAACTAACTCAATAGTACTTAACAACAACAAGAAGAAGCCCATTTCAACTCACTAGAATGTTTAAGATATTAATCTTTACGTGTTCCAGCTAATTTTTGACAACTTCATTTTTTTTTTAAGTTCTTATTGTGAATTGAATGGTAGTTTACATGGGAGAGCATCAGCTTTACATTCATCCTATTGTATTTTGTTTCAATGCAATGATTACAATCTCCTCCACACATCATCATTCAACAGCATTTCAATTTTGTTAGATAAATGCTTTGTGCATTCCATGTTCAGATTATTAATGGATGTTTGCAGTTGCTTCTCCTCATTTTGAGTAGTGTCCTAACAGCAACTCTACTCTGAGAAGTCAGCTCTTCCCCGTCATAGTTTGAGTGGCTTCCAACCTGAGGGGTTTATCTTGCAGCATCATATCTGACAATATTCTAGTGCTTTTCATAATGTTTTCATCTTCCAGCACATATCTACCAATTGTCTGCTGCTATTCATAAGGTTTTCAGTAGTTAAACACTCAAAGTCAAATATTACAAAGAAATGTGCAGAGACCTGGAATTAAAAAACCAAAAGAGAAGAACACGCTGAGTATTTCTCAAACTGAGGGAAATGAAGAACAAATTCATGCCTTGACTTGCAATATTGAACAATTCTATGGGCAAAATATTGAATGATGCAGAAAGTAAGAAAAGAAAATGGAAGAAACAGAGTCACTGGACCGAAAGGAAATGGTGGATGTATAATCATCTCAAGAGGTTGCATATAATCAAAGCCAGTGATACTGAAGGAAGAAGTCCAAGGTGCATTGAAGTCATTAGCAAAGAATGAGGCACTCGGAATTGATGGAATTCCAATTGAAATTTGTCAAAAAACTGATGTAGCACTGAAGGCACTCACTCATGTATGCCAAGAAATTTGAAAGACAATTTGCTGACCAACTTACTGGAAGAGATACATATTTGTGCCCATTCCAAAGAGAGGTGGCTCAATGGAATACAAAACTCATCAGACAATATCATTAATAACTGATACAAGGGAAATGTTGCTAAAGATAATGCAAAAATTATTGCAAATATACACTGACAGAAAACTTTCAAAGAGTGAAGCTGGAACTGCTGTTGTCAATGGATCTTGACTAAAAGCAGAGAATATCTATGCTTATTTGACTAATAACACCAGAAAGATATTTACCTTTGCTTTATTGACTAGGTAAAGACTTTCAGTTATGTGTATCATGACAAAACATGGACAACATTGCAGAGAATGAGCATTCCAGAACACTTAATTGTGCTCATAAGGAACCTGTACATAGACCAAGAGGCAGTTTTTTTCAAACAGTACCAGGGAGCACTGAACAGTTTAAAATTGGGAAAGATGTGTGCCAGGGTTGTATTCTTTCACCATACTTGTTCAATCCGTATGCTAAGTGAATAATTTTAGAAACTGGATGATATAAAGAAGTACATAGCATCAGGATTGGAGGAAGACTCATTAACAACCAACAATATGCAAATGATACAAC
>NW_006408713.1:4685902-4688017 GCF_000296735.1 Chrysochloris asiatica
CCAGTTTAATATGTATAATAAAGTACAAAGGGACCTCTATCTTTAAAGGACCTAGCAATCTAAAGGTAATAGATTTCAGTTTTCCTCTAAAATATTTTTATTTGTCTTTTTTAATGCTGTTGTCTTTTAATGCTTAAGTCAGTTCCCACTCATAGAAACCCTGTATAGGATTTGCAAGGCTTTAAATCGTCCCTGGAGCACAAGGCCTCATCTTTCTCCCACAGAATGGTTGGCAGCTTGAACCATAGATCTGAAGTTTTGTGCTTATTTTATGGAGGCAACGCACTCCCTCAAATCTTTTTGTCTTTTTTAAATAGCAGTTTGACTCTTTACTGGTGTGGTGCAATAGGATAAGCACTGATCTGCTAACCACAAGGTTAGTAGTTCAAGCCCACCAGCCACCCTCTGAAAAATACTGCATCACTATGAGTGAAACACAAGGTCACTGAAAACCAACAGCAGCAAACTCTTTAAAAGAAGAATTTACTTGATTCTTAAGCTACCCCAATGTTTGTGCTGAAATTTAGACTCCTGGGCATCAGAAGATATCCCTGGAGTTTAATGGGTGCTATACTATTGTGGACCATTCTGAATTATTAACCTGGTCACTTCTTAAGCAAATATTGTCACCACTTTTTATAATTTCTTATGCAACAAAGTCAAGATGAGTGCAAAAAAATAAAGGATTTGATATGTGATTGGAGAAGAGATGAAAGGATGAAATTGTCACTGGCTCTGCCAAGGTTGTTGTTGTTGTTGTTAAGTGCTGTCGAGTTAATTCTGATCCATAGCGACTCTGTATAGGGTTTCCAAGGAGTAGCTGGTGAGTTTTAACCGCCGACCTTGCTGTTCAAACCAACTTTGCAGTCCAGCACATTAACCTACAACACCATACCAGGACTCCAATTGTGTCTGCCTTTTCAGGTATTCTCTTAAACTGGTTTACTTACAGTTTGGTAACATTCAATATGCAATGAAGAACTCTTCCTAATTTCTGCATGATCAGATTATGTAACTACTTAAAGCAGTATTTATTTCCATAATGCCAAAAAATTAACATATATTCAATTAAATAAAGCAGCGTCACAGTAAAGTTATCAAATAACACCTATTAAAACAAGGATTGACAGAATTTTGGCTGAGAATAAGGTCTTATTATGTTGAACGGGGAGAGGGGGGGAAGAAACTTGAATATAATTCCATTTTCTATAATATACTTATGTGGAACAAATATTCTCTGCATTAGTGTAGAAATTCAAACCTGGAAGTACTTTAATAAAAGACCCGATCTTCTGAGCACATAATTTCTTTATTAAACGAAAAGCTCATGTGTATGTGGCTTGTCTTCACTTTCTCACAGTATCTAACATATTGTTGGAGTTAAATAAGTATTTTATACTCCAGAAAGGTACTGGCTGCCCATGGTATGTTCCAGAACAAGCAAATTTTGAGGTCCTCTTGGAAAAAAGGACTTCAGTAGAACAATCAGTTCTCACAGTCTTGCTTCTTAGTTATCAGTTCTCTTGTTTCCGGACCAGAGCGTGTATTGTGGTTGTTAGATGTCACTGAGTTAGTTCTAATCCATAGAGACCCTATGTACAACACAATGAAATACGTACGACACGGTCGTGTGCCATCCTCACAACTGCTGCTATGCTTGATCCCATTACTGCTGCTATTCTGCCAATCCATCACATTGGGAGATGCCTTCTTTGTCATTCACCTTCCACTCGACCAAGCATGATATCCTTCTCCTGATGATATGCCCGAAGTCTAGGAGATGAAGTCTGGTCATCCTGGCTTCTAAGGAGCACTCTGGCTGTCCTTCTTCTAACACAGATTTGTTTGTTCTTTTGGCATAACTTGATAATTAAACATGCTTTTCCAACACCATAACTCAAATGCATCAATTGTTCTACACTCTTCTTAACTCACTATCTAACTATCACATGCATATGTGGTTACTGAAAATATTATGACCTGGGTCAGATGCACCTTAGTCTTCAAGCTATCATCTTTGCTCTTGAACACTTTAAAGAGACCTTGTGCAGGAGATTTGCCTAATGCAATACGTTGTTTGATTTCTTGAGTGCTGCTTCCATGAGTGTTGATATG
>NW_006408713.1:4689212-4712416 GCF_000296735.1 Chrysochloris asiatica
CCTCATTTTGGTCTTTTCCTTCTTTCTTCTCTTAATGACCTTGCTTTCTTCCTGTATGATGTTCTTGATGTCATTCCACAACTCTTCTGATCTTTGGTCTTAATGCATCAAATATCTTCTTCAGATAATCCCTAAATTCAGGTGAGATATATTCAAGGTCATATGTTGGCTCTCATGGACTTGTTTTCATTTTCTTCAGCTTCAGCCTGAACTTGTTTATGTGCAGTTGATTGTATATTCCACAATCTGTCCCTGACCTTGTTGTGGCTGATGATATGGAGCTTTTCCACTGTCTCTTTCCACAGATGTATTCAATTTGAATTTTGCTTAGTAATGTTTCCATTTGGTAATGTCCATGTGTCATCTTTTATGTTGTTTAAAAATGATATTTGCATGAAGGAATCATAATTTCAAATAGCTACCAGAGCACTCAGA
Organism: Chrysochloris asiatica; assembly: GCF_000296735.1. NCBI lineage: Eukaryota > Metazoa > Chordata > Mammalia > Afrosoricida > Chrysochloridae > Chrysochloris > Chrysochloris asiatica. Next base: position 4,689,648 of record NW_006408713.1, read on the forward strand.
GACTTCTAAGTTAGGTGAAAGAGCAGTCTTTTTGAGTCAGTTCTTTGGGGAGCCCCAGACAGAACAAAGCAAATCAGATTTCTTTTAGCGTTGGGTCTGTGTCTGTTCTGCTCCCTCTGTATTGGAAATGTTGGTTGTTGTCTTCAAAATCACCACAGATATAGGGATCTAGAGACCCAGGCATGGGACCAGAGTAAATTAAAATGCCACAGCACTCTCATAACTGCTGCTAGCACAACTATGACTAAACACCCTAGAATCATTCTCACCCCTTCCAGCCCTAACCACAGGGCTGGGTCTCCAACTGCTGTGGTGAGGGTGAGACCACTCCAGTAAGAACCAAAGCATCACCTGGTGAATTCTGGAACTGAAAGTGAAGTCCCACATGGAAGTTGTGTCCTGAGGTCCTTGGGATCCCAGGCTGTCAGTGCTATAATATTCTCTATGAAATTATCTCAACAAGGTCCCTGGTTTCTATACATTGTTCACTTCCGCACAATAAAGTCGACACAACAGATAGGCTCTCTTTCAATAGCCAAGGGTTCCTTGGTCACTTCAGCACATTCTGTCTTCTATGAAGACTTTTTCCAGAGACCCTTAGAGAAAACATCTTTTCTTTTTAAAGCTTCCAAATTCTTCCAACCTCATAGATCTGGGTTACACTGTAGATGTTGTTGGTGTTGTTAAGTACCATGGAGTTGGTTCAGACTCATAGTGATCCTGCACAGGGTTACCAAAGCTGTAAATCCTTATGGGAGCAGAAAGCCTCATCTTTCTTCCACAGAACAGCTGGTAGTTTCAAACTGCAGACATTGAGGTTAGCAGCCAATTCATAGCCACTACGCTACCAGAGCTCCTTTATACTGTAGATGAGAGTAGGAATATTGGGGTGGGGTGAGAAATGGCTTTACTGTCATCATCTGTTTTGCATTTTCATATCTCTAATGTCCTAAGAGAAGAGAAGGGCCACACATTTGGGCATCTACTGAGAAAGCAAAGTCCAGGAGTAAGATTGAGTTAGTAATCTTCCCTTTCTCTCTCCTCCTGTCTTTCAACTAATGAAAACACAATGATCTCACTATAAGAAATCTGAAACATGTTTCAGATCCAATTCCCAAAGACAGTGATGGAGGCACTGTGTTGACAATCTTATCTGTCCCTTATTCTTAAATTTTGAAGAGACAATTCATTCATCTGCTAAACAAACTTCTGTCAAGCTCTAAGTCCTATTTTGTTGTTATTACGTGCCATCGAGTAGGTTCCAACTCACAGTGATCTTGTATAGAGTTTCCAAGAAGCAGCTGGTGGGTTTGAAGCATCAACTTTGTAGTCAGCTTTGGTAACCCTGTGCAGGATCACTATGAGTCTGAACCAACTCCATACAGTAACTATCCTATGGTGCCCTGTCAGGACTCTGAGTCTTAGTTTCTTGTTGTCATTGTTGTTGTTTTTGTTATTGTTGTTACTAGCTATCATCAAGTCGGTACCAACTTGTAGCAACGCTATATAGAGTTTCTAAGGAGTGACTAGTGGGTTTGAACCACCAACCTACTGGTTCATACTGACCTTGCAGTCCAGTCCATCTTACAGTGCCAAACCAAGACTCCAGTCTTATTTTCTGATTGCTGTTGTAAAGTGCCATCGAGTTGATTCCAACTCATAATGGTCCTGCATAGGGTTTCCAAAGAGCATTTGCTGAGTTTGAACTAGTGACCTTGTGTTCACAGTCCAGTGATGATTCTACAGTGTCACACTATGAGTTCAGTCCTGAGAGGCAAATGCAAAGGTACAGAACATTTGTTGTTGCTAGACCCTGTGGAGTTAGACAGGTTCATGATGAACCCATGCTCAACAGAGTGAAAAGCCACCTTGTCCTGGACCATCTTCATGATTGCTCAAGTCCATTGTTGCAACCACCATATGTTTTATGTGCCTTCTACCTAGGACACTTTCAGCACTTTATTGGGAAATGTTCCATTGTTACGCATAGTGTTATCGTTGGATAATATTTGCAATTAGATAGCCAGGCTTTTCTTCTTGTCTGTCTTAGTCTAGAAGCTCCATTGAAACTTTTCAATAATGGGTGACCCTGCTGGTCTTTAGAATACTGATAGCATAGTTTCCAACATCACAGCAACACACAAGCCATCATACTATGACAGATTGATAGATAGGTGATGGGTGGGACATGGGAAAACCAAATGGTCAGGATGTCTCCAAAAATATAGCACTCGAAACCATAAAAATGTTACTCAAAGAAACAATTAAACAAAAGGTATGAGACTTAATAGCCACCAAGCAGTAAGAGACAAGAAGCAGTAAGAGACAATGAATGCCACTTTCATACATTTCAGAATCTGGGCCTGCAGTAACTTGTATTTCTAAAATTAGAAGGTTTTTATTTATGGATGGACAATTGATATTCATTTTACTGTTTTTCTTCTGAATTGTTTATGATATTCACTCCAGAGCTTCAGCCTTCCTGGGCTTATAGTTAGAAATCAACTAATCTCCAGTGATAAATCTTAGAAATGCTCAGTAGGCTGGTGATTTGAGGTTGAGTTTTATAGTGTGGAGAGATAGCAGTGTTTTTCTGTCTTCTCTTTATATTTCATGCCAGGAGATAGTGGAGTAAAGAGGCTATGTGACTTTTATGTTGATCCAACAGAGCTCAGTTTTTTGTCTCTGCAAAGACTATACTTTAAACAAAAACACAGAAAAGAACAGTTACGTGTAAGTGAAAGTAGAATTGGGCCTTGGAAGATGCAGTTAAGATCTGGATTGATTCTTCTGGACTGTTTTCTGAAGTGGAGATGGTGTCTTGCAGAACACCAGCCTCATTGATGGGTTTTTACTGCTTGTATTTCAACTGTGTAATTTATTTTAATGCCACGTTCATTCATTTCAGAATCTGGGCCTGCAGTAACTTGTATTTCTAAAATTAGAAGGTTTTTATTTATGGGTGGACAATTGATATTCATTTTACTTTTTTTCTTCTGAATTGTTTAACATTCATAACTAGAGGCAAAAGTGAACTTGAAGAGCACATTCCCAGAGCACCCCCTGCTGTAGTGAAACAGAATCAACAGATATCTAAGGCTCAGAAGCTGTATCTTGAGGCACAGAATGAAAATAAGACCTGCAGAAAATCAACTTAAGTTCAAACACTTAGAAGATGTTATCACAACAATAATGGCGTTTATGCAAAGTCTTACCCTTACATCGTGAGCTGCTATTATTTGAATGTATGAATGAAATGCTGATGCTCTGGTAGACTTACTCAGTGTATTAATTTTGTCTTCATCAATAAAGAAATTTAAATGCATTTTATTTACAGATATACATATATTTAGTATGGCTAAGAATAGGCCAACTGCTCTAACAAGTGAACACAAAACTTTAGTAGTTTAATGTCACTGAACTTTACTTCTTTCTCATATCACAGAGCAATGTGTTTTGGGGGGTGAGGGTCTCCACTCCATGCAGTCATTCAGGTACCCAGGTTGTGGTGGTATTGCTGTGGTGCCTATCCTCCAGCTTTGCTGTGGAAGAGAAAGGGATTGACCATAAAGGACAGATTATTTTAGGGTTCACACTTGAAGCAGCATCAATCCATCCCACAGACTACTGGCCAGAACTTGACCCACACAACAAATCTGTGAGTTGTAATGTAGCTGTGTCTCTAGAAACAAGAACACATCATAAATGAGTGTCAGCAACCTCTTCCAAAATGTCTTTTTCTAAAACTTAAAAAAGGCAAACTCAATGTCTTCTTTTGATTCATTTAGTTCAAAGCTGAACTAGTCTAATTTTCAAAAGACATAGCAAAAAAAAAACCTGGGAAACTACCTGGCCAATCAGTCTGGTCATTCCCATCCTTCCTCTAATGAGAAACTGGAGGCTCAGAAGAATAGAGCCAAAGGTGGACACAACGAATGTTTGCTTTTGTGATCTCATCTACAAGGAACACTCTGGTCCTAAGTTGCAGAACACCTTCCATCTCCTGGCTTTTCTAGACTTTGAATTTGTGTGTTATGTTCGTCCAATAAGACTTGATAATAATTAAATTCACAAAACGATTTGCCAGGTGAGAATTCTACGGGTGTAGAATTGTTAAGTAATTGTTAAGTTGTTGCTGTTGTTAAGTACTGTCAAGTGAGTTACAACTCATAACGACCCAGTATAGTGTTTCCAAAGAATGGCTGGTGGTTTTTAACTGCCACCCTTATGGTTAGCAGTCCAGTGCTTATTCTATAGCACCACACCAGGACTCCGATTATCTGGTCCTTGTCAGCAAAGGTACTTCTAGAAAACAGTGAACAGAGACAATCCAACTCCAACAGTTGCAAAAGTGTTTAGATGTTTCAGGACAGAGTTGAAAACGATCATCAGATTCTGGTCCTATTCATAAACCACCACTAGAGTGTAAGCTCTTGGAAAGCAAGCACAGTATCACCTTCAGGTTAATCTTCCAGGCAGTATAGAAAACCATCCCTGAGCACATTTAATGTTCAATGGGTTAAGACAATGTATACTCCCAAGGCAATCCTAGGCAGTCCAGCATGCTACTTTGTCTCTCTGCTTTTTTCTTGAATATGTCAAGTCTCATTCATCTAGTATGTCTTAGGGGCTGTGAAATCATTCAATAGTTAATAGTCTCCTATTGCTCTTTCTCACACCATTTGCCCCTTTTATTCACCGATGCAAAAAGTCAATCTGTGGTAAGGTTAAATTCCTAATGTATTCAACGACATTGGATTTTAATTTTTCCTTTTAATTTTCTTCTAGCTATTGTTTAAACTATAATGTTTTCCTTTTAATTTTCTTCTAGCTATTGTTTAAACTATAATGACAATTCTAACATGGAAACAAGAGGTGACTAAGGATATAACAGTATTCTTTGGACCTTAGAAGAGTTCTTTCAAAATATTTTACATTAATTTTTCCTGAATATTTGCATGGATGTAAATATGCATGAAGAGCCTGTTTTGGCAAATATGGCCTCAGGAGGATATTTGAATTCCAAACTTGAAGAAATAAGAGTTAAGACTGCACTAAGGACCTCAAGACAGCAGGGACCACCCACTCCTGGCCAACACTGTGAGAACAGAAAAGGAGAATTCTAGCTGTCTTTTAGGGCTAACTTTTTTTTTTTTTTTTTCATGTCTTCAGGATATTTCATTAGGAGCTATATGGTATCTGGTAGGACAGGACAAAGGTTGTTTTTTGGGTTTTTTTTTGCTCGCTTTCCAGAATTCCCTGGAGACATTGTGAAGTTAATTACAAACCTAATTTCAAAAATTGCATGATCCAGACAATTCACACTCCCCTTAGCTAAATGCCGTTGTGGACCAGCATTCTTTGGCTGGTGTAGACAGGTGTTCAAGTCATAACTGAATTGCACCTTCCTCCTCCACCTCTTCTTTACCTCCTCTCCTTGTTGTATAATTACACCTCTTCTGCCAAGCCATTTTTGAAATATACTTGTACTCTCAGCATGTCCTAAATGAGACACACTTAATGAATTGGTTTGCAAGGAGACTTCAGTGAGTCACCCAGCACCTGGGGCACAAAGGATGCTACATCAGATAACTGCTCATTGTTACTTTCATATGCCAGAAAGAGACCAAAAGAAAACAGTTGTCTTGCAGTGTTCAGAAGAAAGCTCAGTATGGTGAATGGAAACCCAGGAGCTGAAAGATATCTGTTGTCTGCTTACAGTTGGCAGAACCTAAACTTTGAAAGTCAGATGCAAAATCAGATATCACATATCTGTGTGGGTGCCATTTTCCTGCGCCAAAAAGACAAGACCAAAATGGTCCAAGAAGGTATTGATATGTCTATATGTATAAAACAGATTAATGATGCTTTCAAGCAATGAACACCTGGCCTTATTTTTTTAAAGAGCAGCACTGTCTGGTTGAATTGAGTCACTAGTTGACTTGTTTATAGGGCAGCTTATAGTAAAAAATGGGACTAGGGAAAGGATGGATCTAATTAACACAAGAGGACAAGCCCATCAATGCACTTGAAGAAGCAATGTTTGAGAAAAGATCGTTTGTGTCACTGGTTTAGCATTTGGTAGTTAGTATAAATTTATATTTAATATATCATTTCAGTGGTGCAAAGAGGGTGTTTCTGATATGGTTGTCGAGGCTACTGACCCTCAGTGCCCACTACAAAATGTTTCTGACCTGTAATACAGAAAAGAACAAAATAAAATAAAACGGAGGGAAAAGAGTAAAGGAAGGGGAAAAGGAAGAGAAGGGGAAACAGAAAAGGAAAGGGAGGAAGAAAGGATTGGAATGAAGGAGGAAAGAATGAAAGGGAGGGGAAAGGAGGGAAGAGAAGGGAAGGAGAAAGGAGAAAAGGAGGAAACAGAGGGAGAGAGGAAGAAGGAAGGAAAGATGATCTGCATGTTTCAGTGCCCTCACTTCCTCCCTAATTACTCCCTGGGCATCAATACACTGTTTGCTATCCACTGAACTTAATGCCATGGCTACCTAAGGGTAGACACCAACAGTTGACTCCATAGCACTGTGCTATAAGGTTAGGGGTAGCTTCATGGGTATATGAGCTATACATTCACACAGGATCCCATACAGTGAAATCCATTGCAAGTGCTTTAATGTACTGTTGCTAACTTGAAATTCTTAATTATTTTTTTATCAAGAAGCCATATATTTTTATTTTGTTCTGAAACCCTGGTGGCACTGTTGTTAAGTGACCTGCTGCTAAAGAAAATGTCCTGTTGATGTGAACCTACAATAGCACTATGAGAGAATGATATAGCAGTCTGCTTCTGTAACTATTTACAACATTGGAAACCTTATGGGGCAGTTCTACTAGGTCCTACAGGGTCACTATTCATCAGAATTAACTCGACAGGATTGCACCAGGTCCCATATATAGCCTTATAGTATAAGGCCAACTGCAACTTAGGCAGATCCAGAAACATCTGCATGTTTATTCATCTGCAGCAGCCCTTCTGCCAGTGCTGACTCTCTGTGCTAAATAGGCACCAGGGTTCAGCAAGCAATGTATCAAGATGGTACCTTGTCCACGTGCACAATCCAGGGAATCTGGCCGAAACCCAAGGCACAATGCCCTCAAGTTCCATTACTATTTGGAGGATCCTGAATGACTTAGGTGACCACCTGAACTCACACCTTAATTTTAGTCCTATTGACACATACAGTATTGGGGGATACACTTGGGAACCTGATGAACAATAGGAATAACTCTTTCAAAATACTGTTACACTTAGGTTTTTTAACTTATGGGTAGCACAATCTAACACTGTGACTTCAGATCCATTTTGGCATCCAAATCCCATGATTTCCCTAAATGCTTCAACAAATGGACAACTGCCAAATTGTCTTTGTTTTGCCTTTTAGGGAAAATAACTCCAATTGTCTTCATAAAGATTCAAGGGACAAAGATAATGTAGTGCTTCTATAAGATGATGGCATCAGACCTTGCCTAACTTCAGGAGGAAAATAGAGAAAAATCACCATCAGTCCAAAGCTGATTTCTATGAAATGAAGGTCAGACATGTCTCCACTCTCCAGCCCTTTACCAATTCTGACACCAGCTGTCCCTCCCACTGTTGTTGTTAAGTGTTATCGAGTCAGTCCTGACTCATCATGACCCTGTGTAGGGTTTCCAAGGCTGTAAATCTCTGTGGGAGCAAAATACCTCATGCTTCTCTCTCAGAGTGGCTGGTGAGTTCAAATTTCTGACCTTGTGTTGTACAATCAAGTGTTTAACCTACAGAGCCACAGTGCTCCTCAGGAAAGTGTTGGTGGTAGTGATTGTGTCACAGAGTCACTTAGAGTCCCTGTATAGGGTTTCTGTGCCTGTAAAACTTTATGGAAACAGAAAACCTTATCTTTCTCCCATTGAGTGGCTGGTGTATTTGAACTGCTAACCTTGCAGTTTGCAGCCCAACACATAAACCACTACACTGCCAGAGCTCCTTCCTTGGGAAAGTAATGGGCTGCAATTAAGGATTAGTATCAACTTGGTGATAACAGGAACAACTCAGGATAGAGTTCTTCAATCAAGACAGCTTCATTTCAGGTGTGCTCACAAACAGACTTCTGTCACCAGAACCTGCTCAGGCCTGGCCTCTGCTCTGCTCAGGCAAATGTGACACCTCTTTAGTTTTATGATAAATGACTCAAATTAGCTAACTCTGCAAGGAAGCCTTCTCCACAATAGTCCTTAGTTCCCTCACTCTATCAAGTGGCAAATCTCTACTGCTCTGCTGGCAAGTACCCAGAGATACCCCAATTTACCCACAAACTTCCTGACCAAATGTACTCAGTAAAACCAGGAGACCAGTGGGACACACGGCAGGTGAACAATCCAACTCCAAACACCTCTCTCCAAGGCAGAGACAGCTCTCCACGCTGCTTCACACTGGTCTCCTGGTTCTGCTGCCTCCGTTTTTTTCTGCGCTTCCTTCTGTCATGCTTGCACCAGTTCTTTCTATCTTATGCTGTCTCCAATGTTACAATTCTTTCTACCTTCTGTGTCTAGGAGATTCTCAATGCAGGGACCCTGGGTACAAAGGATGCGATCCATTGAGGGCTCTTCTTATTAGTGATGGTAAGAGTCCTCACTCTCTCTCCCAATCTGTAGGGTTAGTTCTTTTTAAATCTAGTGGGATGGCAAAACTAACTAATCCCATACAAGGGTTCCATACACCTTATTTGTATGATCCCAGCCAGTGTTTAATGAGAGTTGCAAGATCATAGTTAGAAGGGCCACATAAAAGTAATTTACTGAACTATACTTGAGAACAGGAAATTAAGTGCTAAAACATTTATCTTCCTTTTTTTTTTTATTATTTGTTGTTGTTGATAAATGCCTTAGAGTCAATTCCAATTCACAGTGACCCTATATGGGGTTTCCAAGGAGTGACTGATGGGTTTGAACTGCTAACCTTTTGGATAGCAGTCCACTACTTATTCTACAGTGCCACACCAGGTCAATTTCTTAAAGTCATAGTGATCTAGTATATAAAATATAATTAAAAGTTGTACGTCCTTTTACCAGGGCCCTGGTATGGCACTGTAGGGTAAGTGCTGGACTGTTGAAACTGCAGGATTCGTAGTCCAAACCAACCAGGTGCTCCTTGGAAACCCTTTACACAGCCTCTATGAGTCAGAATCAACTCCATTATACTTAACAAGGCCTTTTACCAGAGTCCTAGTGTGATGCTGTAGGATAAGCACTGGACTGCGAATCACAAGTCCAGCATTTTAAACACACCAACCATTCCTTGTGGAGTCCTGGTGTGGCACTGTGCATTAATGCACCAGCCTGCAAAGCCCTTTGAACTGCAAGGTCGGTGGTTCAAGCTCACCAGTAGCTCTTCAGAAACGCTATACAGGGTTGCTATGGATCAGAACCGATTCGATGGCACTTAATAACAACAACAACAACTATTCCTTGTAAGCCCTATACAAGGTCCTTATAAGTCAGAACTGACTCAACAGCACTTAACAATAACAATCCTTTCCCATCTTCAGGATCGATACGGTGGATGAGTCTGTTGTTTTGACTATTGTATCAATCCATTTCTTTGCGTATTTACACTGTTTTTGCAGACCCTCTACTTTACCAAGCATGACATCTTTTTCTAGGGATTGCTCTTTTCTGATGCGTGTTCAAAGTAAGCTAGCAGTCTTACCATCTTCATTTCTAATGAGTGTCCTGGTTGTATTTCTTCCAAGATTGATTTGTTTGTTCTTCTGGTACTGAAAAATGTTTTTAATATTCATTAACGGCTCCACAGTTTGAATGTGTCAATTCCTCTGTATTCCTTTTCCATTGTTCAGTTTTCACATGCATATGGGACTGTTGAAAAGAGACCATGACTTGAGTCAGGCACACCTTATTTATTAAAATTATATCTTTACTTCAATTTACCCAGAGAATTTTTACACTGAGTATGGTGACCAGCTGTTCTCACTCTGTTTTTTGGAAAGACCAGGAGGAAACAGTTTAAACTGCAAATATGGAGAATTTCCTGCCAATGAATCTCACTGAACGTTACAATGACTTACCCATGGGAAAGAGTGGAATTTCCCCCTCCAAAGATCTCCCACAATCCCAAACATAGTAAGTGGATGATTTTCCAAGTTGTATCTTCCAGATGTACTTCCTGGTGAATTTAAAACTTGCCCTGGCTTACACACCATGGTCACAAAGGCCAAAGAAAGGCAGGCTCAAGTGAGATGAATTAGAAACACTGTTCCAGAACTTTCATTCTTATTTAGAGATCCATGTGCCCTATTGAGCCAAGGCCATTTGGGTTTGGTTTGGTTTGTTTTTTTAAGTCTCCATTTACGCAGCCTATTTTGGATTGTAGGACACCGTCTCTGGGGCAGCTACATCCTTCACTGTTGAGCTGTTCTTAGGACCCTCTAGACCCACACTGTCCAGAAGAAATCAAGTGTGAGCCATATACGTATTATTAAATTTTCCACAGCTATATTACCAAAAGTAAAAAGAAACAGGTGAAAGTAATTTTAATAATATATTTAACTCAATATATTCAAAGTAATATCATTCCAACATGAAGCTAATGCTAAAACATTATTCAGGATATACTATACATTCTTTTTGTACTATTTCTGGTACAGAGTGTATGCGTTACATCTATAACATAACTCAGAACAGTGACAAATACGGTGCTCAAAGTCACATGTGGCCAGTAGCTGCCATCTTGGACTGGAAACCAGTTACCTCTTAGTCAGTTCCAACTCAGGATGCCCAACTGTGCTCCATAGGATGATTTTTCAGTTACAAATAACCAAGTCTTCCTTCTGAAATGCCTTGGAGTAAGCATGAATGGCTAACGTTTCAGATAGTAACAAATACAATAACCATTGCAGCAACAAAAGACTCCATTGGACAGAATTTTGTTGTCATTGTTAGCTGTCATCAAGTCCATTCCAACTCATAGTGACTTTATGTAAAACAGAATGAAACTGGACACAGAATGCCTAGTCCTATGCCATCATCACAATGGAACTCATTCTAGCAGCCATTGTGACAATACATTTCATTGAGGGCCTTCTTTTTTTCACTGGCCTTTCATTTTTCCTAGTGTGATGCCTTTCTCCAGAGACTGAGCACTCCTGATAACATGTCCAAAGTATGTGAGACAAAGTCTAGTCATCCTTACTTCTAAAAAGTGTTCTGACTACAAGTCTTCCAAGACAGATTTGTTTGCTTTCTGGAAGTCCATGGTATATTCAGTATTCTTTGCCAACACCATCATTCTAATGTATCAATTCTTCGTTAGTCTTCTTTATTCGTTGTCCAGTTTTTGAATGCATATAAGGTAATTAAAATACCATGGCTTTGATCAGGCACAACTTAATCCTAAGGTGACATCTTTGCTTTTTAACACTTTAAAGATGTCTTTTACAGCAGATTTGCTCAAAATGATATATTGTTTGATTTCCTAACTGCTGCTAACATTGACATTAATTGTGGATCCAAATAAAATGAAATCCTAAACAAATTCAATCTTTTCTCCATTTATCATGACAGTTCTTGTTGATATAGTTGTGAGAACTTTTGTTTTCTTGATGTTGAGGTGTAATCCACACAGAAGATTGTAGATTATAATTGTAATCAGTAAGTACTTCAAATCCTCTTGACTTTCAGTAAGCAAGGTAATGTCATCCGCATGTTGTAGGTTCTTCACATAGTCCAGCTTCTTGGATTATTTGCTCAGCATATAGATTAAACATTGTTGTTGTTAAGTGTCATTGAGTAGGTTCCAACTCATGGTGACCCTGTTTAGGGTTTCCAAGGAGCAGCTGATGAGCCTGAACCACTGATTTGTGGTTCAAACTGACCTTGCAGTCCAGTACATTGACCCACAGCACCATACCAGGACCAAATTGAATAAGTATGGTGAAATTATAGAACCTTGGCACACCCCTTTCTTGAATTTCAACAGTACAGTATCTACTCATTCTGTTCAAACAATTGCCTCTAGGTCTATATATAGGCACCACATGAGCACAACTGAGTGTTCTATAAACCTCATTCAACACACTGGTTTTGTGTTGTTGAGTTGGTTCTGACTCACAGCAACCCTGTATGGGGTTTCCGAGGAGTGGCTGGGGAGGTTGAATCACTGACCTTGTGGTTCAAGCCACCCTTGTGGTCCAGTGCTTTTCCTACAGTGCCATACCAGGTCTCTATAGGGGCAGAGAAGCCTCATCTTTCTCCCATGGAGCAACTGGTAGATTTGAACTGCTGGATTGTGGTTTTCAGCCCTGCTCATAATCTATTATGCTACCAGGGCTCCTATTCTTAGCACTGGAAGTGTAAATGAAAAATGAAATTAAATACATTAAGAGTTCTTGGGAATTGTTATTTTTGTTATTGTTAAGTGCCATCAAGTCAGTTCAAACCCATACTGACCCTATATAAGCTTTCCAAGAAGCAGCTGCTGAGCTTGAACCATCAACTTTGTAATTCAAATCAACTTTGCAGTCCAGTGCACTAGCCCACAGCACCAAACCAGGACTTTAGGCATTAGTGAACTGAAATGGACTGGTCAATCAAATGATAGGATTTTGCAAGTCCAACAACTTATTCACTACAAATACCTTTTTACAACATAAGCAATGACTATACCCATGAACTTTGCCAGATGGAATACACAGGAATCAAATCAACTACATCTGTGAAAAAAGACAATGTTGTTGTTGTTAAGTGTCATTGAGTTGGTGGCAACTCATAGTGACCCTGTATAGGGTTTCTGAGGAGCAGCTGGTGAATTTAAACCACCTACATTGTGGCTCAAACTGACCTTGAGGTCCTTTGCATTAGCTAAATAATATCAATGAGAACAAAGTTAGGGGCCAACTGTGAAACAGACCACCAATTCCTCATATGCAAGTACAAGTTGAAGCTGAGGAAAATTAAAACAAGCCCACAAAATACAAAGTAAAACCTTGAGTATGTTGTTGTGAAATGTCCTTGAGTTGGTTCCAACTCATAGCAATCCTATGAAGAACAGAAAGAAACACTATTCAGTCTTGTGTCCACTTCACAACTCTTATGTGTGAGTCCATTGTTGCTGCCAGTCTAAATCCATCTCATTAGAGGTCTTCCTATTTTTCACTTACCTTCCACTTTACCAAACATGGGGTCCTTTTCTGCGGACTGGCTCCTCCTGAAAGTATGTCCAAAGTACAAGAGACAAAGTTTCCCCATCTTTCCTTCTAAGTAGCATTCTGGCTGTACTTCTTCAAAAACAGTTAGGCAAATCTGTTGCACAAGACCTCTTTAAACTGTTGAAGAGAAAAGATACCAGTTTGAGGAATAAAGTGCACCTGACTCAAGCCATGGTATTTTCAATAAACTCATAGGCATGCAAAAGTTGGGCAGTGAGTAAGGAAGACCATAGAAGATGATACGTTTGAGCTATGGTGTTGGAGGAGAATATTAAAAGTACCATAGAGTGTCCAAAAAAGCAAACCAATCTGTGGTGGCAGATGTACAACCAGAATGTTCATTGTAAACCAGGATGGCCAGACTTTGTCTCTCATACTTCAGACATGTTATCAGGAGATACCAATCCCTGGAGAAAGATACCATGTTTGATAAAATGTAGGGTCAGAGAAAAAGAGAAAGAACCAATGAGATGGATTGGCACAGTGGCAACAGCGATGGGCACAAATGTAGTAATGACTGTGAGGTTGGCACACCACTGGACAGTGTTTTGTTTTGTTGTACTATGAGTAGATACTAACTTAATGGCACCTAAAAAAAACAAACACCGTAAGTCAACTACATCAATTCTTCTACAATATTCCTTATTCCTTGTCCAACTTTCACATGCATATGAGTCTATTGAAAACACCATGGCTTGAGTCAGTTACATCTCAGTCTTCAAAATGATAACACTGCTCTTGAACACTTTAAAGAGGTCTTGTGCGGTAGATTTGCCTAGTGCAATGCATCTTTTGATTTCTTGACTGCTGCTTCCATGAGTGCTGATTCTGCATCCAAGCAAAATGTTGACAACTTCAATCTTTTCTCCATTTATCATGATATTATTTATTGGTGTTGGTGTGAGAATTTTTTATTTCTTTACATTGAGGTGTAGTCCATGCTGAAGGCTGTAGTCTTTGATCTTCACCAGTAAGAAGTTTAATGTTATTTGCTTTCAGTGAGCTAGGTTGAATCATCTGCATATCACAGGTTGTTAACATGACATGATTAACAGGTAACAGGTAATGGATTATAGAGCCCTGGGAGCATTTCTGTTGTTAGGTGCCATCAAGTGAGTACTGACTCATAGTGACCCTATGAACAACAGAACGAAACACTACCCAGTCCTGGGCCAACCTCACAATGGTTGTCACACTTGAGCCCATTGATGCTGCCACTTTGCCAATCCATTTTGTTGGGAGTCTTCCTCTTTTTTTCTGACCCCCACCTTACCAAACATGATATCTTTCTCCAGTGAGTGGTCCCTCTTGACAATATGTCTGAAGTATGAGAGACGAAGTTTGGCCATCTTGACCTCCAAGGAGCACTCTGGCTGCACTTCTTCCAACACAGATCTGTTGGTTCTTTTGGCAGCCCAAGGTACATTCAATATTCTCCTCCAACACCATAACTCAAAGGCATCAGTTATTCTATGGTCTTCCTTATTCACTGTCCTGCTTTCTCATGCATATGAGGTTATTGAAAATACCATGGCTTGGGTCAGGTGCACCTTCATCCTCAAGCTGATAGCTTTGCTCTTTAAAAAGGTCTTGAGCAGCAGATATGCCCAATGCAATACGTCATTTGATTTCTTGACTGCTGCTTCCATGAGTGTTGATGGTTAATCTAAGAAGAATGAAGTCCTTGACAACTTCAATCTTTTTTCCATTGATAAGAATGTTATTTATTGGTCCCGTGGTGAGGATTTTTGTCTTCTTTACATTGAGATGCAATCCATACTGAAGGCTGTGGTCTTTGATCTTCATCAGTAAATATTTTAAGTCCTCTTCACTTTCAGCAAGCAAGGTTGTATCATCTGCATATTGTAGGTTGTTAATGAGTCTTCCTCCAATCCTGGGAGCATAGTGGGTTACGAATTGTGCTGCTAACCAGAAGGTCAGGAGTTCAAAAATACAACCATTCTGTTGAAGAAAGAACCAGCTTTCTGCTCCAATAAAAATTTACAGCCATGGAAAACATATACATGGTCACTATTAGTCAGGACCCACAACCTCCACCACCAGGGCATATGGCATAGTCACTCAGGTCCCAGGTCCCAGAATACTTATGTATCTTGCTGACAGTACAGAGCTGTCCACTTCCCTCATTATTACAAAGTACACTAGGCTAAAAAAGAGCTGCTTCAACTGCAAATTTTTACACCCATGGGCCCCAAAGTACACAGTCAATTCTTGGTTGGCACAGGGATACAAACCTAGCCTTTAGTTCCAAGTGGCCCAATTCAGCTTCTAGACTAAAGCACCCAACCAATAGAAGTATCACATGGTAATTTGCTAAAGATCTAAACTTCTTGGGTCCATCTCAGGTCTCTGGAACTAGGAACTCTGAGGTTGAGACCCCACACTTAGTGATTAGCAAGCCCGACAGGGGTTTCAATGCAGCTCAAGTTGGATAACCAATGCTCAAAAAATCTTTTTAGGAGCAGAATGAAGCAAGTCTGCAGCTGAGACCACCTCCTTACTTAGCTTTTTTGTCCCCTGCCTCTCCTGCAGCCCTCTGTCCCTTTCCCTAAGAGCACCCCCTTTATACACAAGAATTCCCACCTTATCTTCTACTTCCGGGAACTAAAGGTAGCATTCTTCTCATAGTTTCAGATAATGCTCAAATTATATCAAATGTTCATTAGTAGGTGTTTCTGGGTGGGTTTGAACTGCCAATCGTTCCGTTAGTAGCCCAGTGCTTAACCATGTGCATGCCCCAGAAATTCTGAGGTACAACCAGAAATGAACCAGCAGCTACCCAATGGTCTATATGAGTCTCATTGGTCCCAATCCAGCCGATACTTGGATATTTATCTTCTGTGGTCAGTCCATCGGGTCCAGAGCTTTGCTAAGAGAATTAGAGCTAATTTCACAGGACACCAGATTTCAGAGACTCACTCAGTTTGTGGGTGTCTACTGAGCTCTCAATGGGCTGTTGGGAAGGAAATCTCATCAGATCAAAACCTGCCCGAGTCTGCCAAACGCTGCCGGAGGAAAGAAAACAACAACAGCTGCACTGGTTAAGCATCTTGTTACAAGGGCTGGGCACACATTTCTGTGTGCTGCCAGGATGATTTTAAGAGAAAAATAATAATATGTTTGCAAATTAGGTCACCTAAGACATAAGTGATAACAGCCAGCAATCTTGTAAAATAAAGACATAGACAATGGCTGCTTTCTTACTTGTGGTGGGAAATCTCTTTCTAAGTCAGCATCAGCACACTTTCCCCTGGCGGTTCTTCTCAGGCCACAACTGAAGCCCATTAAAAGGGTTGAGAGCAGCAGTAAAACATGACTAAACTGAAAATATCCCCATAACAATTACTGTAAGTAAATATGAAGCGCACTTCCAACCCGACGTTTGAAAACTAGAGGGAAGGTTATGGGAGAGGACGGGTGTGGTGAAGGGTGGAGAACACAGGGTCTCAGTACCAATGCCAGCTGACGTGGATACGAGCCTCTGAATTGTGGAGCCGCCTCCTTGAGCCCAGGGGTTGCCTCACCTGGAACCAGACTAGATCAACTAGTCTCAAACCACCATAAAATTTTGATGTATGAGGGTTGTACCTATCCATGTTTTCTGATATTAATATCAAAACCAAGAAAAGTAAATACTTAGAGATTACTTCCATTTGAAACTAATTATAATAAATCCATACATCATACCCTAAATCCCTGTCATATAGTAGTCTTTACTTTTTGATTTTTCAACCCTTTCTCGACATAAAAGCTATTCTTAGCTTGTGCACAATACAGAAGAAGGTTGTGGCCAGATCTGCCCTGTGGGCGCGTGAGTTGCTGAGCCCTCTCTACAACCACATTATCCACTATGGTGTCCAGTAGCTCTGCATGGCCACTGAGCACTACGAATATGGCTAGTATGAATTCAGATGTACTGTAAGTGCCAAATGTACCATGGATCTCCACAAATTGATATAGACAGAAATATAAAATATAAGCACTTCCATATATATATTCCATATATATATATATATATATATATATATATATATGCAAATCTGCCACACAAGACCTTTTTAAAATGTTGAACAGCAAAGATGTCAGCTTGAAGACTAAGGTGCACCTGGCCCAAGCCATGGTATTTTCAATAATCTCATAAGCAAGTGAAAGCTGGACAGCAAATAAGGAAGGACATAGAAGAATTGATGGCTTTGAGTTACAGTGTTGAAGGAGAATATTGACTGAAAGTGCCATGGGCTGCCAAAAGAACCAACAGATCTGTTTTGGAAGAAGTGCAGCCAGAGTGCTCCTTAGAGGCCAGGATGGCCAAACTTCGTCTCTCATACTTTGGACATATTGTCAGGAGGGCCAGTTGTTGGAGAAGGACATCATGTTTGGTAAGGTGGAGGGTCAGAGAAAAGGAGGAAGACCCCCCAGCGAGATGGATTGGCAAAGTGGCAGCATCAATGGGCTCAAGACTGGCAACAATAGTGAGATTGGCCCAGGATAGGGCAATGTTTCATTCTGCTGTGCATAAGGTCGCTATGAGTTGGTACCAAGTCTATGGCACCTAACAACCACAACAAATATACATTTAGAGAGAGAACAAGAGGTCTGGTGTGGTACTGTGAGCTAATGCGTCAGACTGCAAAGTCATTTGATCTACAAGCTTGGCAGTTCACGCTCACCAGCCGGTCCTTGGAAACCCTACAGAGTCACTATGGATTGGAATCGATTTGACTGCACTTAACAACAACAATATTTATATATACAGTAAGCACATGATGAAATACTTTGAATGTATTGCAGTAAATAAACTATATTAAATCAATTTACTGTTTCTTTTTACTTTTTTGTGCAATCTTAGTTATCCAGTGCTGCTGAAAACAGAAATACCACAAATGAGTAGTTTTAACTAAGAGAAATCTATTTTTTTGCAGTTTAGGAAGGTAGGAGTCCAAATTCTGAGTGCTGGCTTTCATTCTCTGTGGGCTCTGGAGAATGGTCCTGGTCTTTTTTGGGTTTCCCTTGACTTCTGGACAGTCTTTGTGTGGTATGATATGGATCCTCCAATCTGTGAGGCTCTTTTACTTGCTTAACCTTTTCATATGCATCAAACGCAATTGATTTAAATCTCATCCTAGACTAATACTGCCACATGAACAGAGAGAAAAACATGGGATTATAACTACAGGCAAAGGGGTAATTAACAACACATATTTGGGGAAAACACAATTAAATCCATAACATTGACTGTTGCTGTTGTTGTTGTTGTTGTTAAGTGCCATTGAGTCGATTCCGACCCATAGCGACCCTATATAGGGTTTCCAAGGAGCAGCTGGTGAGCTTGAACCACTGACCTTATAGTTCAAACGACATTGTAGTCTGACACATTAGCCCACAGCGGTTATTAAGGACTGTCAAGTCATTTCTGACTCATAACCGACTTATGAACAACAGAACAAAACACTGTCCCATCCTGCACCATGCTCAGATTGTTGTTATGTTTGAGCCCATTCTTTCTGCCACTGAGTCAATCCGTCTCCTTAAGAGTTTTCCTCTTTTACACTCCTCCCCTACTTTACCAAACATGATGTTCTTATCCAGAGCCTGGACCCTCCTGACAACATGTCTAACGCTGATATGAAGTTTCTAAGAAGAATTCTGGCTGTACTACTTCCAAGACAGAGTTTTCATTCCTCTGCCAGTCCTATTTAATAGGTTTGATATTCTTCACCAACACCATAATTCAATTATCAATTCTTTTATTGTCCTCATGCATTCATTGTTCGTGCATCTGAGATGATTTTCAAAGGTTTTCAAAGTGACTTATATGCTTTTTTAACAATGTAAGAAGTTTTGTTTTGTTTTGTTTCAGCAGATTTGCCCAGGGCAGTACAACACCTGATTTCTTGACAACTATTCTATGGACATTGGTTGTGGATCCAAGTTAAATGAAATCCTTGACAACTTAAATATTTTCTCTATTGACCATGATGATGCTTATTGCTTTCATTATGAGGAATTTTATAATCCACAGTGAAGGCTGTAGTATTTGATCTTCATCAGTAAGTGCTTCAAGTCCTCTTCAGCAAGCAAGGTATGTTATCTGAAAATTGTAGGTTGTTAATGAATCTTCCTTCAATCTTAATGCCATGTTCTTCTTCATATAATCCAACTTCTTGAATTATTTGCTCAACATATAGATTTAATAAGTATACTGAAAGGGTACAACCATAAAATACACCTTTCCTAATTTTAAACCATTCAGTATCTCCTTGTTGTGTTAAAACAACTGCCTGATGGTCTATGTACTGATATCTCATGAACACAATTAAGTGTTCTGGAATACCCATTTTTCACAATGTTAGCCATAGTTTGTTATAATCAACACAGCTGACTGCCTTTGCGTAGTCAATAAAGCACAAGTAAACATCTTCCTGGAATTCTTTGCTTTTAGCCAAGATTCATCTGATGTTAACAGTGATACTTCTATTTCCAAGTCCTCTTCTGATTCCGGCTTCAATTTCTGGCAGCTCGGTCAATGTACTGCTACAACCATTTTTTAATGATCCTCAACAAATTTTTACTTGCAGGTGTTATTAATGACAATGTTCGATTCAACAGTGACTATTAAAATGTTTAAATTGCATAGATGGCTCACCTGGGAGAAGGTTGATCTAGAGCACCCTGCCCTTGGACCAGATGGCCTAGACATGCCTGGGACATGTCTATACTGTTAAGAAATCAAGCTTAGAAACAAAAGAATGTCTCACTTAGAAAACCATTGGAAAAAATAACCTCTGTTCCTTGTCCTATACCCAACTATGTAGATTTATTTATCAAGAATCAAATTATTTCCCAACTTTATCTGAAAAGTTTTATTAAAAAGTAAATATGTTAATTATTTTTTAAAAAGGAATAAGAAATAAATTTTTTAAATGAAAGAAAAGAAAGGTGAAAATAAAACAAACAATAATGCAAAAGATTTCCCAATGCCAAAGGCCATTGTTGGGGCATGATTCTGTGGTTGTTGAGCTCTCTGCTCTGCATCTGCACTGACTAAGGAGGATATTAACGGTCAACAGAGAAATGATTTTAATTCCACTGCATGTTGGAGCAAATTGCCAAACTATAACATTGGTTTCCGTGTGTTACCAATTAGTAACCTGGCAGGATGAAGGATCTAACTTCCTAAAACACCATCAACAACAACTATAGCTCTTTGCTAAGCAGATGCATTTTAGCAAATTGGCTGTAAAATAAACTTCTTCAACAGATATTTTCCAGCAAACGTCTACCATAACACTGAGAATCCAGAAACAGCCCCTGTCCCAATAGAGCTTCTATTCAGTGGAGGATACAAACAACAAGTGAATAAACATTTAAACAAATAGCACAATTTTACCAGTAAAACCAATTACCACTGAGTTTATTCTGACTCAACGTGATCCCACATATGCCAGAGTAGAATTTTGCTCCTAGGGTTTTCAATGATTTTATTTTTGGAAACAGTTTACAGACTTCTGGGTAGACTCAAATGTCTAAATTTTTCAGTTAACAACTGAGCACCTGAGATTCCTGGATATTCAGTTTTTAGATAGTGATAAATGCAATAAAGAAAAGAAATCTTTTTTTTTTTTTTAATAATCAAAAAGGTAGAATGAGTATCTTATAGAAACAGTGGTTGGAGAAGGATTCTCTAAGATCACAACATTTGAGCTGACCTCAGTGAAAAATTGTTGTTAAGTGACATTGAGTCAGTTCTGACTCACTTTAGCCCTGTATGGGGTTTCTGAGGAAAGACTGGTGAGTTCCAAGCATGCAATGAAAGGGACCCTAGCTAGAGGGCCAACCCATGGAAAGGCCAACTAGGAGAGCAGATATGAAACCTGCTGTCATTTTGTCTGAGTGCAACCCAGCTTTGCTTCTACCTCTCCACGGGATCTTAAACAGGTGCAGAACATACCCATGCCCTCTCACTTCATGTTTATCTATAAAACACAGGCATGGTGCCAACTCCCTTCTTAGTGTGCTGTCAGCATTGTATAACCTAATACACCCACCCTTAAATCTGTACCTGGCACAAGTAGACACAGCCATGTACCTCAGGCCAGACAATAGACCAAGTGCATTGGATGTTTGCCATTTGTATGACAAGCCTGTAAAACTCACCCTTTGGAGTCCTCTCTATTATCCTTCATCCTAACGCTGAAGACAGTGGAGGGTCTTGGGCATGAACAGCCACCAGAGAAAATGCAAAGTGAATCTCAGAACCACTACAAGAAAGTATACAAGTAGGCATCATATAAAGGAGAAATAAATTACCAGTTTGATAAACCTCTGAGATTTTGTTTGTTGCATCAGCTGGTATTACTCATTCTAATAAATATTCTGTTATTTTATAGCATTCCAGGAGAAAAAAGTTTGGTATACTGACAGAAGAGCAAGAAGACTGTTGCATTGGAAGGTATTAGCAAGGAGAAGCATGAGAATAATAAAAAAAAAAAAAAATGTGAGGTTTCTAGCTCTATGTTTTTGTACATTTCATTATAATATTAATTTTGTCTTGTTGAACTGCCCTTTGAAATTTTCTATCCATCTCTTTTACCTCCTCATTTCTCCCATTTGCTTTAGCATCTCTACACTGGAAAGCAAATTTCAGAATCTCTTCTGACATCCATTTTGGTCTTTTCCTTCTTTTTTGTCTGTTTAATGGACTTTTGCTTTCTTCCTGTATGATGTTCTTCATGCTATTCCACAACTTCTCTGGTATTCAGTATTTAATGTTGAATGCATCAGATCTGTTCTTCAGATGGTATCTAAATTTGGAGTGGCAGCAAGATCTTGAAGCGACAAGATTCAGAGTCCTGGTGTGGTGCTGTGGGTGAATGCGCCAGACTCCAAGGCTGTTTAACTGCAAGGAGTGGAAAGCCTCATCTCTCTCACGCAGAGGGCCTGGTGGATTTGACCTGCTGACCACGGAGTTCACAGCCAGATTTTTAAACACTACACTACCAGGCCTTCCACCTTCAAGATGGCAGATCGAGTAGACGTGTAGTGAGGAGCTCGGTCAACAACAACACGGAATACCGGGCCAAGAGGAATCATGAGATGGTGTTGGAACTCTGTAACAAATATAAAGGTATGTTTGGAGGTTCGGAGGGTTTATAGCTGGGGAATTTGCAGGAGAATCCAGAAATCCATTATTTTCTGGGTCAAGACACTCAGCTTTTCCAGGAGCCGCCATCTTGGGAGAGATTATCTTGATTGTAGCAGGATTGGTAGGATTAGGAGAGAACATCTTGATTGTATCTTGATGATACCAGGATTGTATCAAGATTGACATCGAAATTTAAAGAGACAGTATAGACATAAAACAAAACGGCCACCACTCGTCTGTCTGTAAAGCTATGGTGGTTTGAGTTGCTGTGATTCTGAGGGCTATGCCACCGGTATTTTAAATAACCAGCAGGGTCACCCATGGTGGACAGGTTTCAGATGAGCTACAAAACAAAGACAGACTAGGAAGAAAGAGTGACAAACTACTTC
>NW_006408713.1:4715935-4719846 GCF_000296735.1 Chrysochloris asiatica
TGAAGATGACAGACTTGTTTTACTTTTCTTCAGCATCCAACTGAACTTGCATATGAGCAGTTGATGATCTGTTCCACAATCAGACCCTGGCCTTGTTTTGACTGATGTAATGGAGCTTTTCTACTGTCTCTTTTCACAGATGTAGTCAATTTGCTTTTGGCATATTACATCTGGTGAGGTCCATGTGTATAGTCATTTTTTGTTTAGTTTTAAAAAAGTTATTTGCAAGGTGCTGGCCTTGCAAAATTCTATCAGTAGTCCCCAGCATAATTTCTATAATCTAGTCCATATTTTCCAGGTACTGATCCTTCCCCTTTGTTCCCAACGTCTGCATTTCAATCAACAATAATTATCAATATATCTTGATTGCATGTTTGATCAATTTCAGAACAAAAAAGTTGACAGAATTCTTCAGTTTCATCATCACTGGTTTTAGTGATTCATGGTTTAGTATTAACTGGTCTTCCTTCATTTATCAAGCTGAGGGGACTGAAGAAAAAGTTTGACTTGCAATCTTGAAGGATTCTATGGGCATAATATTGAATACTGCAGAAAGCATCAAAATATGATGCAAGGAATAAACAGAGTCCCTATACCAAAAAGAAAAGAGCTCTGGTAGCGTAGTGGTTATGAATCGGGCTGCAAACCACAAGGTCAGCAGTTTGAAACTACAATTTGTTCCAAGGGAGAAAGATGAGAATTTCTGCTCCCGTAAAGATTTACAGCTTCGGAAACCCTGTACAGGGTCGCTATGAGTCGGAACCGACTCCACGGCACATAACAACAACAACAAAAAGAAATGGTCAGTCTTCATCCACTTCAAAAGTTAGCATATGATCAACAGCCAATGATACTAAAGGAAGAAGTCCATGGTGAATTGAAGTCATTGGCAAAGAACAAGATGCTGGGAATTGATGGAATATAAAGTGAAATCTTTCAACAAACTGATGCAGCAATGGAGACACACATTCGTCTATTCCAATAACTCTGGAAGACAATTAACTGGTCAACTGGCTGGAAGAGGTGACATAATGGAATTCAGAAATCATCTGACAATATCATTAATATCACAAGCAAATAAAATTTTGCTAAAGATAATTCAAAAACAGCTGCAACCATACATTGACAGAGAACTTCCAGATGTTCAAGTCAGATTTAGAAGAGGGTGTGGAACCGAGGACATCACTACTGACGTCAGAGAGATGCTGGCTAAGAGCAGAGAATACCAGAAAGATGTTTACCTGTGCTTTATAGACTACACAAAGGTTTTTTGATTGTGTGGATGATGACAAGCAATGGATAACATTGTGCAGAATAAGTATTCTAGAACACTTAATTGTGCTCATGAGGAACTTGTACTTAAGCCAAGAAGCATTTGTTCAAACAGAACAAGGAAATCCAAATGTTTTAAAATAGGTTAAGGTGTGTGCCAGGTTGTATTATTTTACCATACGTATTCAATCTGTGTGCTGAGCAAATAATCCAAGAAACTGGATTATATGATAAAGAATGTGACTTCAGGATTGCAGGAAGAGTCATTAAACAACCTGTGGTGTGCACATGATACAACCTTACTTACTGGAAGTGACAAAGAGCTAAAATACTTACTGATGAAGATCAAAGACCACACCTTTCAGCATGGATTGTACCTCAATGTAAAAAACACAGAAATCCTCACAACTGGAAAAAATGAAGAAAAGTCTAGATTTTTTTGTTGTCGTTGTTGTTGTTTTTTGTTTGTTTGTTTGCTGTTACTGTTTTGCTGTTCTATGCTCTCCCTTTTGCCTTTGGGATGCTCTTTTTCTATAATATATATATATTACCCAAGAAGAAACAGCAACTACTGCCATATAGTCAAGCTACAATCACACTTTCAAACACCAAAATCCAGGCAAGAACCAATACCAACTGCCATAAACCAGGTAGGCAGACAACACCTGTGAAAGCTATTCTGAGTTAAGCAATAAGAAGAGTGAAAAAGGAAGCAGTACTAATCTCTGATAAAATTAACTTTAAGGCAAAACCCAGCAAAATAGATAAAGGTGGACATTAACTCATTATTAAAGGGACAATTGAACAAGATGACATAACCATAATAAATATATATGCTTCCAATGAAAGAGCTCCAAAATATATAAACAAGCTAATAGAATTGAAGAAAGAAATAGACGAATCTAAAATAATCATGGGCAATTTTAATACATCGCTTTCAAAAATAGATAGAACGACCAGAAAAAAATTGACAAAGACACAGAAGAACTAAACAACACAATCAGCCAACTGGACATCATAGATGTGTACAGAGCATTCAACCCAACAACAGCACAATAAGCATTCTTTTTCAATGCACATGAAACATTCTCCAGAATAGACCATGTGTTAGGCCACGAAACAAACCTCCATAAATTTACAAATAACAAAATACTACAAAGTATCTTCTCAGACCACAATGCTATCAAATTAGAAATCAACAATAGGAAGATCAAGGAAATCAAGTCAAATATATGAACTGAATAACACTCTGCTGAAAAGGACTTGGTAGTAGAAGAAATTAAATGTGAACTCACAAAGTTCCTAGAAAAAAAGAAGAAGGAAAACACAACATACCAAAAAAACTTTGCAACATAGCAAAAACAGTGCTGAGAGGACAATTTATTGCAATAAATGCATACATCCAAAAAGAAGAAAGAATGAAAATTAATACATTAACACAGTATCAACAACAATTAGAAATAGACCAAAAGAAGAAACCTACAGCCACCAAAAGAAAAGAAATAATAATGATTAGAGCAGAAACAAATGAAATAGAAAACAGAAAAACTATAGAAAGAATCAACAGGACAAGAAGCTGGTTCTTTGAAAGGATTAACAAAATTGACAGACCATTGGCAAACCTAAAAAAAGAAAAGAGGGAGAAGACACAAATAACATGCATTAGAAACCACATGGGTGATGTCACAATGGAAGCAAAGGAAATCAAAAGGATAATAACAGAATACTATGAAGAGTTGTACTACAACAATTTTGAAAACGTAGAAAAGATGGATACATTTTTAGATAAATATGACCTACCTAAACTTACACACAGTGAAGTAGAAAACCTGAACAGACCTATAACAAAAGAAGACATTGATCAGGTTATCAAAAAAACTCCCAACCAAAAAAAGCCCAGGCCCAGACGGCTTCACTGGTGAGTTCTCCCAAACATTCAGGGAAGAGCTGTCACTGATTCTACTCAAATTTTTCCAAAATATAGAGGAAAATGGAAAACTTCCTAATACATTTTATGAAGCAAGCATAACCCTCATACCAAATCCAGGGAGGGATGCCACTAAGAAAGGAAATTATAGACCGATATCCCTCATGAACATAGATGCAAAAATTCTCAACAAAATCCTAGCCAACAGAATCCAGCAGCACATCAAAAAGATAATACATCATGATTAAGTGGGATTCATATCAGGGATGCAAACATGGTTCAACATTAGAAAAACAATTAACATAATCCACCATATAAATAAAAAAAGAAAGAAAGAAAATAACCACGTGATCATATCGGTTCATGAAGAAAAGACATTTGACAAAATGCAACATCCATTCCTTATAACAACACTCAACAAAGTAGGAATTGAAGGGAAATTCCTCAACATAATTAAGAGCATATATACAAAACCAATAGCCTATTATTTGTCTTTTATAGCATTATTCTCAATGCTATATATAGTATAATATAATATAGCCTATTATAGCATTATTCTCAATGCAGAGAAACTGAAAGCTTCCCTTTGTGAACAGGAACCAGGCAAGGATGCCCTTTGTCACCACTCTTATTCAATATTTTATTGGAAGTCATAGTAAGAGTTATATAGCAAGACAGGGAAATTAAAGACATCCAAATTGGCAAAGAGGAA
>NW_006408713.1:4720844-4724770 GCF_000296735.1 Chrysochloris asiatica
ATTGGGACATACTAAAAATTAAAAACATATGTTCATCAAAAGACTTCACCAGAAGAGTAAAAAGGGAACCTACAGAATGGGAAAAAAATCTTTGGCAATGATACATCAGAAAAGGGACTCATTTCTAAAATATGTAGGAAACTACAAAGAAGTGCAGCCAGAGTGCTCCTTGGAGGCCAAGATGGCCAAACTTCATCTCTCATACTTCTGACATATTGTCAGGAGAGACAAGTCATTGGAGAAGGATATCATGTTTGGTAAGGTGGAGGATCAGAGAAAGAGAGGAAGACCCCCAACAAGATGTATTGGCCAAGTGACAGCATCAACGGACTCAAGCGTGGAAATAGTAGTGAGGTTGGCCCATGATTGACCATAAGGTTACTATGGGTCGGTACTGACTCGATGGCACCTAACAACAACAACACCTTTACAAGAAAAAGACAAATAATACAATTAAAAAATGGTCACAGGACATGAAAAGACACTTCATCAAGGAGGAGATCCGGGCAGCCAACAAACATATGAAGAAATGTTCATGATCACTAGCCATTAGAGAGATACAAATCAAAACAATGAGCTATCATCTCAGACCAACAATAACAGCAAAGATCAAAAAAGTAGAGGACAATAAATGCTGGTGGGGATGTGGAGAGACTGGGATGCTCCTGCATTGCTGGTGGGATTGCAAAATGGTCCAACCTTTCTGGAAAGCAATATGACACTTTCTCAGAAGGTTAGAAATAGAAATACCTTATGATCCAGCATTTCTTCCACTTGATATTTACCCATAAGAAATATGAGCCATAACACAAGTAGATATATGCACACCAATGTTCATAGCAGCCCTATTTACAATAGCAAAAAGATGGAGACAGCCAAAATGCCCATCAACTGAAGAATGGATAAATAAAAAGTGGTACATGTAGGCAATGGAATATTACACTACCTTGATGAATAACAAGGAAGCTGCAACCCATTGCATAACATGGATGAACATTAAGGACATTATGTTGAGTGAAATTTGTCAGTCACAAAAGGAGAAATACTGTATAGGACCACTATTGTAAAAGACTAAGAAAAAGAACCCATACTAAAGAGGGGAGGAGATTCTTTGTTGGTTACTGTGATGTGGGACATGGGGTGATGGAAGGGAGGGGAAGGTGGAGAACAAGGCAGGGATTAGACACAGGATAGTTTGGGTGCTAGGGAGGGAAGTAATACACAAGAAGGGAGAGGGGAGTAGAACAACAAGGTGGATGGGAAAACAATTAGGCAAGTTTGCATGGATTAAGTGGGACAAATGTAAATAATGATGTATGCACAACCTTGGAACAACAGGGCCTTGGGATACAAGGATTGAGACACGGTTGGAATGGGCAAAAGGGAGGAAATAATGTTAAGATGCTTAGTTGTCTTTTGAATCTTGGTTTCCCTGGCATATCATTATAAAATAGACACTTGAAGGGGAGAGAAAGGAATAGCCAGAAATATCACCATAGAAAGCTTGTAAGTCTGCCTTCTCCCTAAGTGATTGGAATACCTAAAAAGGGGCTACAACATGTCCAGTGAAGAAGGCTTCCTGCGGAGCTTCTGCATTACATAATACCATAGGTGGAATCCTGAACCCCATCCAGAATTTTCTGAGGTGAGAAATTTACACTTGAAAGGACAAACAGACCAGTCTGGAGTGGCTAGAAGAACAGAAGATACTTCTTAAAAGAAAGACCGACAGGAAAAATACAAAACAATAATGGCAGTACGACTGATTACTACAAGAACAAACTAGTTGCTTGCCAAGGAGACATCATGGCAAGTGGTCAGGTCTGCTCAGGGCAAACCACCTTCCAAGACTAAGACTCAATGGGAATACATGAGCAGGCATATGCTCTTATTGATGACCACATTTGTCACCAAAGAGGGGAAGTAAGGGAAAACAGCAATGAAGCTGCAAGCTAAGCCCTAGAACGTTCAATAGACTCCTGTGAAGCTGGGTGGAGACCTGGTTGGCCAGCAGTGTGGCAAGACCTGGGGACTCTTGGGCCCAGAGTCGGTGACATAGCCACAAAGGGCTAGAGTGGAGAGTGAAGCATCCAGCTGATAAGAGAGAGTACATATACATAAGAACACCCACACTTTCAGATAATACCCACTTGACCTGGCTTCAATGAATGGATGATCAGAGCTGAACTAGACGAAGAAAGAAAGAATAATCTGATAAAAGTTGATGAACTTGACTTACACCTATGGATGCAGTAGCTCAAAAGAGGGAAGAAATAATTGCAGCAAGGATCATTCCCATCCCCTCCATACACAGAGTAGACAGGGATGGGCAACTTGGACATTGGCTACCCAAAGTGGGGGAGCTACAAAGGCAAGAAGTGACTGGCTTTCAAGCTTTCAAGAGGTACTATAGATCCAGAGGGCACGGAGGAATGTAGAATCTCCACTAAGTAGTATCCAATCTGCCTGGGCAAGGCTGATGAAAGGAGATGCGGATAGGTCTCTTGTGGTACAATAGTGAATAATTGTTGTCAGGACTGACTGTGAGGGTTGGAAATGTAAAAG
Source organism: Chrysochloris asiatica (assembly GCF_000296735.1). Taxonomy (NCBI): domain Eukaryota; kingdom Metazoa; phylum Chordata; class Mammalia; order Afrosoricida; family Chrysochloridae; genus Chrysochloris; species Chrysochloris asiatica. Next base: position 4,723,410 of record NW_006408713.1, read on the forward strand.
TAGATGTTTTGTAGCAAAAGAAGGGGCGTGGTTGACTTTGCAGTCCAGGAACTGAAGTCCCTGGGACCATTAAGGGAGAAGAGTGGAGTGTGGGACCCTACCCAGAGAAACAGTGATACCAGTGATGGAGGCAGAGATGATGACGTAGAGAGATGGAGCGGTTGGGGACTCTAGACTGAGATAGAGAGAGGGGCTGTGTGCTGACAACCGGGGGACAGGCTTGCAGGGTATACCCTTTGGATGGTTGATGATGCATGGAAGGGATTGTAACTATGGCAATGAAACAATATATGACGATAGGATGAATATAAAACTGATGTTCTCCCATGTAAACTATCACATAATACATAATAAAGCATTAAAGAAAGAAAGAAAGAAATGTTTAAAAAGTGAATTGCCATCTATGGGTTTCCAACTGACAAACAAATAAAAGATGACAAAATTAAAAATTAAAAAAAAAAACAAAAAATTTTTAAACTATATGTTTGACCAAAAAAAAAAAAAGTACCCTAGACTGGCAGAAGAACAAACAAGTCTGTGTTAGAAGTACAGCCAGAATAGAATGCTCCTTAGAAACCAGGATAGCAAGGCTTCAACTCTCATATTTTGAACATACCATCAGAAGGGGGTCAGTTTCTGGATAAAGAACATTATCCTTGGAGATATAGAGGGTCAGCAAAAAAGAGAACGATCCGCAATGAGATGGATTGGCACAGTTGCAGTAATAGTTAGCTCAAACATAATAACAATTTTAAGGATGGCCCAGGACCTGGTAATGTTTTCTTCTATTATGCTTTGGGTCATTATGAGTCAGAGTAGACTGAACAGCACTTAACAACAACAAAGGGACAAAACCAGGCTGTAGAATGGATAAGGTGAAGTTTCTCAATGAAATTCTCATGCAACAGCCCTTCCTACCTTTAAAGAATGAACAGATGAATTACTCTGATGAGAAAGTAATTCCTGAATAAGGTAAGAAAATAATTATATGTAGCACAGGAATTATGAGGGTGCTTCAAAAAGTTTGTTGGAAAAATTCCATTATCTTTCTATTCTATTCTTTCACAAATTTTTTAAGCCACCCCCCCCATATTTCTAATTTGTAGTGTACTATTTCTTAACAGTGTTTATCTTCTATTCATAAGGTTTTGAAAGCTTATGAAGTGGAAAGAAACACTGTCAGATATAGTGCCAGAAAATGAACCCCTCAGGTAGGAGGGCACTCAAAATGTGACTAGGTGTTGCAGACCACAATCACTGAGGTGTTGAGGACCTGTGTCATGGATGAAAAACCAACACAGTGGCGCCACTCAGGCTTGCTAGCTAGGGACCCTGAGGGCCCAAGGAAGTAACCTCCGGAC
>NW_006408713.1:4726716-4736310 GCF_000296735.1 Chrysochloris asiatica
CATTAAACACTAAAGACCGAAGACAAGAAGAGTTGTGGGAGGATATCAAGAACATCATATGTGAAGAGAGTAAAAAGTCTTTGAGAAGACAAGAAAGAAGGAAAAGGTCAGGGTGTCAGAAGAGGCTCTGAAACTTGCTCTCCAGTGTAGAGATGCTAAAGCAAATGGAAGAAATGAGAAGGTCCAAGAGCTGAACAGAAAATTTCAAAGATCAGCTTGAGAAGATAAAGCCAAGTATTACAGCCAAATGTGCAAAGATCTGGAATCAGAAAACCAAAAAGGAAGAACGCGCTCAGCATTTCTCAAGCTGGGTGAAATGAAGAGAAAATTCAAGCCTCGACTTCCGTTATTGAAAGACTTTCTGGGAAAATCATTGAATGACGCAGAAAGCATCAAGAGAAGACGGAAGGAATACACAAAATCACTGTACTAAAGGAAATGGTTAATGTTCAACCATTTCAAGAGGCAGCATATGATCAAGAGCCAATGATAGATACTGAAGGACAAAGTCCAAGATGCATTGAAGGAATTGGCAAAGAACAAGGCACCAGGAATTGATGGAATACAAATTGAAATCTTTCAAGAAAGTAAGGCAGCACAGGAGTCACTCACTCATCTCTGCCAAGAAATTTGGAACACAACTATCTGACCGAGTGATTGGAAGAGATCTGTATTTGTACCTATTCCAAAGAGAGGTGACCCAACAGACTGCGGAAATCATCAAACAATCTTTTTGATATCCTATACAAGTAAAGTTTTACTAAAAGTAATATAGAAACAGCTGCAAGTATACATTGACAGAGAACTTCCAGAAGTTCAGGCCGGATTCAGAAGAGGCCTTGATATGAGAGATATCATTGCTAATGTGCAATGGATCTTGGCTGAAAGCAGAGAATATCCAAAAGATTTTTACCTGTGCTTTATTGACTACACAAAGGCTATCGATTGTGTGGATCATGACAAGCTATGGACAACATTGCAAAGTATGAGTATTCTGGAACACTTATCTGTGCTCATGAGGAATCTGTACGTGGACCAAGAGGCAGTTGTTCAAACAGAACATGGGAAAACTGAATGGTTTAAAATTAAGAAAGGTATGCAACAAGGTTGTATTCTTTCACCACACTTATTCAACCTATATGCTGAGCAAATAATCCAAGAAGCTAGGTTATTTGAAGAAAAATGTGGCATCAGGATTGGAAGAAGGCTCATTAACAATCTGTGATATGCAGATGATACAACCTTGCTTGCTGAAAGTGAAGAGGACTTAAAACATTTACTGATGAAGCTCAACGAGCACAGTCTTTGATGTATAGATTATATCTCAATGTAAAGAAAACAAAAATCCTCAACACTGGACTAATAAACAACATGCTTATGAATTGGGAAAAGATTGAAGTTGTCAAGGACTTCATTCTTCTTGGATCAGCTGTCAACACTCATGGAAGCACCAGTCAAGAAATCAAATGACGTATTGCATTAGGCAAGTCTGCTGCATAAGACCTTTTTAAAGTGTTGAAGAGCAAAGATGTCAGCTTGAGGACTAAGGTGCGCCTGACCCAAGCCACGGTATTTTCAATAACCTCATATGCATGTGAAAGCTGGAGGGTGAATAAGGAAGACTGTAGAATAATTGATGCCTTTGAGTTATGGTGCTGGAGGAGAATATTGAAAGTGCCATGGGCTGCCAAAAGAACCAACAGATCTGTTTTGGAAGAAGCACAGCCAGAGTGCTCCTTGGAGGCCAAGATGGCCAAATTTCGTCTGTCATATTCCAGACACATTGTCAGGAGGGAGCACTCGCTGGAGAAGGATATCATATTTGGTAAGGTGGAGAGTCAGGGAAAAAGAGGAAGACCCCCAACGAGATGGATTGGTCAAGTGGCAGCATTGATGAACTCAAACGTGGCAACAGTAGTGAGGTTGGCCCAGGATTGGGCAGTGTTTCGTTCTGCTGTGCATAAGGTAGTTATGAGTCAGTACCGACTTGATGGCACCTAACAACAACAACAATAAATACTAAAAAAATCTACTTATATAGCAAGTGTTCAAATATGGGTATCTTTGCTTACATGGATCACACTGAATACATCATCAGCACTTCAGGAGCAATTAGATGTTACCATGGGGAACTGGTCTGAAAGTTCTATCCAGACACAGGCCGGGCTCTGCAAGGTGGCTCTCAGTCTACATGACCTCCACCAGCTTCAGTAGAAAAAACAAATATGGCTACTGAGTCACCATATGGGTGGTTGTCAGAATTTTATATGCATTCCTGTTCTCAGACTGAGCCATGAGAGAGATACCCTGGAAAACAAATATTTCAGTTGACTAACTGTACTTTCCAATCTGCTGTTTGTTTCCTTGAATGAGACAATGGGAAGATATCTGACAGAAAGCATTTTTTTCTGGGCTTCAGCGGAATTGCTGAGACTGTCAGATTGTCACTCACAATAAACATTGGTATGCAAGGCTTGGGTTTTTCTTATTCATATTCCTAAGGTCTGCGTGTATTGCCTGTGCTGAAAATCACAAAGCAATCATCCAGGATGCCTTTGTTCCACTTTGATAAACTCTTCACTCTGTGAACCCTGGCCTGCCAGATCCCATCAGGAGATGCTAAGGCAGGCAGGAGTGAGACGCTTGCATCAATTAAATTGTGATTCCTGATATTTCTAAAGGACCTCAATCCATATAGCAGAAGGTGAATAGATTGATAGATAGGTAGATAGAATGGAAGGAAGGAAGGAAAGGAACTGGAGAAAGAAAGATGAATGCTATATCAATCATAATATATAATAATATAATAATAATATGCAGCAACAGAAATATTTGGATATTTGCCATTTGATTTTTTTATATATAATTTTCAACAATCGACTCATCTTGCAGAACACAGCCAAGATTGAGGGTATGATGTGGCACCTCCAGTTACTTTTTTCCCTAATAAAGGACCAGGCCCTAATTCCAGGGTAATGACCACTGCTCGCCCTCACCCAAACCCACCATCTCCCCCAGAAGACCCCAATCACCTCCTTGTGTCAGGAAACTATGAACATACAATTTTTATTATGTGCAGTCTAAATAATGCATAGAACTGGCTTAACAACAAGGAATGCATAAAAATCTATCACTGCATAGTTAATGGAAAATGGGAGAGAGTGGGCCCTGCTAGGTCTGGAATTCCCCATTCTGTCATGTGTGCATTCATTCAGGACACTCACTGAGGACACCCATGCCAGCAGGTGGCTGCCCACAGTCCTTAGAGGCTGGTACAGTGCCTCCCCTGAGAGACAGAGGCCAGTTGTGATAATAAAAATCAAGCAGTTGATCTTTGTATTTTCCAAGAGTGATTTAACATGTTAACGGTAACTATATTTGTTGTTAGAGGATGTCTTAGGTATCTGTTTTGACAGAAATACCACAAGTGGATGGCTTTAACAAACAGAAATCTATTTTCTTACACTTTAGGAGGCCAGAAGTCCAAATTCAGGGTGCTGACCCAAGAGGAAGATTTTCTCTGTCAGATTTGAAGAGAGGTTCTTGTGTCTCTTCAACTTCTGTCCCTCAGTTTCTTGGGGATCTTCATGTAGTATGATATCTATATTTCTACCATTTGTGCTTGGTTGATTAATGTGCTTTCATATCACAAAAGTGACTGATTTGAGACATGCCCTGCACAAATCCTGCCTCATTGACATAACAAAAACTCATTTTCAAATGGGATTATAATAACCACAGGTTTACCAATACTCCTCACCTGTCAGTTTATCTTACTGTGATGGTTTACATGTTGTTATGATGCTAGAAGCTATGCTACCAGTATTTTAAATAGCAGCAGGGTCATCCATAGAGGTGATATTTCAGGACAGCTTCCAGAAAAAGACAGATAAGAAAGCATTCAAAATATGACTGGGGAAGAGCTGCCTCCTTAAAACAGATTTAATGTTAGTAATGCAGATAGAGCAAACCATCCAGAACCTTCATTTGCTGATGTGACATGATTCAAAATGAAAGTAAACCACTGAGAACAACCATTAATAATCAGAATGAAGAATGTGTGAATTATGAGCATAGGAAAATTAGAAGTTGTGAAAATGCAATGGAATGCATAAAGGTCATATCTTAGGCATTTATCAGCTGAAATGAGGGATATTGAATATATCATTAACTGTCAGAAGAAAAAACAAATCTGTTTTGGAAGAAAAGCAATTACTTCTTGTTTGGCATACTTTGGACATATCGTCAGGAACAACCAGTCCCTATGAAAAGACATTACACTTGGTAAAGTGAAGGGTCAGGGAAAAAGACGCATACCCTCAACAAGATGGACTGTCATAATGGCAGCAACAATGGAAAGGAATATGAAAAAGGGTTATCATTGCTGACATCAGGTGGATTGTGGCCAAAAACAGTAATACCAGCAAGATGTTTACCTGTCTTGTATTGACGATGCAAAGTCATCCAACCGTAACAAAGTCATCCAATCATAACAAATTTTGGAAAACATTTTAAAGAATGGGAATTCCAGACACTTGAGTGTGCTTATGTGGAACTTGAACCAAGAGGCCAAAATTCAAACAAAGACGAGGGTACTGTATGGTTTAAAATCAGGAAAGGTATGTATCTAAGTTGTGTTCTTTCACCATATTTATTAAATCTTCATGCTGAACACATAAGCCAAGAAGCAGGATTATATGAGAAAGAACTGGCATCAAAATTAGAGGAAGACTCATTAACAGTCGGCAATAAACAAATGACACAACTTTGTTTAAAAAAAGAATACTTGATGAACTTACTAATGCAGATCAAAAACCACAGTGTAGAATACTACTTAGCATAAAGAAAACAAAAATCCTCACAAATGGACCAGAAGCAGCATCATAATGAACAGAGAGAAGATAGAAGTTGTCAAGAATTTCTTTTTACTTGCGTCCATAATCAATACCCATGGAAGCATCAGCCAAGAAATCAAATAACACTAAGACTCAATGGGAGTACATGCTCTGATTGGTGACCACATTCATCACCAATAAGGGTAACTGAAGGAAAAACAGCAATGAAGCTGCAAGCTAAGCTCTACAACATTCAATAGACATCTGGGCACCTGGGTGGAGACCTGGTTGGCCAGCAATGTGGCAAGACCTGGAGACTCTTGGGCCCAGAGTCAGTGACAGCCACAGAGGACTAGAGTGGAGAGTGAAGCATCCAGATGATAAGAAGAGAGGACATATGCACAAGAACACCCACACTTGCAGATAATATTCACTTGACCTGGCTTCAATGACTGGATGATCAGAGCTCAGCTAGAAGAAGAAAGAAGAGGAAAAAGAGAGTAATCTGATGCAATTTGATGAACTTGACCTACACCTATGGATGCAGTAGCTCAAAAGAGGGAAGAAATCTTTACAGTAAGAATCATTCCCAACCCCTCCATACACAGAGTAGACAGGGATGGGCAATTTAGACATTGGCTACCCAAAATAGGGGAGCTTCAAAGGCAAGAAGTGACTGGCTTACAAGCTTTCAAGAGGGTGCCTAGGTCCAGAGGACGCAGAGGAAGGTAGAATCTCCACTGAGTAGTATCCAATCTGGGCGGAGCTGATGAAAGGAGATATGGATTGGTCTCTTGTGATACAATAGTGAATAATTTTTATCAGGACTGATTGTGAGGGTTGGAAATGTAAAAGTAGACGTTTTGTAGCAAAAGGAGGGGAGTGATGAACTTTGAAGTCTAGGAGCACAGGTCCCTGGCACCATCAAGAGAGAAGAGTGGAGAGCAGGACCCTACCCAGAGAAGCAGTGATGCCAGAGATGGAGGCAGAGACGATGATGTGGAGAGATGGAGTGGCTGGGGACTTTAGACACAGAGAGGGAGGGGGGCTGTGTGCTGATGACCAGGGGGTAGGCTTGCAGGGTATAACCTTTGGTTGGTTGATGATGCATGTAGGGGATTGTACAATGAATACGATGAATATAAAGCTAATGTTCTCCCACATAAACTATCACATAATTCACAATAAAACATTTTTTTAAAAAAGAAATCAAAAAATGCTTTGTATCAGGAAAACCAGTTGCAAAAGACCTCTTTAAAGTGTTAGAAAACAAAGATGTCACTTTGCAGACTAAGGCATGCCTTACCCAAGCCATGCTATTTTTAACCACCTTATATGCATGTGAAAGCTAGGTAATGAGTAAGAAAGACCAAAGAGCTATTGATTAATCTGAATTATTGTGTTGGTGAAGAACAGCAAGTGCAAAAAGAACAACAAATCTGTTCTGGTAGAATTACATTCAGAATGCTCCTTCAAAATTAGCATATCAAGATTTTCTTTCATACACTTTGGACGTGTTATCATGGGCAACAATGGGTTCAAACATAACAACTGTGCGGATGGCGCAACATAATGAAATTTTGTTTGTGAAGAAGTTTATGAGTCAGAACAGATTCCAGAGCACATAACAGCAAACTACAACCCAGTCCTGATGGGAGTGACATAGATAATGGTAGCCATTATTGTTAAATACCATCCAGTTGGTTCCAATTCATAGTAACTTTGTATAAGATTTTCAAGGAGCAGCTGGTGGGTTTGAACTTCCAACCTTGTGGTTGGCAGTCCAGTGCTGATTCAACAGCGCCACACTAGGAGTCCATAGACAGTGGTAGCAGAGCTATAATTCACTGTACTACATTTCAGCAACCAAAGTTGTGTCACCTGCATATTGCAGATTGTTTAGTCTTCCTCCAATCCTGTTGCCCCATTTTCATATAAAACAGTTTCTCAGATCATATGCTCAGCATACCAATTGAATAAGTATGATGAAAGAATATAAACCTGGCACACACCATTCCTGATTTTAAACCATTCATTTCCCCCTAATTCTATTCTAATACTACCTCTTAATCTATTGCAGGTTCCTCATAAACACAATTAAATGTTCTGGAATACCCAATCTTCTCAATGTTATCTATCCATAGTTCATCATCCACAATGTTGTATGCCTTCACATAGTCAAAAAAGCACAAATAAACATCTTTCTGGTGTTCTGTGCTTTCAGCCAAGATCCATTTGACATCAGCATTGATTTCTTTAGTTCCATGTCCTCTTCTTAATCTGGCTAGAATTTCTAGAAGCTCCTTGTTGATGTAGTGCTATAATTGTCATTTAATTATCATCAACAAAATTTTAATTTCATGTCATATTGCTCAATAATTTTCTCATTCTGTTGGATCACTTTTCTTTACAATGAGTACACATATGGATCTCTTTCAATCAGTTGGACAGGTAGCTTTCTTCCAAATTTCTTGGCATAGACAAGTGAAAGCTTCAAGCACTGCCTCAGTTTATTGAAACATCTCAATTTGTAGTCCATCAATTCCTGGAGCCTTGTTTTTCTCCAATGCCTTCAATATTGGACTTCTTCCTTCAATACTATCGGTTCTTGGTCATATGCTAGCTCTTAAAATGTAGAGCATCAACAAATTATTTTGGTACAGTGACTCTGTATGTTCCTTCCTTCTTCTTTTGCAGCTTCCTGCATCATTCAATGTTTTGCCATTTGTTATTATTAAGTGCTTTGATCAAGTTGGTTGTGACTCATAGTGACCCTGTATAGGGTTCCTGAGAAGCAGCTGGTGGGTTTGAAATACCACCCTTGCAGTTAGGAGTTCAATGCTTACCCATAGTGCCACACCAGGACTCCATTTTGACCATTTATTGTTGTTATTAAGTCCCATAGAGTCAGTTCCGACTCATAGAAACTCTGTATAGGGTCTCACAGGAGCAGGTAGTGAATTTGAACTGCCAACCTTGTGATTCAAATGACTTTATGGTCTAGTGCTTATCCTAAGGCACCACACTAGGACTGCATTTTGCCCATAGAAACTTTCAATATTGTAACAAGGCTTAAATTTTTTCTTCAGTTTTTTTTTTTTTTTTTTAGCTTTTTAAACAGAATTTCTAAACCTGTTCTTCTATTTTGGTTTTCTAATTCCAAGACTGCATATTTCATTAAAATATTTGACACTGTCTTCTTGAGCTGCTCTCTGAAACTATCTTTTCAGCTCTTTTTTGTCATCATTTTTTTCAGTCCCTTTAGCTTCTTTATGTTCAAGAACAAGTTTCATAGTCTCTTCTGACATCTATTTTGTCTTTGTCTTTCTTTCCTGTCCTTTTAATGACATTATGTTTTCTTCATGAATGATAGTCTTGATGCCATCCCACATCTTTCCTGGTCTTTAGTCATTAGAGTGTAATCCATCAAATCTGTTCATTGGGTTGTCTCTAAATTCTGATGAGATATGTTTAAATTCAGATTTTGACTCTTGTGAACATGTTTTTATTTTCTTCATCTTCACCCTTGAACTTACATATGAACAAGTGATGGCTGGTTCCACACTTAGACCCTGGGCTTGTTTTGGCTGATGATACTGAGCTTCTCCATCATCTCTTCCCACAAATATAGTCAATTTGATTCCTGTGTGTTCATTCTAGTGAAGTCCATGTGTATAGTGGCCCATTATATTGAAAAAAGTTATTTACAACGAATAAGTTCTTGGTCTTGCAAAATTCTATCATGGGATCTCCAGCAGCATTTCTATCACCAAGGCCATATTTTACAATTAATGATCTTTTCCTCTTTGTTTCCAACTTTCATATTCCAATGACCAGCAATTATCTATGCATCTTGATTGCATGTTTGATCAATTTCAGAGTGAAGAAGTTGGTAAAATTCTTCAGTTTCATCATCATTGACTTTACTGGTTGGTGCATAAATTTGAATAATAGTGGTATTAACCAGCCTTCCTGGTAAGTGTATGGATAGAATCCTATTACAGACAGCATAGTACTTCAAAGTATATCTTGAAACTTTTTTTGATGATGAATGTGATGTTATTCCTCTTCAATTTGTCATCCCCAGCATAGCAAACAATAGGATTGATTCATACAGAATGGCCATACCAGTCTACTTCAATGTTGTAATTCCTACAATATAGTTTTATGCTTTCCATTTCATTTTTTATGAAATCCAATATTTTTAGATTCATACTTTGCACATTCCACATTCTAATTATAAATGAATGTTTGCAGCTGTTTCTTCTCACTTTAAGTTGTGTCCCTTCAACAAATGAAAGTCTTAAAAGCTAGCTCTGTCCACATCAATAATGTCAAAAATTTGAAGGGTTTCCTGGAGCACTGCTTTACAACAACTACTGTTGCTACTCTGAGGAGGCAGTTTTTTCCAAGTCATAATTTGAGTGCCTTCCAATCTGAGGGCATTCATCTTCTGGCATTATATAAGACAATGTTCCACTGCTGTTCATAAAGTAGTCAGTGGCTAAAACCTTATGAAGTGGTCCACTTCTTTCTAGTCTGTAAGTTCTGAAAGCTGTCCACTATGCATGACCCTCCTTCTATTTAAAATACTGATGGCATAGCTTCAATATCAAAGTAACATAAGCCATCACAGTATCTTTTTTTTTTAAGTTTTTATTGTGAACTGAGTGAAAGTTTACAGAGCAGATCATCAGTTTTACATTCAACAAATCACACACTTTGTTTCATTACAATGATTGTAATTCCCTCCATGTAC